>NC_133326.1:573218515-573576589 GCF_042186555.1 Aquarana catesbeiana
ACCTATATCAAGCCAATTTTCCCTTACTGTTTAGGAAACTCGCGGGTATGCTCTCCTCATGGTCCACTCTTCCGTTGTCCTGGTTAGGCAGGATTGCAACCGTCCGTATGACCTATCTCCCAAAACTGCTCTATTATTTTCGGGTATTGCCGGTCCAGGTCCCCTCTCATAACCTCCTTATACATCAGCGCAAAATCTTGCAGTTTATCTGGGGCTCCACGAGACCCAGGATTAAGAAACAGGTGCTTTTTGCTCGTAGAATTAATGGTGGCCTATCCGTTCCCTACCTACAGGTTTACTATACAGCAGCAGCCATCGCCCCATTATCCCACCTTCATGAGAAATATCAGCTGCCATTGCAGGCCACTATGAACCTGGTGGACTCATCCGATATCCTTAGCCTCCCTCCCATGGCTCCCTCCAGCACACCGTCCAATTAACATTGGTCCATGTCTGGCCCACTCACTAAGGTTATGGGACACAGTTAAATATTCTGCAGGTCTAATCTCTCTGCATCTTTCCCTACTTTCCCTTCTTCAGTGTCCATTGTTCCCACCTGGATGCGATAACTCACGGCAATTCCGGTGGTGGACTGAAAATGGCTTTGTTGATGTCCATTCCATGTTTTCCCCAACTAGGATTATAACCTTTGCAGCCTTACGTTCCTCTCACAACATCCCTCTCAGGGAACACTTTAGATACATACAAATCCCTCATAAGATTCCAATCTACTCCTTATACCTTAACCCCTTTTGAAAGCCTTTGTAGATCACGACCCCAATCCTCGGGTTTGATTTCTTTAATATACGCAGCCATTGTTGGCTCCAAAAAAACGCCTTTAAGACCATATCATATCCAGTGGTGGCGGAATTGGGTTAAAGGCTAGACCCAGAGGATTGGCAGGTCATGACTATTGCACTGCCTAAGTGCTCCAAGAAGGTTCTTTTCTTGGAAAATGCTTATAAAATACTTTACAGATGGTACTATACCCCGGCCAGATTAGCGAGTTTTATCCCATCATATTCCCCTTTATGCTTCCGTGGGTGTTCTCAAGAAGGCACGATGGCACACATTTGGTGGCAGTGCCCCAAGGTATGCAGACTGTGGGTCAGAGTCTATGCACTTCTTCTCAATCTTTTTAACACTACTATAAAGAGGGACCCCTTTGAGGCCATCTTGGGGAAACCAATTACTGAACTGCTGCGACCAGAAAGCCAATTGGCATCTCATATATTTACTGCAACTAAGTTAACCATTGCAAAGGCTTGGAAAACTCCAGTACTCAGTTTCGAAGCGGGTAAAAACCGCGTTAATGACATCATGGTTAACGAGAAGCTGACGGCCGTGTTATCAGACACACACGACAAATTTCTCCGGACATGGCAACCTTGGGTGGTATATGCCCGCCCTTCCCGTTTTGATTCGGCACTACTCTCTCTGTAGTATGTCTGCACCCCCTCACCCCGCGGACCCCCTCCCCTCCACTTAGCTATCTCTCTCTGTTTTTTTTTTTTTCCTTTCATTCCTATTCTAAATATCTATTGTACCCCTCCTCTGTCCCTTTTTCTTTCTACAATTCTTGTCACCTTTCTACGCCCTCTGACCCGCAGGCTTAGTCCTGCTGGGTCAGGCTGCATGATGACAAAATGCTTACGAACACATATTGCCTTTCTAGAGTTTTGTTTATTACTGTAAGGTTACATAGCGTATTCTATCTTGATTTATGCGCTTTATAATGTCCGGTACCGGTATCACTATGCTTTTACGATCCAGGGTGTAACTACTTCACCATATTTACTAACCTTATAGAACCCTCCATGTTCACTCAGGAAATTTTGATAGTCTTTGTATCCCGAATTATTTCTGGTGCTATTTCAACTATGTAAAAATGTACATGCAATGTAATGTGTTCATTTATGTTATTCTTTTTCTGTACTATTGATGGTCTTTATGCTCAATAAACCTTTTGTACAAGAAAAAGTACAGGAACAGTTTAGTACTGACATGGAAGAAGGACTAAGATGGTGATTAATGTATAGGAATCGCATTCCTCACAGTACCATTTCCATTGTCAGAAAAGTGGAACACTACTTATTGTATAAGCTTCATAAGAGTGTAAAGGCTGGGAGGAATTTTGCTTCTGCAGAGAAACTGCAAGAAAAAGAGGCCATGTATGGTGTGATGGGATGGACCCCACAAAACTGTAATATGCAGAACTATAAGATTATTATCTGATATTAAATATTTACAGAGGATAGCTCATCCATGACAGTTGTAGAGTGTTTGTGGATACCTGACCTTTACAGCTACTTGACCATGGAGCTGCACTATTTCCCTCATTCTGGCATTATAGAAGGCTCCACTCTTCTGGGAAAGCTTTCCATAAGATTTTGAAGTGTCTGTAGGAATTTGTGCCCATTTGAGATCAGGTACTTATGCTGGATGAGACCTGGCTCTTAATTCATCCCAAAGGTGTTCAGTAGGGTTGAGGTTAGGGCTCTGTAAAGGCCACTCAAGTTCTTCAACACTAAACCGGTCAAACTATGTCTTTATGGGGCTGGCTTTGTACACAGGGTCACAGTCATGCTGGAACAAAAAATGACCTTCTCCAAACTGTCAATACAAGGTTAAAATTGTACAATTGTCTAAAATGGCTTTGCAGCATAAACTGTACCTCTCACTGGAAACACCTGAACTTGATAATTTAAGGGATCTCTACATACTTTAGGACATTCAGGTAGGTGTGATTGTCAGATGTCAACAAACAATATTCTTAATAGGGTCAATGGACTAACACTGTGTGTTTTGGTCCCCCTGATCTGCACACAAGGTCTAGTCTACTTCAATTTTTATGGTGATAACTTACTGGGCTTTGTGGGCCTGTACCAACTGCAGGTTGATGTGATCCTGTTCTTTGCGCAGTTCCTTCTCCTGACGTTTTTGTTGTCTTTCAAGTAGCACCATGGCTCGGGCTTCTTGTACCCTCCTGCGGTCCCATTCTGCCTGCCTTTGTCTCTCTTCTTCCTTCAGTCTCTGTCAAAAAAAGCTTTGTTATCATAATGTCAACATGCTTAAAGCTACTGTGGTGCCAAATCTATCTATGATCAATTAATGTATACCTGATTGGGCCATAATACATCCAAAAATCAGTGGAAGGCATTACACTGTATACTGTGGCTTCAGAGAACATTATAACAACTCAAGCAATTAATGTCTAAATTTGGCCACTTTACACTAGATCTTTTTTGAAAAAAAGATCAATTTGATTGATTTTCTAGCAGTTAATGTCGTCAAATTAACAATTGTTTTCGACAATAGTGAAAAGTAAAAAAACTATTCGAAGGAGCAGGATGAAAAATGTTCTTTTTAACCACTTCAGATCCACGCTATAGCCAAATGACGGCTACAGCGCGGACCTGCTTTGTCGGGAGTACGTCCATTGACGTCCTCCCGTGCCCGAGCGGCCTGCGCGACCCCTGCAGGGCGCGCGTGACGCGCTCTGTGATCAGCGAGTCTATGAGACTCGCTGGATCACAGATCGGAGTAAGGAGTCGATCCCAACCCCTTACCACGTGATCAGCTGTCAGCCAATGACAGCTGATCATGTGATGTCAACAGAGCCGGTAATCGGTTATTTTTTTTCTCCTCTCGCTGACGGCGTGAGGAGAAAAAAAAAGCCGAACACTGGCGTCCGTGAAAGGGACATCAGTCCCGATTACGGCGAGCTGCTGTAGATCCTCAGTGCCCACCTGTGCCCCCTGCCAGTGCCACCTAGCAGTAGGCAACAGTGCCGCCTACCAGATGCCCACCAGCGCCACCCATCAGTGCCCACAGTGCCACCCATCAGTGCCCACAGTGCCACCTATCAGTGCCATCTATCAGTGCCCACAATCAGTGCCTCAACAGTGCTGCACATCAGTGCCACCTATCAATGCCCATCAGTGTCACCTACCAGTGCCCATCAGTGCCACCTATCAGTGCCCAGTGCCATCTATCAGTGGTACCTATCAGTGCCCATCAGTGCCACCCATCAGTGCCATCTTTTCATTGGCCATCAGTGCCGCCTTATCTGTGCCCATCAGTACCGCCTTATCTGTCCCTATCAGTGCTGCCTTAACTGTGCCTATCCGTGCCCATCAGTGCAGCCTATCAGTGCCCACCAGTGCAGCCTAATGAGCGCATATCAATGAAGGAGAAAAATTACCTGTTTGCAAAATTTTATAACAAACTATGAAACAGGATTTTTTTTCTTCAAAATGTTCAATTTTTTTTTGTTTGTTTAGCAAAAAATAAAAACCCCAGCTGTGATTAAATACCACCAAAAGAAAGCTCTATTTGTGGGAAAAAAATGATAAAAATTTCATTTGGGTACAGTGTTGTATGACCGCGCAATTGTCATTCAAAGTGCGTCAGCGCTGAAAACTGAAAATTGGTCTGGGCAGGAGGGGGGTTTTAGTGCCCAGTAAGCAAGTGGTTAACAAATTAAATTCTAACAGTGAATGTTGTTTATATTGTTATAATGTTGTTTATGTTCGGAAAATTTAATTCATTCCAAAATCAAAATGTTAAAACTAGACGAACCAAACAAATTTTGAATGACATGCAAAGTCTTTGATGATATTATCAATATGTACCGACAAGATTTTTGTATGAGGGATGTCGAATAGGAGAGAGCCAGGAAGTGAATAACAACTGGGAATCAGCCACAGTATATGGCCATCTCTAGTTTTCTATTGTGGAGGTACAGTAATTATCCTAATCTCTATATTAAAATACAGAAATTATAAAGTCAAACTGAGCAAGTTCATAGAGGAGGTCTGCTTTCAAGATGAAGGAGACAAAAAAACATCCTGGGTCTACGATTGCTGGGGATCCCCCTGCCCATCTAAACCCTCTTCAATGTAGACATGGAAATGCAACATTGCCCTGGAAATGTACTAAAACATAATGGGGGGAATTTTCTAAAACTGGAGAAGACCGAATCCGGAAGCAGCTGTACACAGTAAAAATAGAAATGCAAGGAAAAAAAAAACGTGTGTATATAGATAGATAGATATCTATCTATATACACACACACTTCAGCTCCGGAAGATTTACCCCCTTCCTGACCAGGCCATTTTTTGCGATACGGCACTGCGTTATTTTAACTGACAATTGCACGATCGTGTGACGCTATACCCAAATAAAATTTATGTCCTTGTTTCCCCACAAATAGTGATCACCTCTGCGATTTTTATTTTTTGCGCTATAAACAAAAAAAGAACAATTTAAAAAACAAAACATATTTTTTTTAAACATATCTAACAAAGAAATGTAAAAAATCAAATCTCTTCATTCATTTAGGCCGATATGTATTCTGCCTCATATTTTTGGTAACATTGTTCGTGGGGGACCGGACAGCAGTACAATAATGAGTACCTGCAGGCAACAGTAAAGCATAGTGGAGGTTCCTTGCAAGTTTGGGGCTGCATTTCTGTAAATGGAGTTTTGGTCAGGATTAATGGTGTCCTCAATGTTTAGAAATACAGGCAGATACTTATCCACCATACCATGCCATCAGGGAGGCGTGTGATTGGCCCCAAATTTAGTTTGCAGCAGGCCAATGACACCAAACATACAGCCAATTTCATTAAGAACTATCTTCAGTGTAAAGAACAAGGAGTCCTGGAAGTGATAGTTTGTTCCCCCCACAGAGTCCTGATCCCAACATCATTGAGTCTGTCTGGAATTACATGAGGAGACAGAAGGATTAGATGCAGCCTACGTCCACAGAAGATCTGTGGTTAGTTCTCCAAGATACGGTATTTGGAACATTTTGCCGAATTCCTTAAAAAACGGTGTGCAGGTGTAACTAAAAGAGTTAATACTGTTTTGAAAGCAAAGGGTGGTCACATCAAACTTTGATTTGGATTTCTGCTCATTTACTTTCCATTTTGCTAATTGATAAAAATAAACTATTAACACTTCGATTTCTGAAAGCATTTTTAACTTAACCTCCCTGGCGGTATGATTATTTCAGATTTTTGCGTCTCAAAACGGTACAATTATTTTGCATAGAAATTTGGCGTTTTATATTGATTGTCTGTAATTCTTAGCAATAACACACTTAGATCTGTCCACCAAGAGTCTAGTAGACATCCCGGGTATGATGAAGTTTGAAACACAAAATCATAAATTATAATATAATAAATAAATATAATTAAAAAAATAATAATATAATAATAATAAAATTAATTTCCCCACGATTCACTATCGCTCAATTCTGCAACTGTTCTAATTTACTATCGCTGTTTTCTAGCTGGTCTAAAGCCACTTTTGACGTAAAGGGACACTTTTTGGTTGCTATGGACAATCTCAAGTTTCCAGGCAGAAAGAACAGTATATATAATATAAAACTGCATGCAGGGCATGGGCCAAAGCACTGGGGACAAAAAGGAAGTGAAATGATTTCATACAGTACTGTAATCTGCAAGATTACAGTATTGTATGTGTTATGATTTTTACATTTCTTTGAATTTGCCGCCAGGCTCCGCCCCCGTGCGTCTCGACGCTCGCAGGGAACGAAGCCTGGCACAGAGAGGCTTCGGGCAGAGGACGGAGCCCGCAGACAGCGTGGGGACATCACAGGATCCTGGGGACAAGGTAAGTAACCTGCACCAGGATCCTGAGATGTAATCCCGAGTGTGGCTCTGGGTTACTGCTGAAATTTAACCCCGAGCCACACTCGGGAATACCGTCAGGGAGGCTACAGCATTTTTTCACACTTCACACCGGTCTAAAATTTTTCTTGGCCATTGAAGGACAGGCAGGCTTAGAATCCAGCTCAGCCAGAAAACTGACCATGCTGGGATGGATGTGCTTCTGTGTCTAACGTGGTCAGTTTGAAATAGGAAAGCAGGGGGACTGGCAGAATCACCAGGTATTTCACATTCACACTAAAGGGAGAAGCACAAAAAGAACAAGATGCTTTTTTACACAAGTACATGGTACAACAGCCACATATCAGGAATTTGAAATGTTGGTGTAACAAACACTTTAAGCTTGGAAAAGTAAATCTGAAAGTTGATTGGTTGCCATGCACAGCTGCTTCAGATTCTGTCTGCTCCAGTGCTGGTAAATTCCCTTCAATGATTTTCTGAGGTTGGGAGCTGGGCTTTGACATATAATGCTATTTTACTACAGCAATGCAGACTTATTTTCACAAATACAAGTGAAAACAGACATGCCCATACCATCTTTTCCTGTATCTGTTGCTGCTGGACATTAATAACTTCCTCCAGTTGTTCTGGTCTCATTCCTTTCCAGCGATCAGTAACTATGCGGTGCGGGCCAAAAGCACTTATTGCTTGGGCGGGGTTTTCAGAAAGGAGGTCTCCTTCGACGAGGTTGAAGATTTCTACAGAATTGTCCTCCTCTTCCTGTTGCTTCTCAAACTTTCTTCTTGCTAATGATTCTTCTGCCTAGATGACAACAAAAACATCGACATAAGGTCAACCCGTTTAAAGATAATGTGAAAACTGTGTATGTTTAAAAAGCCTATACTATAAAAATTTATTGTCTTTGCTCCTCTCAAGTGGAAAGTGTAAATGCTATAGTAAAATTTTTAAAAAGTTTTAAAGTGACACTAAGCAATATCCATATTCTCCAAAAATAATGCATACATATCCACTAATAAATGGCCCTGTAATCTATATTTCATTAAATTAATTACGGTGTTTTCTGCCCACCTTGTAAAGTCCATAAGCTCCCAAACCCCTTCTTTCCCTTTCATTTGGTTTTGGAATGTGCAGTGCACATTGTTTGAGGTCATGGGCACTGCTCTATGCATCCTACAAATCCCATAATATGTAGTCATACTCAGGAGCGAGCAAGAGAGGGTGGATACGTTCTTATATACAGTGGGACCTTGGAGAATGAAGGTAGCCATCCTCTAACAGGAAGTCAAATCACAGTGGCAGATTGCAGATTTGAAGGAGGTTAAGAGCAATAGAAGCTATGATTCTGAGTTAGGAATACATACTTGGATGGGATTTGTCTAAGCATGAATATAGTTAGTGCAGCACTAAAGCTGTACCAAAACACTATAGAGTTGATTTACAAAAGACAAATAAACTGTGCAAACTGCAAATTCAATTGCTCCAGAGCTTAGTAAATGAGGTGAAGCTTTGTAAAGCATACCCAATCACATGCAAGGAAAATAAAAAAAGCATTTAGCTTGCACCAGATTGGATGATGGCAGTCAGCAGAGCTTCCCCCATTTACTAAGATCTGGAGCAACTGCACTTGTAGATTGCAACTGCACTTGCAAAGTGCCCAGTCTATTTCCTTTTAGTAAATCAACCTCTATGAATGTATAATCAAAAAAGCATTTACAAATCACAATATTCTAGAGGGTTGATTTACTAAAGGCAAATAGACTGTTGCTTCTCCTCGTCTATTAAACCTTGGAGCAAACGCCCTTGCAGAGTGCAACTGCACGTGTAAATTACAGTTTTTTCATTTTTAGTAAATCGACCCCAAGGTCTCTAGGTGATCAAGTAACATGAGAGCTTTCCCTTATCTACCTACCAACAATTTCCCAAGGCTGCTGGCAGATGATACTCTTAGGCCCCTTTCAGACGGGCAGACTCGCCAGCGGATCTGCCTACTTAGTGGGGATCTCCGCTGAGCAGGCAGATGACAGGTCTGTGTCTGCTCAAAACGGACACAGACCGCTTACCTCTATTGGTGGTTGGATGGGAATGGACCACCTGTCTGTTTCCATCTGACTGTCATCCAATCCGATCCACCAGACGGATGGGGAATGGATCCTCCATCTGTCCGTTTTTATAGGATAGGATTGGATCAGAAGTCGGTGGTTGTTAATGGACACATATCCGTTGACATCCGCCGCGCCATAGAAGGCAATAAATGGTTAGTACTTAACCACTTGCCGACCGGCTCACGTACATATACGTCGGTAAAGTAGTTCATTCCCACGAATTGATGTACCCGTACGCCGGCTCCTTTGCGAGCCACAGTAGGCGTGCGCCCGCTGCACGGCGGGGGGACCCGATCGCCTCCGTCCACCCGGAGAGAGCCAGAATGGGGATTTGTGTATGTAAACACACAAATCCTCGTTCTGACAGGAGAGAAGAGACAGATCTGCTGTTCGTAGTAATTACGAACAGCGATATGTCTCCTCCTCCAGTCAGTCCCATCCCCCCCACATTTTGAAACACTCATGAGGGAACACATTTAACCCCTTGAACGCCCCCTAGTGTGAACCCTGCCTACCCGTGACATTTACATGATAATCAGTGCATTTTTATAGCTCTGATCGCTGTATAAATGCCAATGGTCCCAAACAAGTGTCAAAAGTGTCCGATCTGTCCGCCGAAATGTCGAAGTCCCGCTAAAAATTGCAGATCACCTTCTGTTAAAAAAAATAAATAAAAATGGCAGATAACCGCCCATTACTAGTAAAAAAAATAATAAAAATGCCATAAATCTATCCCCTATTTTGTAGATGCTATAACATTTGTGCAACCCAATCAATATAGGCTTATTGCGATTTTTTTACCAAAAATATGTAGAAAAATACATATTGGCTTAAACTGATGAAGTAATTAGTTTTTTTTTATTTTTTGGGGGATATTTATTCTGGTAA
The DNA here is from genome assembly GCF_042186555.1 of Aquarana catesbeiana. NCBI lineage: Eukaryota > Metazoa > Chordata > Amphibia > Anura > Ranidae > Aquarana > Aquarana catesbeiana. The sequence continues at coordinate 573,228,165 of NC_133326.1, forward strand.
AAAGTAAAAAATATTGTTTTTTTTTCAAAATTGTCAGTCTTTTTTTGTTTATAGCTCAAAAAAAAAAAATGCAGAGGTGATTAAATACCACCAAAAGAAAGCTCTATTTGTGGGAAAAAAGGACATCAACTTTGGGTACAGTGTCGCACGACTGCGCAATTTTCAGTTAAAGCGGCGCAGTGCCGTATCGCAAAAAATGGCCTGGTCATTAAGGGGGAAAATCTACCGGTCCTTAAGTGGTTAAATCGTCCCTTCTTTAAAGTGGAACTTTAGTCCAAAAATTAAAGGGGTTGTAAAGGTTCGTGTTTTTTCATCTTAATGCATCCTATGCATTAAGGTGAAAAAACACCTGTCAGTGACTGGCCTCCGAGCCCCCCCATCTTACTAACTTGAACCCTCAAACTTGTATCACGGGGATGCGCTCTCTCTCTGCCCGGGGTTCTCAGCTGTTGATTGGATAGATTGATAGCAGTGCAGCCATTGGCTCCTGCTGCTGTCAATCAAATCCAATGACACGGGTGTCGGGGGCGGGGCCGAGTCCTGCATTCGGCCTCTATGTAAGCCGAATGCTTGACTCTGGTTGTAATGCTTGACTGTTTTAATTCCAACACCGTTCACCTGATTTGGATGTAAATACCCTCAAATTAAAGCTGAAAGTCTGCAGTTAAAGCACATCTTGTTTGTTTCATTTCAAATCCATTGTGGTGGTGTATAGAGCCAAAAAGATTAGAATTGTGTCGATGTCCCAATATTTATGGACCTGACTGTATCTACAGTTCAATTTTACACTAATGTACCCTAATTATGTAGATCAGAAAACATTTTTTAGGGGTTCCTCAAGACCTGTAAGGGTTCTTCCAGGGTAAAAAGGTTGAGAAAGGATGTTCAAAGCTGTAAGGAAGTGCTTGAAATCCAAAGCCTCCTTCTTCTTTTGGTTCATGTAGCCTTCCTTGGTTCCCTACCTGTCAGGTGCAGATTCCCTCTTTTTTTATCGCCTTTCTGCTTAACCACCTGCCTACCGGGCACATTTACCCCCTTCCTAACCAGGCCAATTTTTAGCATTCACCGCTGTCCCATTTTGAACTAAAATTGAGTGGTCAGGCAACACGGTACACAAGCAACATTTTTATCATTTTCTCACACAAATAGAGCTTTCTTTTGGTGGTATTTAATCACCACTGGTTTTATTATTTTTTTGCTAAAGAGGGAAAAAAGGACCCGAAATTTGGAAAAAAACAAAAAAACTTTTTAACGGTTTATTATACAATTTTGGAAACAGGTAATTTTTCTCCTTCACTGATGTGCAGTGATGAGGCTACACTGATGGGCACTGATGAGGCTGCACTGATGAGGCGGCACTGCTGGGCTGCACTGATAGACAGCACTGATAGGGGGCACTAATTGACAGCACATATGGGTAATGATTGACAGCACTGGTGGGCACTGTTGGGACTGCACAGATAATCAGGACACTGATAATCAGTGCCCTGATTATCAGTGTGCATGTCCCATTTAGAAAAGCCGATGATCGGCTCTCTTCTCCGATCCTCATGCTGTCAGCATGAGGAAAGGAGCACCGATCACCGGCTTCTTTTTACATCCATAATCAGCTGTGATTGTGATCAGCAGTGTGCGATCACAGAGCGCACCTCCAGCGCTCAGTAGCAGGCGAGATCACAGGAGGCCGTCATAACTAGCCATCCGCGCTGTAGCCATCAGTTGGCTATAGTGTGGTTAATTTTTCTCCTGATTTCCATTCTTCCTCTGTGATCTGTATAGGCTGTATAAGGCACTGCTGTATGGGTATTGGCAGGGCCAGGGGATCCCCCATTGGTTTGGGGAACATTCTCAGGACCCCTTGGCCCTGGCGGCCTTATGAAACAGGTCTATTTTCTGCTGCTGTGTTAGTTCTCATTTTCTTCTTTATGTTTACATTGCCTCTTTTGGTTGTTTTTGGAAGCTAACTTGTGTGACAACTATCAATGCTAGCCCCTGCATGGGCGTAACTATAGCATCTTGGCTACTTGTTAAACTCGAATAAAAATTATTGAAACAGAAATCCAACTTTAGAGTCTTTGTTGTGATCACCAGATTAAAAGAGGCTACAGAGGTCAGGGATGACTTGCTTTAATGCCATTTTTCTGATAATTTTACTAAAAAAAGGTGCCTATAATTATAAAGTTATCTTCCGCATCATCATAAGATTATGGTTTGCATGCCTTACTCCAACTCTTCTAACATGCCTTGTCAGAACCTTTTTGGAAGACTGGATTTTCCCAGGCTGAAAGTGGTTTCCTTGACAAAAGCCAGTGGCAGGGGTATTTGTTTCTACTTCTACCTCACTCCTCCATGCACTTGACCCATATAAACCTGCATGTTTAAGGAAAGATCCTTTGCGCAAAAGGTCTTTTGGCTGTTAATTATGCCCTAACTGTCTTCCTATTGTGTAATGTCTGCAGGTAGGTCACATGATCAGGAAAAACTTTGACTGGTTAATGATCAGCAATAGAAACAGAAGCTAGCGGTGACAGTTGGGCTTGAGAGCCATCCGCTGTGCAAAGTGTCAGGACATTGTGCTGGGAAGTGTTAATATATAGATTGTGAGGAGGAAGGGGTCAAAAATTCAAAGTACTGAAGCAAGAAGTTCAACATGGCAGCTAGGCAACTGGCATTTTACAGAAGAAGATTATCAATGATAGCCTTTATATTTTTTAGAAAGGTTTTCTTGATATTAAAATTCTCTGGGTGGTATTAATATTTAGGAATACATTTTCACAGAGAGCGGTGTAGCCTTCTGAAATAGCTTTGGATTTCTGTATGGCAGTTTCTGTGCTTAGAGGGATTCTTCAAGAAGGAAAAGTAAACTCACTTGACAAACAAATCCTCCACATTACAATAATTGCCATGTCTCGCAGCAGCAGATCAAGCAATCTTTAGCAGCTGAGATGAATAGCTATCAAATGTTTCCATGGAAAAGCAAAGCAGGCTTTTGCAACTGCAGCTATCAGGGCTTATAATGGGCATACTGAAACATTTAAAGTTTATGAGGACCAGCAGACCAGAGTAGCTGAATGGGAGGAGGGGGTGATTGCAAAGTTCAGGAGACAGTCTCAGACTCTGGAAATCTTTTGTTTAGAGTTGACTCATCAGACATAATTGTAGTTCTCTTTAATTACAAATCAGTTACTCATTCTCAAGAAAAAGATCCAAAATACAGAGCATTCTGATCTTGCCTGCATTCTATCGGATTGAGTAATTTTAAAGCCTTTTAAATGTTATAACACCATATTCCTGTGCATAGAAGATGAAGTGTGCAAAGTGAAGCATCGTGAACTATCTGCCCTCCAACACTCTGATCTTATAAAGTGCTGCAGGGAAACCACAATTGGCTTTGGAATGCATGCTGTTTGTTTTATTGGGTATCTTTTTATTTAATGTCCCTATGCTGATGACATTTCAGATGGCATTTATCCAAATACTGTACAGGCTGTGGGGACATAAGCAACAACACTGGGGATGTATTCGCACAGTTATTTCACTGCTTTGCCTGATAGTGGAAGTCAAGCCATTTTTTTTGCTTATATATGTAGCACTCACCGAAAAACGTTGGCTGCCTTATCAACTTATATTTAAAAAAAATGTACATTTGCACCTAAATGCCTCATTAATTCATTCTTGTTGGTGCTGCTTTCCTCACACCTCAAGATTGCTCTGGCAAGCAAGATAATAAATAATAATAATCTAAATGGGCAGAGGGAAAAAAAACTCTGCAAAACTGTCAGAGGGTCAACAAGATTAGAAAGCAGGTTTATACAGAACTCTCTGCTAGTCTGCTTGTGAAAACATCACTCTGTAGCAGACCTTCTGACACCGATCCGATTTAATGCCTTGGGCTGGTTGAGTAGCAGTTCCTCCCACTGATCACTGCGGTTCCTCCTGCTGACCCCCTAGTCACTGCAGGACACAGCAGTTGGTGGGAAGATACAGTCTGGAGAGTGGAGGCCATATTTATCCACACACCTGGAAGTGTGGATTAGGATAAGTTCCAGGAGCTCTGCTACTGAGCAAAGTTTAAAGATGAATTCCGGCCATGATATAGTATATGTCTACATAGTTACATTGGTCCAACTTGTATATACCATACCTGGCCAATGTCCCTGGGAGCTGGAAATGGATGTCACCGCCCCCACCTTGTCCAATCAGAGAACCTTTTGCATTCTCTGAATGGCGCCCATGCCAAGGGGCCGATCTACTGTGCTCACAATGCATTCTCCCGGCTTTTACTGAAGTAGCAATGCCATGTATATATAAGATACAGTGCTAGTAAAAACTAGTAAAAAGCGTAACTTCACCCAAAAGGGGGGAATTTCCCCTTTTAAGCCCATTTAACACCTTTTTTCTGGGGCACGTGTACCTAGTTTTGGCAGGTATCCATTTCCACTTCCGCTTGGATTACCTAGGTGATCTGAGTGAAAGTTTGACCCCCCCCCCCCGCTTTCTCGGACATGTCGGCAAGCCATTGACAAAGCACATCATGGCTTGCGCATGCACAGCAGGAAGCTGGCTGTGAATCCACTAGGACTTCCAGCTGACTTCCCATAGTAAAGATGCCAGCGCCGGGAACACAAATACCGGTGAAGAACGAGTTCAGGTGAGGGCAGCGCTGAATCTCTGAACAGGTAAGTATCCTTATATTAAAAGTCAGCAGCTGTAGTATTTGTAGCTGCTGACTTAAAATTTTTTGGGGGGGCCACTCTTTAAATTGAGCTCCCTTACAGTACCCGTTTTTACCTTTACCCTAAATCCTATATGTGCAACGTAAAGTGCTATCAGTGCATATCCATCATATATACATGTGCAAAAAAGCAATAAATAAGTGCTATTACAACCAGACAATTTCATAATAGTGCCTTGAGCTCAAACAAATACACAATTGTAATATTGATGATAAAAAGTGCATAAGCACAATTAATGTGTATTTAACTGTAAAAAAAACGTCCTGTGCTTATAGTCTCTTATTCTCCAAAAGAAAATGTGCCACAACCTTGAGTTAGAATTTTAAGTGATGTGTTGCCATAAACTCCACTCTGTTCTGTGAATCCCCTACCCAACTGCTCAAACCACTCATCAGAAACTCTGACCCTTAAGTGGGTCCCTCATGCTTTATTATAAGCCTCCGAGACAAGCCAGCTCACTTTCAAGTGAGTTCCAAACCTGGTGAGTGGTTTGAGCACTTGATATCAACATTACGACTGTGTACTTGTTTGGTACACAAGGCACTTTATGAAATTGACTTGTTGTTTTAGGCACTTATTTATTGCTGTTTTGCACATGTATATACAATGGATGTGCACTGATAGCACTTTATGCACATGCAGTTGTGCTCATAAGTTTACATACCCTGGCAGACTTTATGATTTCTTGGCGCCATTTTTCAGAGAATATGAATAATAATACAAAAACATTTTTCACTCATGGTTCGTGTTTGACTGAAGCCATTTATTATCAATGAACTGGGTTTGATTGGCTATTAAAGGTAACCATCCTCACCTGTGATCTGTTTGCTTGTAATTAGTGTGTGTGTATAAATAGTCAATGCGTTTCTGGACTCCTGACAGACCCTTGCATTTTTCATCCAGTGCTGCACTGATGTTTCTGCATTCTGAGTCATGGGGAAAGCAAAAGAATTGTCAAAGGATCTGTGGGAAAAGGTAGTTGAACTGTATAAAACAGGAAAGGGATCTAAAAAGATATCCAAGCAATTGAGAATGCCAATCAGCAGTGTTCAAACTCTAATCAAGAAGTGGAAAATGAGGGGTTCTGTTGAAATCAAACCACGGTCAGGTAGACCAACTAAAATTTCAGCCACAACTGCCAGGAAAGTTGTTCGAGAAGCAAACAAAAACCCACAAATAACTTCAGGTGAAATACAGGACTCTCTGAAAACATGTGGTGTGGCTGTTTCAAGATGCACAATAAGGAGGCACTTGAAGAAAGATGGGCTGCATGGTCGAGTCTCCAGAAGAAAGCCATTACTACGCAAATGCCATAAAGTATCCCACTTACAAAAAGCCAAACAGCACAGAGACAAGCCTCAAACTTTCTCAGAGAGATGAGACCAAAATTGAGCTTTTTGGCCACAACCATAAACGCTACATTTGGAGGGGAGACAACAAGGCCTGTGATGAAAGATACGGAGGTGGATCGCTGATGTTTTGGGGATGTGTGAGCTACAAAGGCGCAGGAAATTTGCTCAAAATTGTTGGCAAGATGAATACAGTATGTTATCATTTGGAGTAACATTTGCATTCATCAGCCAGGAAGCTGCGCATGGGATGAACTTGGACATTCCAACATGACAATAAACCAAAACACAAGGCCAAGTCGACCTGTCATTGGCTACAGCAGAATAAAGTGAAGGTTCTGGAGTGGCCATCTCAGTTTCCTGACCTCAATATCATTGAGCCACTCTGGGGAGATCTCCAACGTGCAGTTTATACAAGACAGCCCAAGAATTTACAGGAACTGGAGGCTTTTTGCCAAGAGCAATGGGCAGCTTTACCATCTGAGAAGATAAAGAGCCTCATCCACAAATACCACAAAAGACTTCAAGCTGTCATTGATGTTAAATGGGGCAATCCACGGTATTAAGAACTGGGGTATGTAAACTTTTGATCAGGGTCATTTGGATAGTTTCTGTTGCCATTACGATTTAAAAAGAGTAAACACAGTTGATTGATAATAAATGGCTTCAGCCAAACCCTAACCATGAGTGAAAGAAAAGTTTTTGTGTTATCATTCATATTCTCTGAAAAATTCTCAAGAAATCATAAATTCTGCCAGGGTATGTAAACTTATGAGTACAACTTTATATGATTCAGGGTAAAGTTAAAAGGGCAAAATAAGGAGGTTAAATTAAGTTTTAGCGCTGTATCTTTTGTATACATAATATTCAGAATATCACAGGATATTCTAATACAGCAGCTGGCTGGACTTTTTAGAATTTCCAGGGGCAAACAGATTATCTGATGTACAAAAATAATCCATGCTTGGAATTCTTCTTTAAGTAAACAAGCCAACATACAGGTATGCATAAACCCTTTTTTTTTTCTTCTCAGGGTAATCTCTAATTTTGTTGACCCCCTGGCAGGGTCATGTTAAGCCTGAAAAAAATATAAATATATGTCCAGTCATGCAGGTTCAATGTCATATAAGGATTTAGGAGTCCACACAGTTGGGTACTTACATTGAGGCTGAATCACTCTCTGATCGGTGCAAATGGACCACATTGAGTAAACTCACCATATACCATGACGCAGAGGAAAGGAGGCCAAACAAGAGGACAGAACAACTTTTTCCTTTTTTTTTTTAATTTTTTTTACTGCTTTTGTGATATTTACCTGTGCTTTGTTGAATTCCTTTGTGAAAGTACAGACATCACGTCTGGCTTTTTCTTCCATTCTTTGTAATTCCATTGCCTTCTTGTCCAGCTCAATCCTGTGTTTGTCATAGAGACCATCTGCAAGGAGCAGAAAATAGCTCACAGTAATTATTATCATACAGTCCCAACTTAAGCCCTGTACACGTGTGCCGAATGTCGGGCGGCATCGGCCGGTTCAATAGAAACTGTCCAACATTCATCCCGTGTGTACTGCAGCTGGTCCGACAGAAGCCAGCTTCTTTTATCCTGATCAAATGGCTAAGAGCGCTGACTGGAGTGTTCTGGAAGGGGGCCCCCCCCGTCAGAACACAATAGAACAGCAGGGGAGATTGCGGTACCAACATTGGATTGTTAGTACAGCGGCTCTGACCTGAGCTGTCAGTTTTTTTTTGTTCAGCCTGCTGGGTTGTCACCCAGCGCCTGTAAAGCGCCTGAAAACTGCCTCTTATGCCTCCCCAGTGTGAAAGCCTGAGTGCTTTCACACTGGGGCGGTATGCGGAACAGGAATAAAAAATTCTGCAAGCAGCATCTTTGGGGCGGTGTAGGAGCACTGTATACAGTGCTCCTACACCGCCCCTGCCGATAGGAATGAATGGGCAGCACTTCCAAATTGCCTGAAAAGCTCTTCGGAAATGCCGCAACACGGGCGGTTTTAATCCTCTTTCGGCCCCTAGCAGGGGTTAAAAGCGCCCCGCTAGCGGCTGAAAAGTGCTGCTAAAACTAGCGGCGCTTTACCGCTAACGGACCCGACACACCAGTGTGAAAGGGGTCTAAGGTGAAACTGTACAAAAGTCTTATTATTTTTGCAGAAAAGGACACAAACTGTTAGTGTTTCTTTAAAGAGGAAGTAAACCCTGATGGATTTTATTTCCTCTTTTGTTCCCTGCAAAGTAAAAGCACTTAGCTGCGAATGAAGCCCGCAATGTCCCCGCTGGTGGCCGCGTCCAACTTCACCCCTCTTCCTTCCGGGGCCATGGACACTGGCTCTGTGACTGGCCGGAGTGGCATGACGTCACTCTCGCGCATGCGCGCGGGATCCGACGGTCACGGCACGGGCCCTATAGAAACGGCACAATCGTGCCCCTTCTTCAGTGCGCATGCATCGATGACATCAGCGCAAGCATATATGGCAACTATCTCCTAAAGGTTTAGTAGATATTTCCAGTACCTACAGGTAAGGCTTATAAAAAGGTTACCTGTAGGTAAAAGTACCCGCCACTGGGCTCCTGGTGTGTGTGATCACAGCGGGAGTGAGTCACCAGTGGCGTGCACTCCATACCTGGAAGTGACAGATCACGAACTAGGTACGTAGGCACGTGATCTGGCACAGAGCGGCCATCCTGCCGTAGTATATGTAGGGTGGGCGGTCCGCAAGAGGTTAGATGCCGATATACCCCCACGGGCAGGTCTTTGATGCTCTGGGTATCCATCAACCTAGAAGGGGACCAGCACTGGATCATAGGGTCATATTGTAGCAAGACCTGTTTTTTTTATTTTACAGGTATATATTAATTTCTCAAAAATGTTACAAAGCTGCAGTTGGGCTTTAATCAAGGTGAGTGAGAATATGGTGGCAACATAATCTGAAACTCACCAATATTCTTTTGAAAAAAAAAATAACCCCAAATCTTACCAGCAAACCTCTTGTCTTCTAATGCTTTTTGTTGCTCCCTCTGTTGCTGGAGAGACCATTCTCTAAGCTGCTCTTGCTGTGCTTTCCTTCTGTTATTTTCTGTTAAATCCTCTCCCAGAAGCTTCTGCACCCCAGAAACAGTGCAGCGAGGATCATCATCAGACACCCGTGCTGGCAGATCTTTCTTTAAGGCCTGTGGATCATATAGGTCAAACTCCCTGCGGTTCTCTTTTTGCTGTAAGCAGAGTCTAAACTCATTGATGGCTTTGTTTAGATTTTGGATGTCTTCCTTTTGTCGGTCATCCAATAAGCAGGTGATCTTGTCATTCTGCACCATCTGTGCATCTAAAAATGAAGAATATCAATGCAGCTATATTTTATTTATTTTTTAACAGAAGTGGCATTAAAGTTGCAACTATGGCTAGGGCAGACTATGCAGCTGGTGATGCACTAAGCAGCATCGAACACATCATATAAATATGGGCAGCTTCATAGGCCAACAGAAATGTGCAGGAGCTGGAAGGCCTGATGTTGACTTTAGCATCTTAAAGCAGAACTTCGGGAGAAAAACAAAAATCACTTGCACTAGTGACTTCCTCACTTTCTTCACTAATACTAACACCCCCCCCCTCCTACTAATGCTATGTTTTTTGTCCCTAAATAATTGTTTTTTTTATCCCCCACTAATACTAATGTCTTCTTTCCCCATTAATGCAAATGTTTCCCTCCACTGATACTGCTTTTTTTTTCTTACTAATATTGTTTTTTTCCCCCCACTCAGGCTGGGTTCACACTTATGCGAATTGGATGCGGGTTTCCCTGCATCCAATTCGCATGACAGTTGAGTGTGACCGGGCTCTCAATGGAGCCGGTTCACACATCTCCGGGGCGGCTGCAGAGCGGATTGCACAAAGGTCCTGTGCGTCTTTGGCTCAGTTTCAGGTCCAAATTTAGGTGAAAATTCGGGCCCTATTCATCCCTGAAACAGAGAACAGGGACATACCGGACCCCTGCTGTGAGCCGCATCTGAACTCAGTGTAAACCCAGCCTAATACTAAAGTATTTTCCCTCGCCGATACAATTTTTTTCCCCACCAATACGAATGCTTTAATAAAAAAATTTACTTATCTTTTTTTCTTTTACTCATGTCCTAAAATAACTCACCCTCTCCATATGTTTACTTAAAGATATTCCACAGCCATGTCATACCACAATGTTTACATCCTTCAGGCAAATCTTCTTTGCTCTGCTTGTGTGCCTTCACAATCAATCCCCATAGACCTCTAGGGACAACCAGTGTCTCTAGATTTCCCCAAAGGATTTAAACATTGCACCAGGCCGTAGAATATAGGTAAATACACTATATTGACAAAAGTATTGGGACACCTGCCTTTACACACATATGAACTTTAATGGTTTGCGGATGGCCCCTTCCTGTTCCAACATGACTGCGCACCAATGCACAAAGCAAGGTCCATAAAGACATGGATGAGCGAGTTCTGATGTCAACCCGAAAGAACAGCTTTGGGATGAATTAGAGCGAAGACTGCGAGACAGGCCTTCTCGTCCACATCAGTGCCTGACCTCACAAATGTACTTCTGGAAGAATAGTCAAACATTCCCATAGACACACTCTTAAACCTTGTGGAGAGCCTTCCCAGAAGAGCTGAAGCTGTTATAGCTGCAAAGGGTGGGCCAACTTAATAGTGAACCCTACGGACTAAGACTGGGATGCCATTAAAGTTCATGTGTGTGTAAAGGCAGGCCTCCCAATACTTTTGACAACATGTGACGGGGAAAAATGGATAAGAGCAATTCGTTTTTTTTAAAAGAAAAAATAAAAAGGGTAAATTAGTCTTAGATCCAGATGTGATCCAAAGAGGATCTTTTAATACCAGTGAAAGGTAGTCCCAAATATTAGCTTAAAGTAGAAGTTCACCCAAAACCTTACTAACACTAAACCTACTCGCAGCCACATTTTAAAACAAATCTATCTAGCCCTTTAAAGAAGAAATCGCTATACATACCTTTTCTAAAGCTGATCTGATTCGGTCTCCAGTGGTGGATGCTGTGTGCAGGAGACAATGGACAACATCTGGGGAATGCCCGGGAAGTGACATCACTCCATAGAGTTGCTATAAAACTTCCGTTGTCGGCTGCCTCTCCTGCACATGCCTACACACTGAAGCCATCGCTGACAGCTCAGAATGGGACCGGAACAGAGCAGCTGCAGAAAAGGTATGAATAGCAATTTCTTCTTTACACTGCTAAATCGATTTGTTTTAGAATGTGGCTGCAAGTAGGTTTAGAGTTAGTTAGGTTTTCTTTTCCGATCGTTTTATTAGTTAGGTTTTTTGCGTGAACTTCTACTTTAATTCTATATGAAAGTCAATATAAGCTGTGGTGAAAGTAGTGATATTGCAAGGTATTTGGGGGGGCTTTTTGTGTATCCAGCTTCTCTGGCCTGTAACCACTGACAGCAAAGGGCCAAAACACTAATATCTAATAGAGTACAGCAGGAAAAGAAACATAAGGATGCATTCACACTTCCGAATGTACCCGTACTCTCACTACATGCAAGAACCCCATAATAACTGTGAGAGGCAGCCCCATTAAAAGCAATGGGAGGCTTCTGGCTCCCGCAGCTAACTGCGGCCACTCACATGTAATCACTCATGCAGCGATCACATACGAATGATTGGTCCTGCGGGAGCAGGCAGCCTGTCATTGATTTCCATGGGGCTGCTTCTCGCAGTTAATCCTGGGAACCCCTGCTGGGGTTCTTGCATGTATTTGGGGTGTGGGTGCATTTGCAAGTGTGAATGCACCCTAAGAGAGGTAAGACAGCAGACAGAAAGGAGAAGAGAAATAGAAGAAGTGAAATAGGAGACCAGAAACAACCTCACCTATTATAATCATGGTATGCTACAGGCTAAAATTCAATCTAGGTGCCTGGGGTGCCATAGGTCATTTAGGATGCTGGGAATGCCCCTGTCCTAAAGATAAGAAAGGATAGGTTTCCAGTCTCCAGCACACTGACAGTGATCATAAAGCTTCCTACCTTATACAATTGTGAAAGATCTGAAAGAGAAGCAAGTAAAGATTTATCCATCCATCATACAAGAGCTCTGCTGTCAAGCACACAAATGTCATTAACTAACCAAATGCCTCTTGTCTTTTGTTGTCTGTCTCCTTCCTGGTTTTCTTATCCTGTATTTGGTGATGCAAAGCATCCTTATCAACCTAAAGGATATTAAAACATAATTGTGTTATACTCTATTACAAGCCCCAAAATAACTGGACTGATGACATGATCATAATGCAATTCCATTTCACGCTGTACAAGTATAATTCATTACACCTCCAGCTCTTACTAGAGCATGCAATTAGATTTAGTATAGTATTATAATACAATTTTGTTGTAGTCCAGTACAGAAGTGTGCCAATTTTTTTAAAGCCCAACTGAACTTTCAGTTTATCACCCAAGTACATTCCAGGTGAAACCAAAAAAAAAAAAAACAGTTTGTATTCTTTAGAAAGCAGCCACAGCCTGGAATAGAAAAGCCTGTCCCATGCCAGTATGCTGCAGAAAAGGACCCTTTTTGTTTTGATGGACCTGGAATTCAGCTGGTTTAACCTGAAAGCTTAATTGTGCCCCAAGCTGTCAGTGTGCTGCTACTTCATGTTCCAAAATGTTTTGCATCTTGACAGAACCCTATTGAAGAAATAAAGTTCTGTTGAGCTAGGAACCCAAAAATGAAAGTGATTGTAAAGTATCGTTTACAACTAACAAATATGTTATACTTACCACCTCTGTGCAGTTGGTTTTGCACAGAGCAGCCCGGATCCTTCTGTTCTCGGGTCCCTCTTTGCTGCTCCTGGCCCCTCCCTCCTATCAAGTGCCCCCTCAGCAAGCAGCTTTCTATGGGGGCATCCAAGCCAAGTCAGAGCTCCGTGTATCCATTCAGACACGGAGCCCCAACCGAGCCCGCCCCCTTTCTCCCCTGATTGGCTGACTGACTTTTATAGCCGCAGGAGCCAATGGCGCCGCTGCTGTGTCTCAGCCAATCAGGAGAAGTGTCTCGGACAGCTTAGACATTTGTGGACATCGCTGGAGAGAGAAGGGGTTCGGGTAAATATTAATGGGTACTGGGGTGGCTGCTACACACAAAAGGTTTTTTTATCTTAAAGCGAAGTTCCACCCAAAAGTGGAACTTCTGCTTTAAGCACTCCTTGCCCCCTTACATGCCACATTTGGCATGTAATTTTTTTGGGGGGTGGGTACCTTCTTTTTAGAGAGACTTCCTGTCCTACTTCCTCTTTCCGCTTCTCGGCCGCCTAGGCAGCTCCTCCTTTACCCCTAGGCGGCCCCTCCCTCCCTGCAATCTTCTGGGACACGTCACAGGTCCCAGAAGATTGCCTGGCCAATAGCAGAGCTCAGTGCGCGCCCGGCCGTGAAATCGTAAGCTGTTACGGCCGGGTGTCCACAGTTGCTATGAAAGCACCGCAGAGAGGAGAGGGAGAAGAGCGAGGCTCCGGGCAGCCACATCACTGGACCGTGGGACAGTTGTGTCCATTTATTAAAAGTCAGCAGCTACACTTTTTGTAGCTGCTGACTTTTAATAAACTAAAAAACAGGTGGAACTCCACTTTAATGCATAAAGATAAAAAACCTTCTGCCTTTACAACTCCTTTAACTGGGAAGTCTTTTGTGGTCCCCACAAGAAGGTCATTAGGTTGTGTACCAGGGCTGTACTGTTCTCTGGATTACAATATAGCTCTCTGCTACCCTCTGCTGGTCAAATTATTATTTTTATTTTGCAAAAGAAATACCAGCAAGTAGTAACCAGAGTTCTAAAAAAAAAAAAAAAAAAAAAAAGGCAGCACACAGTTGATTACTGGTAAGCACTCCTGTCTTGTACCACACTCCAAAGACATGCTGGAAGATTATTTGGCTTTTGTCCAAGGCTGGGTCCACACCGCTCTGCGATTTGTGCGCAGCATGACTGACTTCAATTAGACCGTGCATTTTCGTAAAAGCGCATCAAAAGTCTACACGCTGCATCTTTGATGCATTTTCAGAAAACGCACAGTCTAATAGAAGTCAATAGAAGTTAATAGGACTGCATCTAAAACTGTGTGTAAAATGCTCATACAATCATGCTGTGCCTAAATCGCAGTGCACGGGTGTGAACCTAGCCTAAAATGGACCGAATAGGTGTGTGGGACTAAACATCCAACTGCAACCTCCTATGGCAGACCCGTTGGTCAATCCAGCTCTAGCATGCATTTCAGACAAGAAGTCACAAAAAAAAAAAAAAAAGGGTTTAAAGATGGAAGTTCATTGAGAATCTCGAAACAGGCACAGTAGATAAGATGTATGTATTGGGGGGGGGGGGCTATTTTTTGTTTTGGGTTTGGATACATGCTATAGATGCACCACTTTATAGGCACAGTAAGCCCCCCCCCCCCAAGTTACTAGCTTTTAAGCAATTTTGCATTTTTAAAGGCACTTCTTGTTTTGTTTTTGAAGTTGTCCAAATTGGTGACATTGATTTGCAAAATTAACAAGTCCGTTCCCATAGACTGCAATGGTATTTGTTGTACAACTTTTGCCCATGTTAGGCTCTTTGTTTGCCCCCCTGGACCGGGGGGGTTGTCCCATCTGTAATTTTGTAGCATGCTGGATGATGGGGGTGGCTTATTTTGTGCCAGCTGCATTTGGGTTGTTCTGGGCATGCTCAGGGACTTCGTTTTTTTTGCTGTGGCTTTTTGTGTATGAAATGCATTTGTGTTGGTCTGGGCATGCTCAGAGATGCAGGTTTTTTTTTTTTTTTGTGCTTTTTGTGTGTGAACAGCACTTGGATTTTTCTGGGCATGCTCAGAGAGTGTGTTTTTTTGGGTTAGTAATTTAAGGACATCCTTAACAGGTGTACCCACTTTGAAGTTCTTTCTCTACATTGGGTGAACTTGCATTTTGTATGCTTCATGGACTGTGCATGTGTTTTCAATTGCCCCATTTGCAGACAAACCTATGTTATATAAAGCTTGCAGATAGCATTCTTTACCTTGCCCTGAAAAGGTGTGTGTTCAATGTTTGTAGGTTGTTAGCGTCACTTTGTCTGTGCTGCATTATTTTGCAAAATCTTCCTGAAGATGTTGTGACTAATAACTGTTTAAATCCTTAAGAGACTGTCCGTTTGTGGGCACAATCCTTTTAACTCCTGTTAATTTCCTCTGCAAAATGGTCAGACCTCAAAACCATAGTCTGTTAGTGTGTTTTTTGCTTTCCTTGCTCTTTTCCAAGCCCTGTCTTGTTGACCAATAAAATTTGTAGCAAATTTTTGTGTGTTTTGTTAATAATTTGTTTTGCAGATGCATGCTCAATCCAAGTAATGCATTTTACACTCCCCCCCCCCCCCCCCCCCCAACAGTTTTCATGCAACAGATTTCCCAGCTGCAGCTTAACTAGGCTGATTGGCATGGCAAAACAAAAATGGTGTGATTTGTCTAAAAGCTACTTTCCTGGTGCCTTCATGGTAGCATATGCATGGATTGTGCGTATGCTGTCATGGATAGGCACCAAGAAAGAAAAATTACTTAGAGGTAAGTATTCAATTTTCCATTTTAGCGCAGTGGTTCTCAGCCTCAGTCCTCAAGTACCCCAGACAGGACATGTTTTGGGAATTCATCTTCGCTAAATAGCTGTCCAAAATACCAAGCCATTGACTCTAATTTAAAGCACCTGTGCAAGATGAAGGTAAACCTACAAGCATAGCCTGTTGGGGGTACTTAAGGACAGGGTTGAGAACCACTAATTTAGAGCACTGAGCTAAAATCTAGCTCAAGACAATCCTATTCTAATTGTGGGCATTTGAGGGAAACCAAGTGAGTGTTAGAACCTCTGCTTGTCTTTTTCGGTTGGGCTTTGTGTCCCTTTTCTGAAAATTGGCTTCACTTCCTGTCACATATCCAAACAGGAAGTGAGGGTAAAACCCTACTAATGTCTTTCCTTGGGGACACGTAGGTCAATCTAACTAGTGTCCCCATTAGGCAAATTGCACTCTAGCACTTTGTTGTGTACACCCCAAATTATTAGGTATTTTGGGGTTTATTAAAAGCAAATCAACTCTGCAATACAAGTGTACTCACTGTAAATCTAAGGGGAAGCACTTTTATCATCCAATCATGTAGAAGCGAAGATGCTGTTTTTTTATTTTTCTTGCATGTCCCCCTCGGATCTCCAGCAACTGCACTTCCAAGTGCACTTGTAGCGAAAAGTGGACTTGCCTTTAGTAAATAAACCCCAAAGTCTAAGATACCTAATAATTTGGGGTGTACACAGCAAAATGCTAGAGTGCAATTTACCTAATGGGGAAACTATTTAGATTGACCTGTGTGTCCCCAAAGAAAGACATTGGTAGGGTTTTACCCTCACTTCCTGTTCCTGTTATGTGACAGGAAGTGAATAAATTTGAAAGAGAAACTGGTAAAATTTGGGAGGTGTCTTCACCCCTATCAGGGGTGCAAACATCCCCAAAAACTGACAAGACTTCTAATCCCTCTGCACTCTATCCCCAAGCAAAAATAAGAAAGGATTTTATTTAGTTTAACTTTGCAAAGACACATTCCTAAGTTCAACTGTAATGCATGTCAATGGCCCATTTAGACCTTGTTTAATAGAAAACACCAGTTGCCTTTCACTATAAACTTTTGTTAGTCCATTCCTGGAAATCTGCATCTGCTTTACTATTAATCTCCATAAATATTGGGTTCCTGCAGCTAAATGCGCCAAATGCATCTAGATGAGCGACCGCTGTGTATGTGAGATGCGCAACTGCTGTGTGCGCGGAAGTATGTACCCTGGCGCATATCTGGTTCCTGGAAGCGGTGGCCAGCACACAGGAAATGACATCACGGCCCTCCAGGAAGTTGCTTGTACTGCTGCTAATTTCTTCCACCACCATGCCCCACTCACTGTTCTCTGAGGAAGAGATGATCCTTATTTGTAAATTAAGATAATTTTTTAATTATTTTTACATGGGGTTGTGTTTGTGTGGGTCATGTGTGTATGTCTAAATTATTTGGCCTCAAAACACTCACCTACTTCCTGTGTACAGATTCACTTCCTGGCCAGTGTATGTTGCTTCCTGCTTCAGTGTGTGTGTGTATATATATATCTATATATATATATAGATATATATATATATACATGTGTATATATATATATATTCTATATATATATATATATATATATATCTATAGATGTAGGTTCTTGTGTCCACCAGCAGAGAGAAGTTGGGTAGATGCCATAATCTCAATTCTGGAGACATAATAATGATCTAGCACAGGGGTTTTGAAACTACGACCCTTCAGTTGGTAAGGAACTACAATTCCATCATGCCTAGTCATGTCTGTGAATGTCAGAGTTTTACAATGCCTCATGGGATGTGTAGTTCTGCAACAGCTGGAGAGCCGTAGTTTGAAGATTCCTTATCACTCTAGCATGTCTTGAAAAAAGGTGGTTTTTCATGTGCCTTGTATAATGCCTAAGAAATATTTTTTAGAAAATACAAGTGGGTCATGGCACATCTACATTCCAAATTTGGCGCTTAAGATGGTCATGCACTATGCAATCTGATTGGCCAATCTCTGTACAACTCGATATTAGGCAAAATAGGTAATAGGAAGACGCACTTGAACAATGAATTCAAAACGTAGGAAATCAAACAGGCTCTTGCACTAAATCTAATTTATTTAAGATCTAACTGATTGCAGTGTATGGTCACCTTTAAAGATCAAGATCTGAAAATATTAATTTATTGGGTTTAGAAACACTTCTCTGTACTTTGTAATGTATTGAAAGATTTGGGTAAAAAAGAAAAATACACATTTCAAAGATATATTAGAAGTAATAGGAATGAGACTGGCATCAAAAGCTTTAATTAACTGAGAACACCTACTAATTGCCTAACAAGACACATCCAATGAGATGAAATTAACCAATTGTATTGGGTGTGCGCTTTTATCAATGAGAAAACCGTAGTTACCCTAGCACCAGTTGCAGTTTACATATGCAGATATTTATTATCATTATTTGCACTTCAATGTGCGCCAGTTCACACGTTCAATTAATGACTTTTCCGACGCACCAATTAATTATGAACTGGTGCAGTGCCTTCTTCTTAGTAAATCACCCCACTGTCACAACTTAAAGGATAAGTTCACTTTTTAATAAAAAAAATAATAAATGCACATTTTTTTGCAGGTAAAAATAAAATGTGCATTTTTTTTTTTTTGGAGCCCTTAAAGCATTAGCAGATGCAGGGCCCCATCAGATCTGCCAGTGTATCTGTGTGCCCATACAGGTAAGCAGATACAAGCTGACAGGAAAAGAGAATGAATTATCATGGTGCGCCACAGCAC
This sequence comes from Aquarana catesbeiana, assembly GCF_042186555.1. NCBI lineage: Eukaryota > Metazoa > Chordata > Amphibia > Anura > Ranidae > Aquarana > Aquarana catesbeiana. Next base: position 573,246,665 of record NC_133326.1, read on the forward strand.
TGCCGACAGCCTCAAAGGCTGCTAGACCTCATCGTTTTCCATTTACAGGACACTGTGAATGAGTTATGCAGCTTTTGTTTTTTTTTTATTGTGACAGCAAGGGGAGGGCAGTGGAGAAGATCCCCACTAGCTGTCAAATCCGTTCGTAACATGTTACAACCTGAATATGGGTGTAAGATGTAATGAAAGATGAACTTACCTTTTAAAAAACTGCAGGTGAAAGCACAAAAAAATTATGTATTCTGAATGCGTAATTGCAACATTTTACCCCTCCATATCCATTTCCTCATGGGAAGATTGTAGTGAAAATGTTAAAGCGGAGGTTCACACAAAAATTGAACCTCCGCTTTTCGGAACCCTCCCCCCCTCCGGTGTCACATTTGGCACCTTTCAGGGGGGGAGGGGGGTGCAGATACCTGTCTAATACAGGTATTTGCACCCACTTCCGGCATAGACTCCCACGGGAGTCTATGCCTCTTCCATCCCCACCGCGCTGTCTGCTGGGACACACACGGGTCCCAGAGACAGCGGGGACCAGTTAGGAAGCGTAGCGCGACTCGCGCATGCACAGTAGGGAACCGGGAAGTGAAGCCGCAGCACTTCACTTCCTGATTCCCTTACAGAGAATGGCGGCGGCAGCACCTGAGGACCGAGGGACGATTCGGTCTCGGGTGCCGACATCGCTGGACCCTGGGACAGGTGAGTGTCCTTATTTTAAAAAGTCAGCAGCTGCAGTATTTGTAGCTGCTGACTTTTAATTTTTTTTTTTTTCGTGGGACTCCCTCTTTAATTCACCTTGACAGAAAAAGAACTAAGGGCTGCACGGTAAATGTGCGTTTCTGGTCACGCTTCTCTCACCACATGGGAACACACTGTCCTTTTTGGATGAGCTTGGATGCCATTAATTATTAACAGTTCCCCCAAATCCATTTAATAAACACGTGCATTTGTGGCCACTAAAATGCATGGTACCACGGCACCATGTGATTTGGTGCAGGCACAATTTTAAAAGTCACATCTGCTGTATTTTTTGCGTGCTCCTGCGTATTTGGCAGCCCACTGAAATAAATGGTGAACTAGCCCCAACACTCTACTCCCTATCTTGACCCCCCCCCCTCCAGTTTTCCTACTGTACTCACCTTCGCGGTTGCTGAGTTATTAGAGCTATCAGCACCCCTGCAGCCAGCCCCATGGTCCAGGGATTTTAAATCCCTGTTTCTTCCCCTCTTCTCTGTGCAGCACTTCCCGGGATGGATCACAGCGATCCTCTGTGGTGGTGGTGGTGCTGACCAATCAGAATTGCAGCACCACTGGACCAGCTTCATGGGCACAGTCAGTTCAGCATCCCTGGAGGTAGATACATCGGGGACCAGGGGGGGAAGGGGGAGGTGGGGTGCGTAAGGGGCGTATGGTATTAGTTCACCTTTAAATTTTTTTCTATAAGGCCCAATCACACCTGCGCGATCCTGAAACATGCGCATAAACATGATAAAATCGTATGTCTCGCTAATTCCTAATGGCACCCTAAATGTGGCTAGCAGGTGTGTTTTGACATGTGACAAACGCTCCAAAGCGCATTGTAATAAAAAAAAAGTGTTTGAGCTTCTTTAGCACGCTTGTTGAGGGTAAGGCGGCACGTGTTCCCGCTATGCCTAGTGTGAATGTGGCTTCCCTATGTTGATGTGCGACAAATGCAGGAAGATAATTGAACACATGCATGTTGCCAGGGGCAGACTGGGCTGGGGCCAGGGTGGCAATTTCCCCCCGGGCCGATCTGATTCCCCCCAGAAAAGGGTGCCACAGCAGCAGCAGCTCCACTGTAGTCACAGCCACCCGGCTGGCTGAGACCCATCTCTTCCGTTGCTGGCCAGTATTGTCTGCACTGGCTGCTAGGATCGCCTGGCATCTAGCAACCAGTGATGTCAGGAGGAGGAAAGCGAAGCCGAGGCCCCAGCATTCAGACCGGAGGAGGATTTAATTTGCCTATTTGGCTCTGCCCAGCTTCTCCCTCTATCTTCTCCTGTGTGGCGGTGTTTCATCAGATTTGGCGACCCGTCAGGATTTGTAAACGGAAGTGACGTTCCGTCTGCGCCATCTTTCTACACCCTGCACTCCTCCACAGTAAGGATACACTAAGACAGGAGCAAGCGGACTTGTGATCTTGTTGCACCCTCCGGAGTTTCGCATTTCACGCTTATTTTTAACAGTAAAAGAAGCTTATATGGTGAAATACAGTATTTAGAAATCCGTCTGACTGTTTACATGTTGAATTATAAAATCAGAGGTGTTCTGTCGGATTAGCAAACCTGTGACATCAGCAGGTTTTCCGCTACTTTTAAAATTGAACATCTAAACAGTCCGTCGGATTTCTAAATACTGTATTTGACCTTATAAGCTTCGTTTACTGTTAAAAATAAGAATGAAATGCAAATCTCCTGTGGATGTAACAAGATGTCCGCTTGCCCCCTTCTCAGTGTATTCTTACTGTGGAAGAGTGCGGGGTGTAGCAAGATAACGCTGAAGGAATGTCACTTCCGTTACAAATTCTGACAGGTCGGCTACTCTGACAAAACACTGGCATGCGCCTCAGAGCCTGCCTGAGGGAAGGGACCTGGTCTGTGCCAGGATCAAAAAGAGCACCTCTCAAGAGTCGACCTGCCTGAGGTGGGGTGCAGTGGATAAATTACAACATATATTGAGCATGTGTGTCATGAAAGCATGAGATGGCAGCAGAGGAGGTCACATCCTTAGATCTCAGCCAGGGTTTATGCTGGGATTTGTAGTCCTTCACTTTTGGGGATGTGACCCTCCAAAAGTAAAGGACTACAGGTCCCACCATGCACCCCTCAGAGCTTAGGATGTGTCACCCCCCAAATTAGTGAAGGAACACAGGTCTCAGCATGAACCCGTGAGATCTAAAGGAGTCACAAGCTTAGATTTCGGGGGTTCATGCTGGGACTTGTAGTCCTTCACTAGTTGGGGGGGGGGGTCATATTCTTAGATCTCAGGCGTTAATGCTTGGACTTGTAGTCCTTCACTAGTTGGGGGGTTACATCCTTAGATTTCAGGGGTTCATGCTTGGACTTGTAGTCTTTCACTAGTTGGGGGGGGTCACATCCTTAGATCTCAGGGGTTCGTGCTGGGACTTGTAGTCCTTCACTAGTTGGGGGGGTCACATCCTTAGATCTTAGGTGATAATGCTTGGACTTGTAGTCCTTCACTAGTTGGGGGGGTCACATCCTTAGATCTCAGGGGTTCAAGCTGGAACTTGTAGTCCTTCACTAGTTGGGGGTCACATCCTTAGATCTTAGGTGTTAATGCTTGGACTTGTAGTCCTTAACTAGTTGGGGGGGTCACATCCTTAGATCTCAGGGGTTCATGCTTGGACTTGTAGTCCTTCACTAGTGGGGGGATCACATCTTTAGATCTCAGGGGTTCATGCTGGGACTTGTAGTCCTTCACTAGTTGGGGGGTCACATCCTTAGATCTTAGGTGTTAATGCTTGGACTTGTAGTCCTTCACTAGTTGGGGGGGGTCACATCCTTAGATCTTAGGTGTTAATGCTTGGACTTGTAGTCCTTCACTAGTTGGGGGGGGGGTCACATGCTTAGTTCTTAGGTGTTAATGCTTGGACTTATAGTCCTTCACTAGTTGGGGGGGGTCACATCCTTAGATCTCAGGGGTTCATGCTGGGACTTTTAGTCTTTCACTAGTTGGGGGGTCACATCCTTAGATCTTAGGGGTTCATGCTGGGACTTGAATCCTTCACTAGTTGGGGGGTCACATTCTTAGATCTCAGGCGTTAATGCTTGGACTTGTAGTCCTTCACTAGTTGGGGGGGGGGTCACATCCTTAGATCTCAGGGGTTCATGCCGGGACTTGTAGTCCTTCACTAGTTGGAGGGGTCACATCCTTAGATCTCAGGGGTTCATGCTGAGACTTGTAGTCCTTCACTAGTTGTGGGACACATCCTTAGATCTTAGGTGTAAATGCTTGGACTTGTAGTCCCTCACTAGTTGGGGGAGTCATCCTTAGATCTCAAGGTTTCATGCTGGGACTTGTAGTCCTCAGATCTTAGGTGTTAATGCTTGGACTTGTAGTCCTTCAATAGTTGGGGGGGGGTGGTCACATGCTTAGATCTCAGGGGTTCATGCTGGGACTTGTAGTCCTTCACTAGTTGGGGGGGTCACATCCTTAGATCTTAGGTGATAATGCTTGGACTTGTAGTCCTTTACTAGTTAGGGGGGGTCACATCTTTAGATCTCAGGGGTTCATGCTGGAACTTGTAGTCTTTCACTAGTTGGGGGGTCACATCCTTAGATCTTAGGTGTTAATGCTTAGACTTGTAGTCCTTCACTAGTTGGGGGGGGGGGTCACATCCTTAGATCTCAGGCATTAATACTTGGACTTGCAGTCCTTAACTAGTTGGGGGGGGGGGGTCACATCCTTAGATCTTAGGTGTTAATGCTTGGACTTGTAGTCCCTCACTAGTTGGGGGAGTCACATCCTTAGATTTTAGGGGTTCATGCTGGGACTTGTAGTCCTTCACTAGTTGGGGGGTCACATCCTTAGATCTCAGGGGTTCATGCTGGGACATGTAGTCCTTAACTAGTTGGGGGGGGTCACTTTTTTAGATCTCAGGGGTTCATGCTGGGACTTGTAGTCCCTCACTAGTTGGGGGGGTCACATCCTTAGATCTTAGGTGTTAATGCTTGGACTTGTAGTCCCTCACTAGTTGGGGGAGTCATCCTTAGATCTCAGGGTTTCTTGCTGGGACTTGTAGTCCTTAGATCTTAGGTGTTAATGCTTGGACTTGTAGTCCTTCACTAGTTGGGGGGGTCACATCCTTAGATCTCAGGGGTTCATGCTGGGACTTGTAGTCCTTAACTAGTTGGGGGTCACATCCTTAGATCTTAGGTGTTAATGCTGGGACTTGTAGTCCTTCACTAGTTGGGGGTCACATCCTTAGATCTTAGGTGTTAATGCTGGGACTTGTAGTCCTTCACTAGTTGGGGGGTTGTCACATCCTTATATCTCAGGAGTTCATGCTGGGACTTGTAGTCCTTAACTAGTTGGGGGGGGTCACATCCTTAGATCTTAGGTGTTAATGCTTGGACTTGTAGTCCCTCACTAGTTAGGGGGTCACATCCTTAGATCTCAGGGTTTCTTGCTGGGACTTGTAGTCCTTAGATCTTAGGTGTTAATGCTTGGACTTGTAGTCCTTCACTAGTTGGGGGGGTCACATCCTTAGATCTCAGGGGTTCTTGCTGGGACTTGTAGTCCCTCACTAGTTGGGGGGGTTACATCCTTAAATCTCAGGGATTCATACTTGGACTTGTAGTCCCTCACTAGTTGGGGGAGTCACGTCCTTAGATCTCAGGGGTTCATGCTGGGACTTGTAGTCCTTCACTAGTTGGGGGGGTCACATCCTTAAATCTCAGGGATTCATGCTGGGACTTTTAGTCCCTCACTAGTTGGGGGAGTCACGTCCTTAGATCTCAGGGATTCATGCTGGGACTTGTAGTCCTTAACTAGTTGGGGGGGGTCACATCCTTAGATCTTAGGTGTTAATGCTTGGACTTGTAGTCCCTCACTAGTTAGGGGGTCACATCCTTAGATCTCAGGGTTTCTTGCTGGGACTTGTAGTCCTTAGATCTTAGGTGTTAATGCTTGGACTTGTAGTCCTTCACTAGTTGGGGGGGTCACATCCTTAGATCTCAGGGGTTCTTGCTGGGACTTGTAGTCCCTCACTAGTTGGGGGGGTTACATCCTTAAATCTCAGGGATTCATACTTGGACTTGTAGTCCCTCACTAGTTGGGGGAGTCACGTCCTTAGATCTCAGGGGTTCATGCTGGGACTTGTAGTCCTTCACTAGTTGGGGGGGTCACATCCTTAAATCTCAGGGATTCATGCTGGGACTTTTAGTCCCTCACTAGTTGGGGGAGTCACGTCCTTAGATCTCAGGGATTCATGCTGGGACTTGTAGTCCTTCACTAGTTGGGGGGGGGGGGTCACATCCTTAGATCTTAGGTGTTAACGCTTGGACTTGTAGTTCTTCAATTGATTGGTTCAATGGGCCACTTGACTGGACTTGCCCCCCAGCCCTAAGGCTGCCAGCCTGCTAAAGGTGAAGTAACACTGTAATGCACGAAGGATAGGGCCTCTTTGAAAGAATAGAACAGATGGAGCTGGGCTTGAAATATGACTTTTGGCTGGAGTGATCCCTTCACTTCTATGATGAGAACCTGGAAGAGATCTCCAGCACCTGGGAACCAGGGACTAGGGCAATGGCTGGGCTGAGGGCTGCAGCTCAGTGATGACAATCCCCCCAGTCTCTACCCAGGCATCCTCACCCCGACGGTCCGGACTCTTGCATCGAAGACTCGGCTCTGCCTCTGCAGCTCGGCATCCCTTCTCCTCTGCAGCACGGCGGCCTCCTTCAGATCCACGGGCAGATCCAGCTTGTACATGTCTCCCGTCTCCCGGCAAGATCCTTCCACAGCAACACACAGCAAACACAAACGGTTGCTCGGCAACGCTAGGTGTGCGGAGAGAAGACGTGACGTGTCCGCGCTAGCGCTGTCTCCGCCACTTCTCGCGAGATTTCCTCTCACCACACAGGCGCTGCTATGCGAGTCTTCGCGCTTGATTCTCGCCGCCGCTCTGTGAGGGAGGAGAAGTCCGCGGGCGGGAAAAGTTTGTGGCGCGTGCTGCGGATCGGTCACCGGAGAACATGGGCCACCTCAGTCACCTCGTCCTGCAGAACTTCAAATCATGGAGAGGCCGTCAGGTCATAGGGCCCTTCAAACGGTTCAATTGTGTCATTGGCCCCAATGGTTCAGGTAAAGGTTCAGCAAGCGGCCATGACAGGCCTGAGGTGAGGGGAGATACTGAGGAGACATGGGAGGCCTGGCAGGGTGTGGAGCCTGTCCCTGGAGATGGTAGTTCCAGAAATCACCTCACTTAGGACTGGAAGGAACCCTCCTGGGCCTGAAAACTGATCCAGGGCTCCATGAGGGCATTTCTCTTTCAGACGTTGAAGTACAAACAAAACCAAAACTTTATTTCCTCCATTTTGTATGTGTGGCACTTCCCTCATACGGCTCGCTAAGTCCGCTTTCACACGCGGTGGGTCTGTCTGAGTGGAGTGCGCCTGCTCAGCGGGGATCTCTCCTCTGATTCCTGCAGAGCAGGTGGATGACCGCTCCGTGTCCGCTATGCAGAGCAGATAAAAACACAGCCCGCTCTTCTCTATGGGGCGGTCAGATGTAAATGGACTGCATGTCTGTTTCCACCCGATTGTCAACAGAACCGACCCACTGGACAGAGGGAGACGTATCGCCATACGTCTGTTTTCAGCAGATTTTGTCGGATCAGATGCCCAGCGGGGTTCAGCAGACACATGCCCACTGACATCCGTCACCCCATAGAGGACAATGTGTGGCCTGATCAGGTCCGCCTGGAAAACAGACAGGCTGACCCGATCGGTCTGCTGGTGTGAAAGGGGCCTAATGGCCCATACACACCATCCGAATATCGTACGACAGATCGTACAACCTTTTTCGCTTAATAGTTGCAAGTAGAAATTGAATAGGTAAATAAAGTCACAAATTCTCGTACGACAGAAGAAAAAATCAGAAGTGATGTCATGTGTTGTAATGTATTTTCAGACGACAACTATACTGACTAAACAACAATCGTACGAGTAAAATTTTTGTGTATGTCCGATTGAATAATAACGGATGAACTGTCATGATCGACTGTCGAAAGTAGTGTACACACGATCCGAAAATCGTACGATTCTTCCTCGGATGACAGTTTTCGCGTGATATTTGGATCGTGTATACGGGGCTATAAGTCACACATGATTTCCTTCATACATTCCAATGCAGAAAAGAGTCCTTGGTTTGTTTTTGATATTTTATTAGGGGATGATAACTTGAATTTGGTAGGGATTTATGGGATGCTCAACTTGAGAATGTCTGAAACACTGAACCAGGGACAACTTCCTCCCTATTTACACACAAAACTTCCACCTGCACAAACTTGGTTTTCAGTGCACAGTACCTGCTGCTCACTCTTGTGAGTGCTCAGGAAAGGCCCATTACAGGCAGGAACTCCCAAGTCCCATGACAAAAGTAGTTCAATATGAATAAACAGCATGAGTGATCCCAGCTCCACTTGCAGAAAATGCTGGCTGATCTTCCTCCCAGTCCTCCTGACTTTCTGCCCATCTGGCGCACACATATGGAGATCTCTCAGGGCAAGGTTGGATGAAGACTTGGCACACTGCGGTCTTCAAGAGAGACCCACTACAGATGGCAGTCTCTCCCCTTGTATGTCCCTGCTCTGTGCTGATCTACTCGTGGTCTCTCCTTGCTCCTTCCCACTGCCTCTCCGGCATGAACCCTTCCACTGTCTCCTGTGTTAGGATCCCTCCAGACCAGCATTCCTGAGCACCTGGCCCAAGGTAACCCTCCCAGTAAGGGGTCCCTCAAGGGACAACAACAGCCTCTTCCACCCTGACTCTCTTGCTGGAATCGCCCATGTCTATTTATGGGGTTGTCTCAGTCCCCTGCCAGGCCACCTCTGGGGATTGGCTGAGGATCCGTTAATATTCATGGCAGCTCCTCCTAACCCCCACTGTCTAGTTCTAGAAAGTTCTCCAAACATCCAGACACCAGAGGGAGGCACAGAGCTGCCAGTTTGAGTTGCCCTAACCCTGACCCGGTTCAGTGACTCAGGTTATTCCTGGTCAGAATATGCTTTTACCTATTCTTCACTTCAGTAGCACACACTAGAGGGTGCTACGTATGGAGTAAGTGGGCGTCAGGTTTTTATTTTTGGTCATCTGTGTCCCATTAAGGTTTCCCTGTCGCAAAGCTAAAACAGGAAGTGAAATGGAATCCTGGGGTGTCACCAGAACTAGTTTCCCCTCTGGGAGATTTCCCCTTTATTATTAAGACAATGGTAAGCAGGACAAAGAGAGAGCATGACTGTCCCTTTCAGGGGGACAGACAGCAATAAAAACTGACAGGTGTTCTAATCCCTTTCCTCTCCACTCCATCCAAAACTAAAGAATTTTTTTTATTCATTTTAAGGTACAGGTAAATGCAGTCACTAAAATCTCATTAAAGTTGAACTAAAGGCAATTTTAGTTTTAATTTTGTGTAGAGTAAGGGAGGGTTATAACCCCTGTCAGTTTTTTTTTTGCCCTTTATGTCCAATTGGGGAAATTTCCCCTTCACTTCCTATCTCATAACCAAAACTGGAACTGAGAGGGAATCCACCAAAGTTAGGGAGCCCAGGGTGTCACCAGATCTAGTGTCCCCATAGGACGATTTCCTCTATACCCGTTCTGGTGTAAACCCAAAATTTAGGATTTTCATTGACTTTCACTTTTTTTTTTAAATAGATTTTATTGAAAGATGTATCGTATAGGGTAAAACATCAAAGGTATCAGTGTATTTTGTACAAAAACAAAATGTTAAGCTGAACTGTAGTAGAAATACATAGCAATGACAAGGATATGTAGCCTGGGGATGGGGTAGTATGGTCCCAGAGGTGGGGGGTAACAAGCATGTGATAAGAATTCAAGGGTATTAACCTTCTATATGAGAAATAAGAAATAACTGGATGGATCTAAGTAGGGGGGGGGGGGGGTCCCTAGGATTATCAGTAGGATATTGATGGACGAATCCAAAATAGGGTGTGGGGTGGGGGGGAAGTAAGGGGAGAAAAGCAAAAACAAAATGTACAGAAAAGGGGGGGGGGGGGGGGTAGGGAAGATTGAGCACCAAGTTCATGTTTTGGATGAATACTGTAGCCTGCGGGTAGACAGTAAGATTAAAGCTGTGTGGTTTTAATAATAATAATAATGGTCACCACCTTCCTGTGTGGGGGGAAGGTAGAGGGGTCGATGGGCGAGAGGAGGTCTTGCACGATGTTGTTGGACTTGGGATGGGTTGGATTCCTTGTGTTGCAGATCCTTAGTTTGGATGAAGCATTCCACCTATGGTGTAGGGGAGGAGTCATGATATGAGAATGAGAATTTCTCGAAATTCACTATATCCATAGGAGTGAGTGTTGAAACCATAAAGGCATGCCATTTGTGGTAGAAACATGAACTGGTCCTTTCATGCGTTAAGTCCATGTTGATCCTGTCTCTATAGAGTAGTTGTAAGAGATCTCTTTTTGATTTGAGAGGTGTTCGGGCAAACGTTTGAGATCCAGTTTTTCAGGATGGCTCTTCTAGCGAGTAGGAGGCATATCAGGGTCCAATCTTTGCAAGAGGGGGTAGAGTTGGGTGACCAGGGTAATAGCTGGGGGTCCCAGTGACCAAAGATGAGAAGTAGGGGGTCTTTAGGTAATTTCAGCAGGGTCACCTTAAAGATGTATGATAGGACTTGGTCCCAGAAGGCGGAGATGTAAGTACACCAGAAGCGATGAGTCAGTGAAGGCCTGGGGTGTTGACATAAGAGGCATATGAGGGCGATTTGCGTTTGTTTGTTCGAGATGAAAGGTATATGAGCCCGATGGACAATATTTAATTGGGTTTCCCTCCAAGATTCGTTGGGCACCAGTTTGTGGATGGTGTTGAGGCCTTGAAGAAGTTTATCTACTAGGTCGGTGTCTGGGAAGTCTTTTGCCCAGTTGGCTGCTGATGAGGACTTTAGAGAAGGAGTGGATTTCATGAGAAGAGGCTGATATATGTCTGATATTTTGTAGGAGCCCTTGGAGAGAAGGGTGTCCGAGAAAGACGGCTTGAATCTTTTGTGATCCTCTCTGCAAGCGTTTTTCAGAAAGCTGATGCATTGACCATAGTGGAAGATGTGTGACTGGGGAAGTTGGAACTTCTCAGCTAAAGATTGGAAAGGGATGGGGCGACCGGACTCTAAGTCAGGTGGCGTATGGCTGGCATTCCAGTCCTGGGGGAAAGCACGGATTTCCTTGTATTGAAAGGTGGCTAGATACAAAGGGTGAGAGTTTAAGGCTTTTGACTTTCACTTTTAATAATAATGGTAAACGGGACAAATAAAGAGGGTGAATCTCCCTCATGGGGCACAGGCAGCAATAAAAACCCGACAAGGGTTCTAATCCCTCCTCTCCACTCTATGCAAAACTAAAAAAAAAAAAGGGCTTTAGCGAAACGTAACCACTTCCTGCCCAGCCTATAGTCAATTGACACTGGGTGGGACATTTGCCGATCCGGGTGGACGTCATATGATGTCCTCCTGGATTGCGCTGCCTCATGCACACGGACGTTTTTACAGCTGCTTTTTTGAGCTTTTTTTGCAGCTTAAAAAGGCCTGTCTATGTTAGTCTATGGCTTCATGCCCACCTAGGCGTTTTTGAGCCGCAAATAGCATAGGCGTTTTTAAGCTGTAAAAAAAACCCAGGACCAGTGGGTTCTGAGAGACGTTTTTCAGCTGTAAAAACGCTCTAATGCTGATAAACGCTCAAAAACGTCGTTCAACGTTTTTTAACATTTTTGATCTATTAAAAAAAAAAAAAAATTTGAAAAAAAAAAAACGCTAAAAAACGCTAACGCGGAAAAACGCTATTGCAAAAACGTTGAAAAAAAGCTGAAAAAAGTTTTTAAAAAAATCACTGCAAAGATACTGGCGTTTTCATAATTATTTTAACAGCCTGTGTGCATGAGGCCTTATAAAGACACAAAAATTGTGAACAGTTTTTTTTTGTTTTTTTTTCCTCACTTTCCAAAAAAATTACAACTTTAAAAAACTCGCTATGCCTCTACTAAATACCTTGGACTGTATACTTTCCAAAAAGGGGTTATTTGGGGGTATTTGTACCGTCCCGGTGTTTTTGGGCCTCAAGAAATGAGATAGGTCGTCAGTAGATCAGGACTGATCAATTTTCAGATATATTCACTCATCGGCAACTTTATTAGTTACACATGTTCTTTTGCTTGGTAACACAAATTGCTAATCAGCCAATAACATGGCAGCACCTCAATGCATTTAGGCATCTAGATGTGGTGAAGATGACTTGCTGAAGTTCAAATTGACCAGAATGGGGATTTAAGTGACTTTAAATGTAGCATGGTTGGTGCCAGACAGGCTGGTCTGAGTTTTATTAAAATTGCTGATCTACTGGGTTTCTCACACACAACCATTTCTAGGGTTTACAGAGAATGGTCCGAAAGAGAAAACATCCAGTGAGTGGCAATTGTGTGGAGGGAAATGCCTTTTTGAGGTCAGAGGAGAATGTGCAGACTGGTTCGAGATAAAAAGGCAACAGTAACTCAAATAACTCGTTACAACAAAGGTATGCAGAATACCGTCTCTGAATGCACAACACATCAAACCTTTAAGCAGATGGGCTACAGCAGCAGAAGACCACACCAGGTGCCACTCCTGTCAGTTAAGAACAGGATACTGAGGCTAGAATTCGCACAGGCTCACCAAAATTGCAGAACAGACGATTGGAAAAATGTTGTCTGGTCTGATGAGTGTCTATTTCAGCTGCAACATTCAGATGGTAGGGTCAGAATTTGGCATAAACCACAACGAAATCATGGATCCACCCTGCCTTGTATCAATGACTCAATCTGGTGGTGGTGTTGTAATGGTGTGGGGGATATTATCTTGTCACACTTTGGGCCCCTTAATACCAATTGAGCATTGTTTAACCACTTCCCGCCCGCCCACGTCATATGACGTCCTGGGCTTTGGGCGGGTATATCTGAATGATGCCTGTAGTTACAGACATCATTCAGATATTGCCGGTTTCAGATGGCGAATCTCTACACCATAGGAACGATCATAGCGGCCGTTCCGCCGCTTGATCGTTCCTATGGGAGGCGAGAGGGGACTCCCCCCCTCCCGCCGCCCTCCGGTGCTTGCTATGACTCACCGTTACGATCGGTGAGGCGGAGAGTGGATCTGCCGGCGCCGGATGTAGATCATAGAGATTTCCGGCGGACCAGATGGTTGCCGGAGCCTCTATGATCATCGGAGGCCGGGCGCGATGTTATGACGTCACGCCCGGCCTCTCCATTCAAAAAAACGGCGTCGCTTCGACATGTCATATTGCTATTACAAGGGATGTTTACATTCCTTGTAATAGGAATAAAAGTGATCAAATTTTTTTTTTTTTTTCAAAAGTGTCAAAATAAAAAAAAATATATAATTAACAATAAAAAAAAAAAATATATATTTTTAAAGCGCCGCTGTCCCCGTGTGCTCGCATGCAGAAGCGAACGCATACGTAAGTCCCGCCCACATATGAAAACGGTGTTCAAACCATACATGTGAGGTATCGCCACGAACGTTGGAGCGAGAGCAATAATTTTGGCCCTAGACCTCCTCTGTAACTCAAAACATGTAACCAGTAAAAAAATTTCAGGCGTCGCCTATGGGGATTTTTAAGTACCGAACATTGGCGCCATTCCACGTGTGCAATTTTGAAGCGTGACATGTTGGGTATCTATTTACTCGGCGTAACTTCATCTTTCACAAAATGCAAAAACATTGGGCTAACTACTGTTTTTTTTGTTTTTTTTTTAAACACAAAACTTTTTTTCCCCCAAAAAAGCGTTCGAAAAATTCCTGCGCAAATACTGTGTGAGATAAAAAGTTGCAACAACCACCATTGTATTCTCTAGGGTCTTTGCTAAAAAAACATATATAATGTTTGGGGGTTCTATGTAATTTTCTAGCAAAAAAATGATGATTTTTACATGTAGGAGAGAAATGTCAGAATTGGCACGGTAGGGAAGTGGTTAAACACCACGACCTACCTGAGTATGGTTGCTGACATGTCCATCCCTTTATGACTACATCTTCTGATGGCTACTTCCAGCAGGATAATGTCATAAAGCTCAAATCATGTAATGTTTTTTTGAACATGGCAATGAGTTCACTGTACACTAATGGCCTCCACAGTCACCAGATCTCAATCCAATAGAGCACCTTTGGGATGTGGTGGAACGGGAGATTCACATCATGGATGTGCAGCCGACAGATCTGCAGCAACTGCGTGATGTTATGTCAATATTGACCAAAATCTTTGAGGAATGTTTCCAACACCTTGTTGAATCTATGCCACACAATTAAGGCAGTTCTAAAGGCAAAACGGTGTCCAACTCGGTACTAGCAAGGTGTACCTAATAAAGTGTCCGGTGAGTGTATACCATATTTTGTAGACTATAACTCCTACAATATAAATCTACACTGATTTTTGGGTTATTTTCAACCAAAAAAATGTAGCAGTGTACATTTTGGCCTAGATCTATGAAGAGAGATTTATTTGCAAAATTTTATACCAGAAATGAAGAAAAACGTTTTTTGTTTTTTACCCAAAATGTTTGGTCTTTTTTCGTTTATTTTTAGGCCCCTTTCACACTGGGGCGGCGTCGGCGGTAAAACGGCGCTATTTAATGCCGCTTTACTGACGTTTTAGCGGTGGTATTCGGCCACTAGTGGGGCGGTTTTACCCCCCTGTTAGCGGCCGAGAAAGGGTTAAAACCACCGCAAAGCGCTGCTGCAGCCACTCAAAGATGCTGCTAGCAGGACTTTTTTTTACTGTCCTGCTAGCACACCGCTCCAGTGTGAAAGCCCTCGGGGCTTTCACATTGGAGACACAGCAGCGGCTCTTTCAGGGCGCTTAGCAGGCGCTATTTTTAGCACTGTAGCGCCTGGAAAGCACCCCAGTGTGAAAGGGGTCTTGGCAAAAGGTAAAAAACCCAGTAGTGATTAACCACCTCAATACAGGGCACGTACACCCCCTTCCTGCCCAAGCCATTTTTCAGTTTTCAGCGCTGTCGCACTTTGAATGACAATTGCGCGGTCATGTTACACTGCACCTTAATTAAATTTTTATCATTTTTTTCCCACAAATAGAGCTTTCTTTTGGTGGTATTTGATCACCTCTGCGGTTTTTATTTCTTGCGCTATAAACAAAAGAAGAGGGACAATTTTGAAAAAACACAATATTTTTTACTTTTTGCTATAATAAATATCCAATTTTTTTTTTTTTTTTAACAAATTTTTTCCTCAGTTTAGGCCGATACGTATTCTTCTACATATTTTTGGTAAAAAAAAATTGCGATAAGCGTATATTGATTGGTTTGCGCAAAAGTTATAGCGTCTACAAAATACGGGATAGATTTATAGCATTTTTATTATTTATTTATTTTTTACTAGTAATGGCGGCGATCTGCAATTTTTATTGTGACTGCGATATTGCGGCGGACACATCGGACACTTTTGACACATTTTTGGGACCATTCACATTTATACAGCGATCAATGCTATAAAATTGCATTGATTACTGTGTAAATGTGACTGGCAGGGAAGGGGTTAACACTAGGGGGCGCTCGAGGGGTTAATGTATTACCTAAGGAGGTGATTCTAACTGTGGGGGGAGGGGACTGACTGGGGGAGGTGACCGATCGCTGTCCCTATGTACAAGGGACACGCCATCGGTCTCCTCTCCTCTCTGACAGGACGTGGATCTGTGTTTACATGCACAGATCCACGCTCCTGCTGTGTTACCCGGCAATCGCGGGTGCCCGGCGGACATCGCGGCCGCCGAGCACGCGCACCGGGTCCCGAGTGACACGGCGGGCGCGCGCGCGCCCCCTAGTGGCTCGGGAAGGCGAGGACGTCATATGACGTCCTCCCAGAATAACAGAAGCCTCGTCCAGCCGTCATATGACGGTGGGCGGTGGCTTAGTGGTTAAATATCGCCAAAAGAAAGCTCTATTTCTGTGAAAATTTTATACAAATTTAATTTTGGGTACATGACCAAGCAATTGCCAGTTAAGACCCGTGCACGCGATCCAAAAATCGTACGAAAAAAATACAGCTTTTGAAGCGATCGTACAATAATCGGATCGTTGGTACAGAGGTTTTGCAGGCCAATCACGACAGTTCATCCGATATGCTTTAATC
Organism: Aquarana catesbeiana; assembly: GCF_042186555.1. Lineage (NCBI taxonomy): Eukaryota > Metazoa > Chordata > Amphibia > Anura > Ranidae > Aquarana > Aquarana catesbeiana. The sequence goes on from NC_133326.1 coordinate 573,262,586, forward strand.
AGACAAGCAAGAAATTTTTTCTCGTACGATTTTCATTTAACCACTTTAAGACCAGCCACTGCAGCTCCCCTGCGCCAACCGCCCTCATTGTATGTCGGCTGCTTTAACCACTTCCGGACCGCCGAATGCCGATGTACATCCCTACTTTGAGGACGGATATCGTTGTTATGGCAGCAGCTAGCTGCCATAACCCCGGTATCCCAGTGTTTGGCCGGTGATGCAGGATCACTTTTATCGGTGGTGGGAGAGGTGCCCTCTGCCGCTTACCGGAGCCATCGGCAGAGGCGATCAGGTCTGTTCCCTGGGCTGACATGGAGACGAGTGAGGGGAAGATGACACTGCAGTGCGGAAGCGACGTAAAAACGTCACTTCCGCCCATAGCTCTAAGAGCCCTTTCACACCGAGCGGCGTTTTACCGTCGGATTAGCGGCGCATTTCGGCCGCTAGCGGGGCGCTTTTACCCCCCCGCTAGTGGCCGAGGGGGTTAAAACCGCCCACAATGCGCCGCAATAGCGGTGTTTTGCCGGCGGTATCCCAGCGCTGCCCCATTGATTTCAATGGGGAGCAGCGGTGGAGCAGCAGTAAACACACCGCTCCAAAGAAGCTGTTGACAGGACTTTTCCTGACGTCCTGCCAGCGCTTCGGTGTGAAAGCCCTCAGGCTTTCACACTGCAGACAAGGCTGCAGCTGTTTGAGGGCGAATTGCAGGCGCTATTTTTAACGCTATAGCGCCTGCAAAACTCCCTCGGTGTGAAAGGGGTCTTAAAGGGCCATTTTATTTTTTTAAATGACTAATTTTATTTATTTATTTTTATTGAATTGTAGTGTAAGTATGAGATCTGAGGTCTTTTTGACCCCAGATCTCATATTTAAGAGGTCCTGTCATGCTTTTTTTCTATTACAAGGTAGGGGTGTGGAATTTCCCCGATGCGGCATCGATGCAAGCACCCCGAAAAATCAATGTCGGGTGTGACGTCATTCCGACTTGCTCCGAGCGTTTTTTGTTAAAATGGCTTTTGCTGTTAAATGCAATTGTAATCCATTAAGTGGTGACTGCTGTATGTGTTTTTTTTTTTTTTTTAAATATATGTAGCTTCATACCTCGTTTTTAGTCTGTGTGTATATAACTGTATATCCCGGCGCTCATGTGACTGCTCGGTCCGGCCCGCCCCTCTCCTCTCTGTCTCTCCTGAGAACTCCCACTGACGTCAGGAGAGTCAGAGAGACATGAGACTGAGAGGAGAGAGACGTGGGCCGGACTGAGCAGTCACATGAGCTGCTTATACAGTTTTATACACAGACTAAAAAACGAGGTATGAAGATGCATGTATTAAAAAAAAAAAACACATACAGCGGTCACCACTTAATGGATTACAATTGTATTTATTAACAAAAGACACTCACCTGTCCCACAATCCAGCGGCGTGGCCACCCAAACCCTCCATTCTCTCCCCTGCCTGTCCACGGCGCTGGCAACACTACTGTGGGCATCCGGCTGTGACAGCTCGCAGCTTCACAGCCGGGTGCGCCTGTCTCACTGCACTGTCCTGCACAGCCGGGCAATCTTCTGGGAACTATGATGTGTTCCAGAAGATTGCAGGGAGGAAGGGCCGCCTAGGCGGCCCAAGTGGAAGTGGGAGCGCGTCAGTAATTGTGATGCATAGTGATGCATTGCGGAATCGAATCGTTGACCAGATAATCGAATCGAATCGTGAGACCAGTGAAGATGTGCACCCCTATTACAAGGGATGTTTACATTCCTTGTAATAGGAATAAAAGTGACACAATTTTTTTTTTAAACAGTGTAAAAATAAAAGGTACATAAGAAAAAAAAAAAAAAAAAATTTAAACGCGCCCCGTCCCGATAAGCTCGCGTGCACAAACGAACGCATACGTGAGTAGCGCCCTCATATGAAAACCGTGTTCAAACCACACGTGAGGTATCGTCGCGATCGGTAGAGCGAGAGCAATAATTCTAGCCCTAGACCTCCTCTGTAATGCAAAACATGCAACCGGTAGAATTTTTTAAATGTCGCCTATGGAGATTTTTAAGGGTAAAAGTTTGTCGCCATTCCACGAGCGGGCGCAATTTTGAAGCATGACATGTTGGGTATCAATTTACTTGGCGTAACATTATCTTTCACAATATATAAAAAAAATTTGGCTAACTTTACTGTTGTCTTATTTTTTTAATTCAAAAAAGTGTATGTTTTAAAAAAGTGCGCTTGTAAGACCGCTGCGCAAATAATACGGTGTGACAGAAATTTTGACAGACCGCCATTTTATTCTCTAGGATATTAGAAAAAAAAATTATATTTGGGGGTTCAAAGTAATTTACTAGCCAAAAATAAAACTGTTTTTAACTTGTAAACACCACATCTAAAAAAGAGGCCCGTCTTAAAGTGGTTAAGAGGAATAGGGGTCGCGCACCCGCAACGCTGGAGCCGGTGCGTGTGGCCAGTGGCTGTGATCGTGCCACAGAGAGACAGAACGGGGATTTGTCAATTGTAAACAGACAGATCTCTGTTCTGTCAGGGGAGTAGAGAGAGATCTGCTGTTCCTAGTGATCGGGAACAGCGATCTCTCTCCTCCAGGCAGTACATGCATTCGGGGCTTATAAGTAGCACAGTGCTGAATAGGAAATTGTCCTGGTCATAAAGAGGGTAAAACCTTCCAGAGCACAGGTGGTTAACCACTTCATGACCATGCCATTTTTTTGCGATACAGTACTGCGTCGCTTTAACCACTTAAGGACCGAGCCTATTTTTCAGTGTTTACAAGTTTAAAATCTTTTTTTTTTTGGCTAGAAAATTACTTAGAACCCCCAAACATTATATATTTTTTTCAGACGCCCTAGAGAATAAAATGGCGGTCGTTGCAATACTTCGTCGCACCGTATTTGCGCATCGGTCTTACAAGCACACTTTTTTTTTTTTTGGGAAAAATACACTTTTTTCAATTAAAAAAATAAGACTACAGTAAAGTTAGCACGATTTTTTTTTTTTTATATTGTGAAAGATAATGTTACGTTGAATAAATTAATACCCAACATGTCACGCTTCAAAATTGTGGCCGTTTGTGGAATGGCGACAAACTTTTACCCTTAAAAAATCTCCACACGCGACGTTTAAAATGTTTCACAGGTTACCAGTGTTGAGTTACAGAGAAGGTCTAGGGCTAGAATTATTGCTCTCGCTCTCGATCGCGGCAATACCTCACGCGTGGTTTGAACACCGTTTTCATATGCGGACGCGACTTACGTATGCGTTCGCTTCTGCATGCGAGCTCAAGCCTCAGGATCCCCGATTTGACAACCTCAACCGCAATCTGCTGCCGTATCCGCTCCAATTACAGTCGCAGCCACTAACCCTTTGCACTTACCAGCTCCGTCCCGTTATTCTGGGGATTCCAAGGCCTGTAGAGGGTTCCTTAGCCAGTGTACCATTCGTTTCGAACTCCAGCCTCAAAACCTCCCGTCTGATCGGGCTAAGGTGGCCTATATTATTTCTCTCCTGTCCGGAGAGGCTTTAGCCTGGGCTGCCCCTCTGTGGGAGAGGAATGACCCAGTGGTTTCCAGCCTAATTTCTTGAAACTCTTTCGGAATATCTTCGAGGAACCAGGTCGTGTCTCTTCAGCGGCCAGCACCCTTTTACGTCTCCGCCAAGAGTCTGCTTCTGTGGGCAGTATGTTGTTCATTTTGGTATACTGACTGCTGAGTTTGAACAATGAGGCCTTAGTCACAACCTTTTTGCATGGCCTTTCTGATAGAGTGAAGGATGAATTAGCTGGAAGAACCATCCCCACTGATCTGGACAAAGTTATCACCTTGTGTAACCAGATCGATATTTGTTTTCAGGAAAGGACCCTAGAAAAGCGACGCCTGCACTCCTTGGTTCTTAGTCAGCCTGAGCTTCCCTCTCTTCGACCTGTGGAGCATCTCCTGCCAGCTAAGGAACCCATGCAGCTGGGCCGGACCAGGCTATCCCCCGAGGAACGTGCTAGTAGCAGAACTTTGTGCCTGTGTCTCTACTGTGGGGGCAAAGGTAATTTTCGTGACACATGCTCCTTTCGTCCGGGAAACGCTCGGGTCTAAAACATCTGGAAGGTGGAATATTGGACCCAAAAAAGTCACCTTCTCGTCTCCTTTTGGTGTTTCTTCATGTTGTCGCTTCCTCCCACTCGGCCTTGGCTTATCTGGATTCCGGAGCCGCTAGCAATTTTATGGACTGGAGAACTGCATCTTCCATGAACCTTACCCTTTTCCCCCCTAGCCACTCCATTGGTGGTCTCGGCGATTGATGGCACTATTCTTCCAAGGGGCCCTATCTGCTTCCAGACCCTCCCTGTTAAGATGTCAGTAGGGATACTCCACCAGGAGTGGATATCCTTCCTAAGGTCTCAACCCCTATCGTATTGGGGCTTCCTTGGTTGCAGCTCCACTCTCCACACATTGACTGGACTTCTGGGCAGATCCTGGCTTGGAGTCTCTCCTGTTTCTCATCCTGCCTACTCAAGGTGACCCCTATTGAGAGACTTCCCGTGGCCACCACCTCAGTATCCTCTGCCCTTCCCGCTGCATATAGCTGAGGTGCTTCCCCCTCACAGGTCCTTTGACGGTGCCATTGACCTTGTTCCCGGAGCAACTCTGCCCAGGGGTCGTACCTACCCCCTGTCCATCCCAGAGACCCAGGCCATGTCTGAGTATGTTGCGGAAAATCTAGAAAAAGGATTCATCTGGAAATCCTCATCGCCTGCGAGAGCAAGGTTCTTTTTTTGTTGCCCTAAGACCCTGCATTGACTATCGAGGCCTGAACACAGTAACGATCAAAAATTGATACCCCCTACCTTTTAATATCGGAACTATTCGACAGGTTGAAAGGTGCCTCCATTTTTACTAAGTTGGATCTCGGGGGTGCATACAGTCTGATCCGAATATGAATGGAAAACTGCGTTTAACACTAGAGATGGGCATTAGGAATACTGGGTCATGCCCTTTGTTTTATGTAATGCCCCAGCGGTGTTCCAAAACTTTAACGAAATCTTCAGGGATCTGCTTTACCAATTTGTTGTCCTCTACCTGGATGACATTCTCATCTTTTCTGATAATCTGTTTGTTCACAGAGACCATGTCTGGATTGTACTTCAGCGCCTTCGAGAAAATAATCTGTATGCCAAGCTGGAGAAATGTTCTTTTGAATGTTCTGAAGTTCTGTTGCTGGGATGCTTCGTCTAACGTCGGTCTTCGTATGGATCCTGGAAAAGTCTCGGCCATTATCAACTGGCCTCTTCCTGCCGACCTCAAGGCCACACAGCGCTTTCTTTGGTTCACTAACTATTACAGGCAGTTCATTAGGAATTACTCCTCTATTGCTGCGCCTATTATCGCCTTGACCAAGAAGGGTGCTAATGCCAAGGAGTGGCCCCCTGAAGCTGTCTCTGCCTTTCATGATTTGAAACAGGCCTTCTTGTCTGGACCTTTGTTTAGGCGACCTAAACCCTGGGGATCCATTTTTTTTTATTGAAGTGGACGCTTCCTCAACTGGGGTGGGAGCTGTGCTTCTTCAATCCTTTGGGGAAAAACGTCAACCATGTGCGTTTTCTCCCAAAAAAATTCTCAGGCAGGGAAGAATTACGCTATTGGTGATCGGGAACTTCTTGTGATTAAATTGGCGTTGGAGGAGTGGCGTCATCTCATGGAGTGTTCCCCACATTCCATAACAATTTTCACTGACCATAAAAATCTGCAGTACTTACAGAATGCCAAACGATTGAATCCCAGACAAGCCAGGTGGAGTCTTTTCTTTTCCCATTTTAACTTCACCATTACGTTCAAACCTGGTTCCTGCAACAGTCGGGCTGATGCACTCTCTGGGTCTTTTGACATTCAGGATGAGGAGCCTACCCCTGAACCGGAGCCTATCATCCCTACCGCATGCATCCTTGCCCATTCTACCACCCTGGAGTCAAAAACTTCTCCTGGCAAGACCTTCGTCCCCACTGAGCTAAGAGCGAAGATCCTTCATTTGGGACATGACTCCAAGGTGGCAGGTCATGCTGGGTTCCTTCGATCCTTCCTCCTCATCAGTCACCACTACTGGTGGCCTAATCACCTTTCAGATGTCAATGACTACGTTAAGGCTTGTCTTGACTGTGCCCAGTCTAAATCCCCCATGCAGGCTTCTGCTGGTCTTCTCATGCCCCATTCCCGAGGATCCCTGGTCTCGCATAGCCATGGACTTTATTACCGATCTACCACCGTCTGAGAATAATACAGTCATTTGGGCGGTAATCAATCAGTTCTCCAAGATGGCTCATTTTGTTCCTCTTCCTGGTCTCCCTTCTGCGCCTGCTTTTGGTTCCCATTTTTGTTCAAGAGACTTTTCGCCTCCATGGGGTTCCTTCACATATTGTTTCTGACAGGGATGTTCAATTTACATCTTGTTTTTGGAGAGCCTTCTGCAAATCCCTCAATATTGTCTTGGATTTTTTCCTTTTCAACCATCCTGAATCCAGTGGACAGACTGAGAGGGTTAATCAGGAGTTAGAGATCTTTCTCTGCACCTTTTTAGTTTCTGTTCATCCTGATGATTGGTCCTCTCTACTCCCGTGGGCAGAATTCTCTCACAAAAATCATGTGAACATCAGTTCTCAGAAGACACCCTTTTTCACAATTTATGCAAGACACCCTCAGCTCCCTCTTCCCATGGTCTGTTCTCCGGATATTCCAGCTTTGGCTACAGTTCAACAACCATTCAATTCTGTTTGGGGTAATGTTCATGATTCCCTCTAGGCAGTTGCTGAGAAATGTAAAGGTTTTGCCGAGCGTTGTAGGTGTAAGCCGCCTTCTCTACAGCCCGGAGACCAGGTCTGGCTTTCCACCAGGAACATCAATCTCCGGGTTTCTTCTCTGAAATTTTCCCCCAGATTCATTGGTCTGTACACCATAATTTCCATAAGTTAAATCCGGTTTGTTTTAAACTTCAAATCCCTAAAAGCCTCAAGATCTCTAACTCTTTTCACGTTTCCCTCCTGAATCCCTTAGTCCTCAATAAGTTCTCTCGTTCTCTCCATGCATCGGTTCCAGTTTCTGAGGATAATCAGGAGTACGAGGTTAGTCAAATTCTGGATTACTGGCTCTGTAAAGGCACTCTTCAGTACCTCGTACACTGGAAAGGTCCTGATGAGGACTTGAATCCCTGCATCTGATGTCTTTGCACCTCGTCCTTTGAGGTTTCATTTGAGGTTCTCCTCCAAGCCTGGGCCCAAGCGAAGGAGGCGTAGGCCTCATAAGGGGGGGGGGGGGGTGGGTACTGTCATGACTCTGCAGTAATTCTTTCATGCCCTGTCTGTCTCTCTTACCTGGTCTTTGTATCAGCCTTAGGACTTGCACTCACACCTGCATGGTTAAGTAATTTTCCCTCAGTGTGGCTCCACCCTAACCTCAACGGGAACCAATATTTAACACAGTGTTCTCCAAGCCTTCCTTGCCGAGCAATATTGTGTTTGGTTTCCTGTTTCCTGCTTGCTGTGTGCTCTACGTCTGTCTCTGTTACCAATCTTGGCTTGTTCTTGACTATCCCTGCCGCTTGTGACCCTGACCCTTTGGCGTGTTCTCTGTCTATCCTTGTCTGCTAGTCGCCCCGAACTTTGGCTTATCTCCTTACTATCCCTTGTTGTCCTGGACTGCTGCTTCCTCTCTATCCTCCTGTAGCCTAGCGTGAGCTGGGAGACCCTGGGGGCCGCGACCTGGAGTCAGTTGCAGCGCAGTCCATCCTCACCACTAGAGGCTCTGGTGAAAACCTGCTGGCTCTTGGACTCCGCATCCTGGGGAATCTTATGCTCTAGCTCCCAGTGGGATCCATGTTGGTGCTCCAGTGGACCTGCCTTCCTGAACGACCCAGAGTTCCGTCCGCAGCAGTCAGCCATAGGGACCACTACCTTAGCGGTGCATTCCTGACTCCCAACGGTGTGCATCTGTCACCTGGACTCAGGTGACCTGACGGGGCCATCATTCCCTCACTCGGCATCCAGGCAGGAACCGATTGTCCCCGCCACTACGGACGGCTCCAGTAAGCGACGGAGACGTCAGGAGCGTGGGGGGGCCCTCTCCCGCCCCCGATAAGTGATCTTGCGGCGAATCTGCCGCACAGACCACTTTTTTCCGAAAGGGGACATCCACCGTTTTTAGAAATACCGGGGTTATGGCAGCTAGATGCTGCCATAACAACGGTATTTACTGTCAAAGTAGCGACGTATAACGACGACGGCTGATTCTTAACCACTTGCCGCCCGCCCTATTACCAAATGACGGTGGCAAAGTGGTTTGATATTCCTGACCGGACGTCATAAGACGTGATCAGGAATATCGAGCCGTTGCGTGCCCCCGGGGGCGCGCATCGCGGCGATCGTTGTCGCGGGGTGTCAGTCTGGCACCCTGCAACACCGATCTAGGTAAAGAGTCTCTGACGGAGACTCTTTACCACGTGATCAGCCGTGTCCAATCACGGCTGATCACGATGTAAATAGAAAGAGCCGGTGATCGGCTTTTCCTCACTCGCGTCTGACAGACGCGAGTAGAGGAGAGCCGATCGGCTGCTCTCCTGACAGGGGGGGTCTGTGCTGATTGTTTATCAGCACAGCCCCCCCTCGGATCCTACCCAGGACCACCAGGGAAGCCATCCACACTGGACCACCTGGTATGCCCCTAGACCCCCAGGGAAATGCCAATCTGTGCCCAGGCAGCTGCCAATCAGTGCCCACTTCAATGCCTGCCAGTGCCACCAGGGATGCCCATCAGTGCCGCCTAGCAGTGCCATCCTATCAGTGCCCAGCAGTGCCGCCTTTCAGTGCCCATCAGTGTCGCCTATCGGTGCTGCATATCAGTTCCACCCATCAATGCCGCCTACCAGTGCCCATCGTCGGTACCACCTCATCGGTGCCGCCGTATCAGTGCCTGTCAGTGCCGCCTTGTCAGTGCCCATCAGTGAAAGAGAAAACTTACTTATTTACAAATTTTTTTTAACAGAAACAAAAGCAAAACTTTTATTTTTTTTCAAAATTTTCGGTCTTTTTTTATTTGTTTAGCAAAAAATAAAAACCGCAGAGGTGATCAAATACCACCAAAAGAAAGCTCTATTTGTGGGAACAAAATGATAAAAATTTAGTTTGGGTACAGTGTAGCATGACCGCGCAATTGTCATTCAAACTGCGACAGCGCTGAAAGCTGAAAATTGGTCTGGGCAGGAAGGTGTCTAAGTGCCCTGTATTGATGTGGTTAAGTAGTTAACTGATAATTGCACGGTCGTGTGACATAGTACCCAAATTTGCCCATAAATGGAGCTTTCTTTTGATGGCATTTGAGCACCTCTGCGGTTTTTATTTTTTGCACTATAAACAAAAAAAGACCGACCATTTTGAAAAAAAAAACAAAAAACAGTATTTACTTTCTGCTATAAGATCCTCCCAAAAAATATAAAAAAGCAAATGTATTCATTAGTTTAGGCCAATATGTATTCTGCTACATATTTTTGGTAAAAAAAATCACAAGAAGCGTATATTGATTGGTTTGCGCAAAAGTTATAGCATCTAGAAATAGGGGAAACATTTAGGGACTTTTATTTATTTGTAATTGTTCTTACTAGTAATGGTGGGGATCAGCGTTTTTTTTGTGTAACTGCAACATTGCGGCGGACAAATCTGATCCTAAGAGCCCTTTCACACTGAGCTGCGCTGGGTGTTAGCATTAACGTGTGGATGTTGCGGACGCACTTAACCTTTTCTTTGGCCACTAGCGGGGGATACACCGCTCCTCCACTGCCCCATACGTCCTGCAAGCTCCAGTGTGAAAGTACTCGGGCTTTCACACTGGGGCTGCAGGGGAGGCGTTTTACGGGCACCCTTTTTTTTTTTTGCCCAAAAGCGCCTGAAAATCGCCCCAGTGTAAAAAGGGTCTTAGTGACACTGTATTGGTGTCAATGGTCACCAAAAAGCGATCAGAGCTATAAAAATGCACTTATCACTGTATCAATGGCCCTTGCAGGGAAGGGGTTAACACTAGGGGGCGATCAAGGTGTTAAGTGTTCCCTAGGGAGGTGCTTTCTAACTGTCAGGGGGACAGACCGACTGGGAGTTCGATTACTAGGAACAGCTGATCCCTCTCTCCTCCCCTGTCAAAATGGGCAGATCCCCGTTCTGCCTCACTTCACCGCAAATGCAGGTGGCCGGCGGACATGAAGTCCACTACCACATGCACAGACCGACGTACAGGTACCTTGGTTTGCGCAGCTGAGCCGCCTTGCAGCAGTATGCATGCGGAAGACGTTCGGCAAGTGGTTTTAATAAGCTGTTTATACTTGCCTGCTCTGTGTAACGTTTTTGCACTAAGCAGCCCCAATTCTCCTCTTCTCGGCTCCCCCGCTGGTGCTCCTGGCTCCTCCCCCACAAGTGACCACCATAGAAAACCTCTTGCTCGGGGGGCATTTGTGGAGGCTCGCTCCCGAGCCAGCTTTGTATTTCCGGAGCCCTGCTCCCACTCCCTTCTCACTGTCTGTGATTGACAGCAGCGGGAGCCAGTGGCTCCCCTGCTTTATCTGAGCTAATGAGGCAGAGAGCTGAGAGAATCGCTGCTCCTGTGCACGTCTCTAGATTGAGATTGGACTCGGGTAAGTATGGGGGGGGGGGGGTCAGAAGCAGAGAGAAGGTTTTTTACCTGAATGCAGAAAATGCATTTAAATGGTTGTAAACCTCAGAAATATGAACAAAGCATATCCCTCTATAGTGTGTAGTTGTCTCAATCCAGAGCACTAAGTAATTTCTGTTTGCTGATTTTTTTTTTTCCTCTATCAGCATAAATCACTTCTGACAAGTTTTCCTGACAAAATGGTGACAGGGGAGGGATCTCCAGCTGATTGACAGCCTCAGCTCTGTTCCTGTGTGCTGTGTAAAGTGGGTGTGTCCCTTCCCTCCAATAAGCTCTCGGAACTCTCTTTACTGAGCTCTGCAGAGTGTAACTTCAGCTCTCTGCCCCCTTTTTTCTGACAGCTCAGACAAGCTTTATATATTCTAGACCTTGAACGGATGTAGAGAAGAGAAAACTTCAGACAAACAGGTACAACTTATGTAGGAGGATTAGTTTGTATCATCTGAGACCAGTCACTTCACTGGGTATATGTAAGGGTTTACAACCACTTTAACCTTCAGCCTTTACAACCTCTCTATGTGTATGAGCACTAAAGCAGACCTCACTGAAATTACTTTACACAGGTGACCATAGATTGACTTAAATACGGCCGGTTCAGCAGGGACCAGCCAAATTTCGATTCAATGAATGTCGTCTGTGGAATGGTCCTCCTTGGAATTTTTTTCTTGATCAGTAGGCTGAAGTGCTGATCAGTGTTTTCTGACAGAGGTGGAGTCCCCACTGTCAAATAAAATAGCACAATGGGAAGGATAATCCCTTTCCCATTTTCTCTTACCTGCACTTCGTTTTTGTATAACATTTTCTGGAAATTTAAAAGAAAGTCTAACCTTTCCCCACACTATTTAACCACTTCAATACCAGGCACTTAGACACCTTCCCGCCCAGGCCAATTTTCAGCTTTCAGCGCTGTCGCAATTTGAATGACAATTGCGCGGTCGTGCTACACTGTACCCAAACAAATTTTTATCATTTTGTTCCCACAAATAGAGCTTTCTTTTGGTGGTATTTGATCACCTCCTGCGGTTTTTATTTTTTGCGCAACAAATAAAAAAAGACCGAAAATTTTGAAAAAAAACAAGTTTTTCTTTGTTTCTGTTAAAACTTTTTGTAAATAAGTACGTTTTCTTCTTCAATGACGGGCACTGAAATGGCTGCACTGACGGGCACTGATACGGCGGCACTGATGGGCACTGTTGAGGTGGCACCGATGAGGTGGCACTGATGATGGGCACTGATAGGTGGCACTGATGCGCACTGATAGGTGGCACTGATGGGCACTAATATGTGGCACTGGTATGCGGCACGGATGGGCACTCATAGGTGGCACGGATGGGCACTCATAGGTGGCACGGATGGGCACTCATAGGTGGCACGGATGGGCACTCATAGGTGGCATTGATGGGCACTCGTAGGTGGCATTGATGGTTACTAATGGGTGGCACTGATAGTTGGCACGGATGGGCACTGATAGATGGGCACGGATGGGCACTGACAGGTGGCATGGGTGGCACTGATGGCACTGCTTGTTTGCAGTGATGTCCCTAAGGGTGGCATTGCTGGGCATCACTGCAACATAATGGTGCCAATCAGTGCCCATTTGTGGGCACTGATTGGCACAGATTTGGCACACTGGGCACATGTGGATGGCCATGGGGTACATACCTGGCCATCCACATGTTGCCCCTTCCCTGGTGGTCCTAGTGGCGATCCCTGGTGGTCCAGTGTGGTGATCTGCGGGGGGGCTGCGCTGATAAACAATCAGCGCAGACCCCCCCTGCCAGGAGAGCCGCCGATCGGCTCTCCTCTACTCGTGTCTGTCAGACGCGTGTGAGGAAGAGCCGATCAACGGCTCTTCCTATTGACAGCGTGATCAGCCGTGATTGGACACGGCTGATCACGTGGTAAAGAGCCTCCGCCGGAGGCTCTTTACCAAGATTGGTGGAGCGGTGTGTCAGACTGACACACCGCTCCACCGATCGCCGTGATGCGCGCCCCCGGGGGCGCGCTGCGGCATGTTATCCTGCTGGACGTCATATGACGTCCAGTCAGGATAACAGAACCAATTCCCGGACGTCAATCCGCCATAGGGCGGGCGGGAAGTGGTTAAAGTAGAATTCCAAGTTTACTTTGCTGTAATATAATGTAGAGGCATCAGCTACATACAGTGTTGTGGAGCAGTGTACAGCAGCATTAGGCCTCTTTCACACAGATTTTAGTCATCCTGTGCAACAATAATTTCATTTTGGTGAGATACTCTCAAAAGGTCAGTCACTTCTAAAGAGGAGCAGTCCCTGCAACTTGCCTCATTAGATCACTGAAAGGGCATCAGCTGATTTACTAATGCACTTCCCTACAGATTCACTCTGCAGACAGCAAACAAGACAGCACCAGGTAGGACTCTACAACAACGTTTGTTAAAATTCCTGCAATGTACATTGATCACCCACATGGGAATCTTTCTTTTTCACAACAAAAATAGAGTTGCTCTTTTGAATGTAAACCTAGAAGGTATCATTTGTTTTAGCTCAATTAATGCCTTTCTGCCTGGGATTCACTGTATTTCTACTCTGTGGACCTGACCAAGTGTTTAGCTACTTAGTTTTGAATTCAGTTAGGGTGTGTACTCTATGCTATTGTCAAATTTTTTGTTTTTAAATGCAATAAAAAAAAAGTAAACCTGGAATTCTATTTTAAAACTTAAAAAAACAAAAAGTTTGGGTATTAGATACTTATGCCTTAATCCTTCCCACAGACTGATTCAACAGAAACAATGCTGCTGCATGTAGAAGTACTGGCTTATTTGGAACAAATTTCCTATAAAGATATTATTATTTTTTTTTCTAGGAAAATCTAATTTGATGGATGCACTTAGTTTTGTAATGGGTGAGAGAACCTCTAATTTAAGAGTGAAGAGTGTTCGAGAGCTTATTAGCGGAGCTAATGTAGGGCGGCCCGTCTCTTCTACTGCCAGTGTGCACTTGGTTTATTGTGATGAGAATGGAGAGGAAAAGACGTTTTCAAGGATGATTTTAGGTATGAAAACAAACATTACTGATGCAGTACAGAGTATTTTCTATTTCTGAATCTGGTAATGGAACTACTAATATGAAATCCTTAATTGGTTGCAAAATGCAATGTAAAACTGAGTATGCATTACAACCTGTTGTTCTGTGTCTTCTTTGTTTATATTTACGTGTTGTGACCATTTAGAACCCTTTCACACTGAAGGCATTTTAGCGCTAAAAATAGCACCTGGAAAACACCTCCCATGCCTCCCCAGTGTGAAAGCCCGGGTGTTTTCACACTTGGCTGGTGTGCTTGCAGGACGTTAGAAAAAGTCCTGCAAGCAGCATCTTTGAGGCGATGTAAATCATAATTTTTAAAGAGCAGCTGTCATCTCTGTCCCGCAGGGCTCCTCCTCTGACCCGCTGTTGACTCGCCAATAATCCCATTCACTTTAAGGGGACTGGTGATGCGGCAGTGACACAACAAGGTGAGGGACGTGGCAGCAGCAGGTGAGTGGATGCCCGCTAACAGGCGCTGCCATGATGGATCTAAAATGACGGGTGCTCTTTAAATGTAAGGACTTATTTTTGCTGATAGTTAGAATCTTTAATATTTGCAAACAAAATGAAGGTTTCCTATTTAGAATAATAAGCTGTGAGGTTAGTAAAACAGCGATATCAAAACTGATTCAATGATACAGTTTGTAGTGTACTCAACGTTAACAAAGCAAAGCCATACAACTATGTATACATTAAACCGGAGTTCCACACAAAAATGGAACTTCCGCTTTTCGGAACCCTCCCCCCCTCCGGTGTCACATTTGGCACCTTTCAGGGGGGAGGGGGGTGCAGATACCTGTCTAAGACAAGTATTTGCACCCACTTCCGGCATAGACTCCCATGGGAGTCTACGCCTCTTCCCGTCCCCACCGCGCTGTCTGCTGGGAACACACAGCTCCCAGGAGAGAGCGGGGACCACTTGGGACGCGCAGCGCGACTCGCGCATGCGCAGTAGGGAACCGGGAAGTGAAGCCGCAACGCTTCACTCCCTGATTCCCTCACGTAGGATGGCGGCGGCAGCTGCCGAGAACCGAGCGGGTTCTCGGCGTCCCCTGCCGACATCGCTGGACCCTGGGACAGGTAAGTGGCCATGTATTAAAAGTCAGCAGCTGCAGTATTTGTAGCTGCTGGCTTTTAATATTTTTTTTTTTTGGCGGTGTGGGTGAACCCCCGCTTTAAAATGAGGCAGACTTAATGGACCACTTGGTCTTTCTTCTGCCATCACTGTAAAATGTCTCTAAATCGACTAGTGTATGGCCAGCTCTGGATTGTTTTCGTTCAGCCCACAGGCTGAACAATGATAATCTATGTGTAAACCTAGTTTTAAAGGATAAGTTCACTTTAAAAAAATGTACATTTTTTCTTGCAGTTAAAGGGTTTGTTAACCCATAGAACACAAAGAATTTATTTTTTCTTGCAGTTAAAGGGTTTGTTAACCCATAGAACACAAAGAATGCCAGACCCTCTATTAGAGCCTGGCATAGTACACAGTACCTGTCTTGTAGAAAAACAAGCATTGTAAATACTGATTTAGAGCTGTCTTCAGGCCGGTCACATGACTCGCGGCCGCTGTACAACGCCGATGGATGGATACTGCTACACTAGCTGAATAGCAGGAGGGAGGGGATGAGGAGGGAGAGAGGAGAGCAGAGGGGACAGCAGCGTATGACGAAGGGACGCAATCAGACCGCGGTGATCAGGGCGGACCAGCTCTGATTTTCGTGGTCTGTACAGAGAAGGCACACAGGAAGTGGCAGGTTCGGGGGGAGGGGGGGGGTTTACAGTTTAGAGGGGGGCAGATTACAAAGCACAAGCACTGTGCTCTTTAATCTGCTTTTAGGGACCAGGAAATCTATTTTTTTTTTGTTGGGTTAACAAACACTTACAAAAAAATTATAAAATGTACATTTTTTAAAATTTTGGAGCCTGTAAAGCATTGCACTAGTGATCATAAGATCGCTGGTGCCATGCAGGTCTCTTTCAGATCTGTCAGTGTACCTGTACGGCAGTGGTTCTCATCTCCTTTCCTCAGGACCCACTAACAGGCCAGGTTTTATGTAATACCTTGGGGAGATGCAGACTAGAATACTGCAATCACTGAGCAGCAAATTATATCACCTGTGATGTATTTCAGTTATCTTGCAAACCTGGCCTGTTAGTGGGTCCTGAGGACAGGAGTTGAGAACCACAGCCGTATGGGCACACAGATGCAATCTGACAGGAAGAATTAATGAACTACCACGGCGCTCCACAGCACGGTGGTAGTTCATTGAAAACTATAAATCGACAACTGCAAATGATGTTGGGGCTTGTAGTTCATTCACACACAGAGCTGTGTTAATGATGTGGCCGTATGGGCAAAACCCCGCACTGCCACACTGATTTTAAAAAGTGACAACTAGTATGGGGAGCTTCTCCCTGTACTACTGTCGCGGGGGATCGGGCAGTGGCTTCAGCATTGGGAACATGTTGCATGTTCCACCCTAAAAACGGGTGGAACGTGTAACATGTTCCTAAAGGTAAACTTATCCTTTAATAACATCATCTCAGCCTAGGCAAAGTGAGTGACTGGAGCTCATAGCCTACCTTTTACTGATTAAAGGCGGACCTTTATTTGAAAATAATGTCAGGAATTTATTCATGCAGACTTGCGCTGGGTTCACACTGGTGTGCTGCGGTTTGGAAGCAGCGCAATTGTATCCACATTTTACATGTGATTTCCACTGACTTCTATTAGACTGTGTGCATTTTCTGAAAGTGCATCAAAGATGCAGCTTGCAGGAATTTGATGCGCTTTCATGAAAACTCATGGGCTAATGGAAGTCAATAGGAGTGCACCTAAGACCGCAGGAAAAATCGTGCTGCACCCTAACTGCATTGCACAGGTGTGTATCCACTCTTAAAGGACAAGTTCACCTTTGGAGCATGTTACATGTTCCACCTGTATTTAGTGTGGAACAGGTAACCTGTTCCAGCTCCTGCCTCCTTTCCTCCCGCTTCCCCCCCTCCCTGTGACAGCAGGCAAGGGATTTCTTCCTGAATTTAAAAACAATGTGGCCATGCAGGGCACCACCCACACAGCCGCATCATTCAGTCATAGAGTCCTGTGAATTAATGAACTACAAGTACCATCGGACGACGGCTTGTCATTCTCAATGAACTGCGAGGGTGCTAATGAGTGTTCTCATAGTTTTTTTTTTTTTTTTGCCTGCCTGTATCAGAGGTACGGCACACAGTATATTGAGAGTCTGCAGGATCCTGCCATTGTATATGCGATCTGCTAATCATGGGTGCAATACTTTACAGTAAAAAAAAATGAAATGCACATTTATTTACCTGCGAAAAGATGTGCATTTTTTTTTCTCTGTACAAGGTGAACTTAGCCTTTTAGGCTGCATTCACACATGAGCGTTTTCAGCTCATAAAACGCTTGTAAAACACTGAACAAGCAAAATCCCATTCATTTCAATGGCCCCTGTTTACATCTGAGCGTTTTGTCACCTGGAGCAAAACGCCCTAAGCTCAGAAAAGAACATCTGCTTCTTTGGGGCAGATTACAGGCTTTCTCTGTCTTTTACATTGGTGACCTGAACAAAATTGCGGTAAAAACGTGCGACTTTGAAACGCTCAGGTGTGAATGCAGCCTAAAAGTTACTGAAAGATCTGTTTTAATTTTAACACCTGGAATAAATGGAGAGATTGGCTCTATGAGTTCCTATAAAAAAACTCATATCATGGGGTGCCTGCAAGTATAGTCATATATCTCATACAGCTCTCCAGGAGGAGAAATTGCTTTAAAATAGAAGTGCAGGATTTAAAAAAAATATATATACTAGCCTGGGTCCCCCGCTACCACTAAGACCAAGAACTGAGCAATCAAAAGCTGCTGATCGCTCAGTTCTCAATCTTCAATTATTATTATTATACAGGTTTTATATAGCGCCGACAGTTTGCGCAGCGCTTTACAACATTAGGACAGACAGTACAATTACAATAAAATTCAATACAGGGGGAATCAGAGAGCCCTGCTTGTTAGAGCTTACAGTCTAGGAGGGAGGGTCAAGTTATACAAAAGGGGTAATAGCTGTGGGGGAAGAGCTAATGGAGAAAATAGTGCAGTTGTTAGATGGAGGCAGGATAGGCTTCTCTGAAGAGGAAAGTATTCAGGGATCACCTAAAAGTGGATAAATTTGGAGACAGTCTGACAGATTGGGGTAGCGAATTCCAGAGGATGGGCGAGGCTCGGGAGAAGTCCTGGAGGCGGACGTGGGAGGAGGTGACGAGGGAGAGAGCAGGAGGTCTTGGGAGGAACGAAGAGGGTGATTAGGTTGGTATTTTGAGTTAGTCTTTTGAATTTGATTCGTTGGGCAAGTGGCAGCCGATGCAGACACTGTGCAGTTTGTAAGGTGGATGAGTCTGGCAGCAGTATTCATGATGGACTGAAGGGGGGGATAGTCTATTTAAAGGTAAACCAATGAGGAGGGAGTTGCAGTAGGTTAGGTGGTTTCATTAGTTAGGAAGGGACGTAGTTTAGAGATGTTGCGGAGGTTGAGGCGGCAAGCTTTGGAAAATGATTGGATGTGGGGCCGAAAGGAGAGTTCAGAGTCCAGGATAACACCTAGCACGCTGACATGTGGGGATGGTGGATGGTTGTGCCATTGCTCTTGACAGACAAGTCAGGGGAAGAGGCATGGGAGGGAGGAAATATTATAAGCTCGCTTTTGGACAGGTCGAGTTTGAGGAAGTGGTGTAACATCCAGACTGATATGTCTGTTAGTAAGTTAGTGATGCGGGAGGAGACTGATGGAGTGAGTTGAGGGGTGGAGAGATAGATTTGTGTGTCGTCAGCGTAGAAATTAGACTATAGATAGGAAAAACTCTAAATATGGGACTTTGAGGGCACAATAGTATTAAGCTACAAACTATATATTTAATAGAGGTATTTTATTAGAAAAATATAAAAGACATTAAACACACATAAATTGTTTAAAAACACTACAAATTCAGTATAGACGCTAATGGTAATACACCGTATGGGTCCTATCCTGCCAATTTGTATAACATAGAAACGGCTATAGACATATACATATATTGCTTAAACCAAATACGGGAGAAATACTTCCCCTGAAAATCAAACAGTAGGCAAGCACATAGCTATAGCAGAGAAGATGCAGCAGGTTTGGTAATCCACGGTGGGGTATTCTCTAATTGCTCTACATGTTTCGCGTTTCGCAGAACGCTTCCTCAGGAGCTAGAGACTCAATTGAATGTGGTAAGATTGCCCAAATCAGCCAGTGGTAATTATATGTGACTGACCACAATTTGATCATAAATGTAGAAAGTTTAAATCAGATTGTAAACAGCAATCGGTCATAACTTGGAACCTCTCAAGGAGATGTAGCGTCAAGTATCCATATGAAGGAGAGCAAGGGCTTAAACGTTGTAATGCCTAGGGTAGATGAGAGGAAGCAACAGGCTATACCGTCCGGTCTGTGTAGGGGCCGGAGCTGTGGCCGCCTAGAGTGATTTATTGGACTGCCTATTTTGTACCAGCTATGTAGCATTGCCATTGAGATCTATCCCCAATACTAGGTCCTGGGTACCCCAAGAATCACCCAAGCAACTTATTTACCAGTACCCTGCCCCTTCACTAACACTGCGCCTCTGATCTGTCTCTCTCCACCCCTTCATTGCTCTGACCCTCAGCTGACCTTCCCCCTTTTTCACAACCTGGGACCCAATCTAAATTATATACCCAATATTGATTATTATCATTTGGCCATTGTTTGCCTTAAAGGTCACTGAGGAACAAAGCAATACGCCCCGACTGGGCCAGTTTTTACCTCTTTGTTAATTGTTTGTCCTGTATGTCAAGTCTTTGTCCGCGGTATTGGTGTCACATTGTTGCCGCAATAATTACTGCACCTTAGATTTTCATGTGAATTTTACTGTCTAATAATGAAAAAATAAAGTTGATTTTTAAGCATTAAATCCCAAGACTATTCTGTTGCTAATGGTAACCCCTTTATAAGCTCATCTCTCCTGGGCTTTACCCCCTTCCCCTTCGTCTTTATAGTGTCTATATGTTTATGGTTACAGCAACAGTACCCTAACGGGTTAGGGATTCAGTACGGGTCATAGCATATCTTTGACCCAGTACAGGTGGATACTCGTGCCGTCCCTCCCCTCTCCCCCCTTCCCCCTCCCTTTCCCTTCTATTTTTTGCTATCAAAAACAGATAAGTGAACACTCACATGGAGGATAAGTAAAATAGGCTCATCTGTCAAAGTAAACTCCTGGTGAAGGTAGTCCTCGGCGCCCCAGGTCTGTGTACAGTTGTGCTCATATGTTTACATACCCTTGCAGAATTTATAATTTCTTGGCCATTTTTCAGAGATTATGAATGACAACACAAAAACATTTCTTTCACTCATGGTTAGTATTTGGCTGAAGTCATTTATTATCAATCAACTGTGTTTAGTCTTTTTAAATCATAATGGCAACAGAAATTACCCAAATGACCCTGATAAAAAGTTTACATACCCTAGTGATTCAAAGAGGTTTGAATGGTTATTAAAGGTAACCATCCTCACCTGTGATCTGTTGGCTTGTAATTAGTGTGTGTGTATAAAAGGTCAGTGAGTTTCTGGATCCCTGACAGACCCTTGAATCTTTCAAGTGCTGTACTGATGTTTCTGGATTTTTAATCATTGGAAAACAAAAGAATTGTCAAAGGATCTGTGGGAAAAGGTAGTTGAACTGTATTAAACAGGAAAGGGATATAAAAAGATATCCAAGGAATTGAGAATGCCAATCAGAAGTGTTCAAACTCTAATCAAGAAGTGGAAAGTGAGGGGTTCTGTTTAAACCAAACCACGGTCAGGTAGATCAACTATTGGGTAGTTTCTGTTGCCATTATGATTTAAAAAGAGTAAACACAGTTGATTTGATAATAAATAGCTTCAGCCAAACACTAACCATGAGTGAAAGAAAAGTTTTTGTGTTATTCATATTCTTGAAAAATGGCCAAGAAATCATAAATTCTGCCAGGGTATGTAAACTTATGAGCACAACTGTATGTAGGAACCACGGTGTGACGGGGAGATGCCGGCAAGGATCCGTGTCGTTCTGGGTATTGGTGGGTGGAAGGGAGCGTAGAGCATTTGAGAAAGGAGCGTGCATGCTCTGAAACGCATTGTGTTTCCCTCACTTTTTGTGACGTTGCACACCATCGTGGGCACTGTTCTCCATGCTGCCTTCCATTTACCGATACCCGGAACGACACAGATCCTTGCCGACATCTCCTTGTCACACCGCGGTTCCTACATACACAAATCTGGGGCGTTGAGGACTATATTTACTGGGAGTTTATGTTGACAGATGAGCCTATTTTATTTATCCTCCATGTGAGCGTGCTCTTCATTAAATATTACACTTAGAGGCGCTTTTCTGTTTCTTCCTTGTACCAGTGTAACGGAGTCGGCTTCACTCTTAAAAGAGCTTCTGCCCTAAGTGTTCCTCTCTTTATTGGACGCCTGCCTTTGGACAGGCTTCTATATCAATCTTAATAGTCTTTTTAATGAACTATATTTGGACTGACAATTTTTAATTGTCTGCTCATATCCTGTGCGCTTGCTATTTTGTCTGCTTGTGCTAAGAGGCTGAGCCAGCTGCTGCTCAGGCATCTGAGTGGATCCTGACATTAAAGTCGGGATCCCTCAAGATTCTAGACTGGCTGAGTGACAACAGCTGACAACACACTTTAGCCCACTGGCAGCTGAATATAGTGCACTACTGTGACCCACATGAAAAGTATTTTTTTTTTTTTTTTTCGAAATGAGCAGTTTGAAAAATTATATATATATATATATATATATATATATATATATATATATATACATACATACATACACACAGTGGGGACGGAAAGTAATCAGACCCCCTTACATTTTTCACTCTGTTATATTGCAGCCATTTGCTAAAATCATTTAAGTTAATTTTTTTTCCTCTTTAATGTACACACAGCACCCCATATTGACAGAAAAACACAGAATTGTTGACATTTTTGCAGATTTATTAAAAAAGAAAAACTGAAATATCACATGGTCCTAAGTATTCAGACCCCTTGTGTGACACTCGTATATTTAACTCAGGTGCTGTCCATTTCTTCTGATCATCCTTGAGATGGTTCTACACCTTCATTTGAGTCCAGCTGTGTTTGATTATACTGATTGGACTTGATTAGGAAAGCCACACACCTGTCTATATAAGACCTTATAGCTCACAGTGCATGTCAGAGCAAATGAGAATCATGAGGTCAAAGGAACTGCCTGAAGAGCTCAGAGACAGAATTGTGGCAAGGCACAGATCTGGCCAAGGTTACAGAAAGAGATTTCTGCTGCGCTTAAGGTTCCTAAGAGCACAGTGGCCTCCATAATCCTTAAATGGAAGACCAGAACCCTTCCTAGAGCTGGCCGTCTGGCCAAACTGAGCTATCGGGGGAGAAGAGCCTTGGTGAGAGAGGTAAAGAACCCAAAGGTGGCTGAGCTCCAGAGATGCAGTCGGGGGATGGGAGAAAGTTGTAGAAAGGCAACCATCACTGCAGCCCTCCACCAGTCAGGGCCTTATGACAGAGTGGCCCGACGGGAGCCTCTCCTCAGTGCAAGACACATGAAAGCCCACATGGAGTTTGCTAAAAAAAAACACCTGAAGGACTCCAAGATGGTGAGAAATAAGATTCTCTGGTCTGATGAGACCAAGATAGAACTTTTTGGCCTTA
The DNA here is from genome assembly GCF_042186555.1 of Aquarana catesbeiana. Classification (NCBI taxonomy): domain Eukaryota; kingdom Metazoa; phylum Chordata; class Amphibia; order Anura; family Ranidae; genus Aquarana; species Aquarana catesbeiana. Next base: position 573,285,129 of record NC_133326.1, read on the forward strand.
ATTCTAAGCGTTATGTGTGGAGAAAACCAGGCACTGCTCATCACCTGTCCAATACAGTCCCAACAGTGAAGCATAGTGGTGGCAGCATCATGCTGTGGAGCTGTTTTTCAGCTACAGGGACAGGACGACTGGTTGCAATCGAGGGAAAGATGAATGCGGCCAAGTACAGGGATATCCTGGACGAAAACCTTCTCTAGAGTGCTCAGGACCTCAGACTGGGCCGAAGGTTTACCTTCCAACAAGACAATGACCCTAAGCACACAGCTAAAATAACGAAGGAGCGGCTTCACAACAACTCCGTGACTGTTCTTGAATGGCCCAGCTAGAGCCCTGACTTAAACCCAATTGAGCATCTCTGGAGAGACCTAAAAATGGCTGTCCACCAACTTTTACCATCCAACCTGACAGAACTGGAGAGGATCTGCAAGGAGGAATGGCAGAGGATCCCCAAATCCAGGTGTGAAAAACTTGTTGCATCTTTCCCAAAAAGACTCATGGCTGTATTAGATCAAAAGGGTGCTTCTACTAAATACTGAGCAAAGGGTCTGAATACTTAGGACCATGTAATATTTCATTTTTTCTTTTTTAATAAATCTGCAAAAATGTCAACAATTCTGTTTTTTTTCTGTCAATATGGGGTGCTGTGTGTACATTAATGAGGAAAAAAATGAACTGAAATGATTTTAGCAAATGGCTGCAATATAACAAAGAGTGAAAAATTTAAGGGGGTCTGAATACTTTGCGTCCCCACTGTATGTATCGAAAACAAAAGAAAACCTTTTGGATAGAGTGTAGAGATTGATTGACTGTTGATACTCCTGCCATTAACACTTATTTATGACGTTTTTAAATCAACAAATCCTTTTGATGTATTTTCTTCATGCTTACAGGTGGCTGTGCAGCTTCTTTATCATGTGATCTGTGTCTGGCTCTTACAGCGGTCACATGATCAGGGGCCTGCACTACTGTTACCGAGGGCTGTCAGTTTGCTGGGAGAACACTTTCAGCACATAATCTCAGGCCACTGTGTACACATAAGTGCAGCAACTGGAAGTTAACGCCAACTATTCCTGCAACTGTGTATATGCATTGTGTGGTCGGCAAGAGGTTAAGAAATTATGTTTAAATACACTTTTTGGATATATATATTTTTTAGTGCCATATTTAATGGGGCAATGAGGGCAAAGCTCTTTTCTCGTGTGGGTCACAGGAGTGCACTCAATTCTGCACTCCTGTGACCCATATTTACCTGGCTGATGTCATTTGTCTGAATCCATTCAGGTGCCTGACCAGCAGCTGGCTTGGCCTCTCAGCATGCTATTGAGAACCTCAGCCAGTCAGTGAGGGAGCACAGCAGAGTCGTTGACGTCACTGAGGACCAATAACTGAGCGATCAGTGGTCTTTGATTGCTCAGTTCTTAGGTCCCCTTATCTACAACTTCCTATCATTTTGGGATGATGGCACTCTAAGAGTGGTCCCTTACCTGTTCAGCAGTCCCCCACTGCCTCTTCTTCCAAGTGCCCCCATAGAATGCCCTGTGCTATGGGGGCACATGTGCGGGCACACTCCTGAGCCAGGCTGTGTGCAGCTATAGACACGGCACAGTCAAACCCTGTCTTCCCTTCTCACAAGTTTTCACTGACAGCAACAGGAGCCTATGGCTCTCTCTGCTTTCAATGAAGCCTGTGAATCCAGTAAGAGAGGAGAGCACATCTGCCAGCAGGGGCAGCTGGATCATGAGTGGTCTCAGGTAAGTGTTATGGGGGGTCGGATAGGCAGAAAAAGTAGTGACTTTTTTTTACCTTTGCATACAGGGAATGCATTAAGGTAAAGAAAACCTTTTGCCTTTTAGAACCACTTTAATCACTAGAAGCTGTAGGAAATAAACAGTTTATGCTTCCACAACTGACCTTTTTGTGCTTTATATTTAACAAAATTGCCAGGGGGCTCTACAGAATATCGACTTAATGACACACCAATAGGACGTTCAGCGTATGTTCTGGAGCTTGAAAAAATTGGAATAATTTCAAAGGCCAGAAATTGCCTCATATTCCAGGTAAATCAATGTATTCTGCCTGATGTTCAATATCAACGTTGTTTATAGAAGCAGCTATTTGATTTATCTGTTTTGTTTCACCAGGGTGAGGTGGAATCAATTGCAGTGAAGAAACCTAAAGAAAGAACCCAACTTTTTGAACAAATAAGCAACTCATCAGAACTAGCAGAAGAATATGACCAAAAGAAAAAAAAAATGTTACAGGCCGAGGAAGATGCACAGTTCTGTTATAATAAGAGGAAAAATGTGGCATTCGAAAGAAAGCATGCCAAGATAGAGAAAGAAGAGGTCAGTACTGGGTGTCTGTTTAAAGATTAGAAAACCTTTCCAAAAAAAAAGGGAGATGTTTGTTATCTACCCACTCTTCCCTGAAACAGGCATCAGGACCTTTTTGTATCTTTCCTGCAGACTGGGTCAATTAATTAATGTAGTTACTGAATGGTAAATGTCCTATTTTCTTAGGGAGTAATGGCAAGGCCTGAATGGAGGAATTTTCATGTTAAAAAACCCCTTCCCGCCGAGTGTACGCAGATGTGCATACTCGACTTTCCGGGGTAATACCAGGATGATGCCCGCAGCTGCAGGCATCATCCCGGTACCGTCGTTTAGAGCGGGCGATCGGCTATCCGAGTATAACAACCGATGCGGCTAAAAGCCGCTCGGCTGTTATACCGGAGGAGGGGACGTCCCCCCCTCCCCCCGCTCTTACCGGGCCTCCTGTTCGATCGGGAGGCCCGGTGACCAATCGGCTGCCTCCGGCAGCTGGGGGCGGGCTGGAACGAAGCCGTGGGCAGCTTCGTTCCAGCCTCCTAATCGTAAACACGGAAGCGACGTCATGATGTCACTTCCCGTTTACTCGGCTGCCAATGGCGCCGGTTTAAAAAAAAAAAAAATACACAGTATTCAGAATCGCCGTTTTCGGCGATCTGAATACTTTGAAGTGCATAAAGAGTACCTGTCACCACCTATTACTGTCACAAGGGATGTTTACATTCCTTGTGACAGCAATAAAAGTCATCAAATTTTTTTTTATTTTTTTTTAAACACAATTTATAAATAATTAAATAAAATAAATAAGAAAATTTTTTTTTAAAGCGCCCCTGTCCTCGCAAGCTCGTGCAGCAAAGAAAACGCATACGGAAGTCGCACCTGCATATGTAAACGGTGTTCAAATCACACGTGAGGTATCGCCGCGATCGTCAGAGCGAGAGCAATAATTCTAGCACTAGACGACCTCTGTAACTCTTAACCTGGTAACCGTAAAAAAAATTTAAGGCGTCGCCTATGGAAATTCTTAGGTACCGTAGTTTGTCGCCATTCCACGAGTGCGTACAATTATAAAACGTGACATGTTTGGTATCTATTTACTCGGCGTAACATCATCTTTCACATTATACAAAAAAATTGGAGTAACGTTACTGTTTGGATTTTTAAAAATTCATGAAAGTTTCCCTTTTCCCAAAAATTTGCGTTTAAAACACCACTGCACAAATACCGTGTGACATATTCTCTAGAATATATATATATATATATATATATATATATATATATATATATATATATATTAATTATATATAATGTTGGAGGGTTCTAAGTAATTTTCTAGCAAAAAATACGGATTTTAACTTGTAAACACCAAATTTCAAAAATAGGCTTAGTCATGAAAGGGTTAAACTGTTGTTAATCCATTCATGGCCAGGGGTCTCACAAGCAATGTTGGTATTTACTGTGCTATTTGTGTTTGTTTTTTTTTTTCAGTAGGTTACAGTGGAGATGTGCTGCAGTCAAGGCTAAATAAGGGATCGTGTCCAACAGAATTATTTTCTGTAGAGGTGGCTTTCATGAACAATCTTTGACAGGCTTCTCAGGATAGACAACCTTTTAAAGTAAAAGAGAAAGGCACCGGACTCCATTCTGATCAGCAGGGGATTCGCTCACAGATCCCCTGCTAATCAGAGCGGGTATATGACAGGTCTGTGTCTATTCAGTTTCTGCAGATCGCTCTATGGGCGACTGAGTGTAAACAGACTCTACTGTAAGTTTACACCTGACTACTTCGATCCAATCTGCCTATACGGAGAAGGAATCCCCATTCATTTGTTTTTAGTGGACCGGTTCAGATCGGAGATAGACACGCTTGTTTACACCTGCTGGTTCATAGGGATGAATGGACCGTTTGATCAGGTCCACCTTTTGGTGGTATTTGATCGCCTCTGTGTTTTTTATTCTTTGCACTATAAACATAACATTTTGAAAAAAACACAATATTTTGTACTTTTTGCTATAATAAATATCCCCCTTTTTTTAAAAAAAAAAAAGCTAATTTTTTTTCTCAGTTTAGGCAGATATGTATTCTTCTATATGTTTTTGGTAAAAAAGTCGCAATAAACGTATATTGATTGGTTTGCGCAAAAGTTATAGCGTCTACAAAATAGGGGATAGGTTTACAGCGTTTTTATTATTTATTTTTTTACTAGTAATGGCGGCGATCTACGATTTTTATCAGGACTGCGACGTTTTGACACATTTTTGGGATTGTTGGCATTTATACAGTGATCGGTGCTAAAAAAAAGGAACTGATCTACGATTTTTATCAGGACTGCGACGTTTTGACACATTTTTGGGATTGTTGGCATTTATACAGTGATCGGTGCTAAAAAAAAGGAACTGATTACTGTAAAAATGTCACTGGCAGGGAAGGGGTTAACACTAGGTAGCGATCAAGGGGTTAACTGTGTTCCCTGCTATGTGATTCTAACTGAAGGCAGAGGGGACTGACTAGAGGAAATGACAGATCGTGGTTCCTAGCTATTAGGAACACACGATCTGTCACTCCTCACAGAGCAGAACAGGGATTTGTGTGTTTACACACACTTCCGTGTTTTGCCTCTCGTGCCCGCGATCACTCATGGCTGGCGGTCATCGCAATCATCGGCCATTAACATCGGCACCCCCGCAGTGCTATCCCGATCCCACAAGCCGACGTATAGCTGCCGCAGTAAAATGACTGGTCGGCAAGTGGTTAAGTGGGTCGGTATAACTCCTGAAATGCATTGGCTGCTTTAATTACAAGTTTTATTATGACAAGTAAAGAAACATGTCTTTATTATATGGTTGGAGATTAGATGCTTATAACTAGGGTTGCACCGATACCAAGTATTTGCCCGAGTACTTGTACTCAAGCAAATGCTACCAATGCCTGACCCGATACCTTTTGTATGAAGAGGCAGCTCCTGGAAGTCAGTGGGCGGAGCAGAGAGCGAGTCCTGGCAGTGGAGAGCGAGTCCTGAGCTGGCATCAGCGGAAGGTAAGCTGGCAGGGGTGTGGGTCGCACTCGCAGCCGTCAGAATCTGTGACCTGGGCCATCGCATTCGTTAACGGAAGTGACAGCCCCAGTCTCCGTCGAGATTGAGCAGCACGACGCCCATCTTGGTACACCCTGCACTTGGCCTCAGTAAGCCTGCAGTCACAAGGTGGCAGCGGACATCTTGTTACACCCAGCCCATATAGTTCACTAACTATATGGGCTGGGTGTAACAAGATGTTCGCTGCTGCCTTCTAACTGCTTGCTTACTGAGGCCGAGTGCAGGGTGTACCAAGATGGGCGTTGCAACACTTGTATACTAGGGAAAGTTTGAAGTTTGACTGTTATTGATTGTCTCTCTCATCATTTCGTTGCACCTATCAGTGCCCATAAATGCCGCCTATCAGAGCCAGCATATCAGTGCCCATCAGTCAGTGTCAGCATATCAGTGCCACCTATCAGTGCTGCATATCAGTGCCATCTATGAGTGCCCATCAGTGCTACTGTCACATGACATTTAAAAAAGTATCGGTAATGGGTATCAGCGAGTACTTGTAAAAAGTATCGGTACTTGTACTTGGTCTTGATAAAAATGGTATCAGTGCAACCCTACTTATAACACTGCATCAATGGCATGTTACTAAAAATGAATGTAATAGTTAAGCATACAATTGTAAGTGTTTTTAACCTTATACTAATAAAAAGAAAAGCTTTATATGCTTAACAAGACCAAGTGATATTTGTGCCTATGGAATTCGGAGTTCCAGCGAAATGATTATGTACATAATCCTCTGCCTTTGTGCTGACCCTACGCACACCATTAGGTTTCCAAATGCCCAAGCCTTTACTGGCCAGTGAGGTTTAGGCACTATATTACTGAATGACTGAGGGGAGGGGTGGGGGTCTTTAGTGTTGACAGAGAATGGTGCATAGTGTCATGCTTTTCAGGGTAGAGGAGATATCTGGGGTCTTATTGACCCCAGATCTCCCCAAAAAGAGGACCTGTCATGCTTTATATCTATTACAAGGGATGTTTACATTTCTTTTTAATAGAAATGAATGTGATAAAAAAAAAGACAGTGAAAAAATAAATAATAATTTTTTTATTTTTTTTAAAGTGCCCCCGTGCTCGCACGCAGAAGCGAACGCGTACGTAGGTTGCGCCTGCATATGTAAATGGCATTCGCACCACACATGTGAGGTATCACCGTGAACATTAAAGCAGAACTCCGGGCAAAATTTTTTTCTATGTCCTTGTTGCTGATCTCCTACCTTCATCCACTTTGCCATCCATGTTCTGAGCTCTGTAGTTCCTCTGTAATGGGCTACTGAACTTGCTGAAAAAATGTTATTGCCTGCTGGCATCCTGTTCATAAGACCGCTGGCTTCTATCCCTCTCCTAAGCTCAGCCAGCGGTCTGACACACCCCCCTTGTAGTCCTCTGAAAGAGCAGGGAGGGAGCAGACATGTGGGCGGAAGGGGTCTTGCAGCCCCCGGTCTGTGCCGCCCGTGGAGGAGGTGTCCTCCTCCTCTCCTCCTCGTCTGATTACAGTTAGAGAGAGATATAATGCAATCACTGCTCTAAGAGATCCTCCCTGCCAGAAAAGATGATGCATTTTTTGAATCACAAAGCTGACTTCCTGAAAATTTAAATCGGTCATATCTCTTAAACGATAAGAAATTTCACGAATGTAATAACTGTTTAGTGTTTTATGTGGGGGGGGGGTGTACTAATGGGGGATTTTTTGAAAATCCCGGAGTTCTGCTTTAAAGCGAGAGCAATAATTCTAGCACTAGACAACTCTTTCCATTCTTGTATAGTTTTCGTCTCTCCCTTCTGCCCCTTTTTTTTTTTTTTTTTTTTTTGTACATGCGGGCTCTGGCTAGTTTGGTACCATTGCATCTTACTTTTACGTTTATCGGGGATGGAGATAATGAGGTTCTGACAGTGTTTTATTGACTGTTTCTATTGCTTTTAGCCATATTCACACGGATTGAGATATACTTTAGATATATTTAGATATATATACTTTCTGTGTGTATGGCTGTCAACTAGTTGCGCTGTTGCCAGATGCCTACGTATTTACGTGGTTCAGCGTCTAGGCTATATAAGGTGACTGTCTCGGCTACAGCGCATGCTCTGAAGAAATCCGAGTGACGGATGAAACGCGTCAGCATGATGCCATCACACTTCTCATAGTGTTCTCACAGACCCACCCACAAGCCCTGGGTATTATGCCTGGACCTCTGGGAGTGTTTTCAAAACAAGCCCGGGAACTGGATGATTGTATGCACTGCACTAAATACTGCACCTTCCAATTTAACACAACGTTCCCGGAGCGTTACCAACCGGACCTCGCTGGCAATACCCTGTATGTGGAAGGAAGATAACTTGACTAGCTGCCTGGAAATGGCACGAGCAAGATTCGGCTCCTCTTTCTGATCGGTGTCACGTTCCAGTGTCTACACAGGGGTGAGATCTTACCTTATACATCCCATGCACGGGATTGCTGCATTTATCTCCAAGCATTGTCCTCCCTTAAAGCACTGATGATTTGACCAATACAGTTATATAATTGAGCCTGCTCCATTTCTCCAGTATCTACAGCTCTCTATACAGGAACTTCCCCCCATGGTATTATTTATGAAAACTTAGGGATAGAACGGCACTACCTGAAAACCTGTTTGCTTAGCATAACGTTTTTTTCTCATACGTAAAGATTCTTACCCCTCAATGATGTATGGGAGGGGATGTTTTATACTACTGTAAATGGGTAGGAGACGTATATATAAATCATAACCATTAATGCATATAGCCTGTGTTAAGGATGATATGTAAAGTATATAAGAGAAACACTGTATAGATATACTATATGGTACTAATAGATCGATATCCAATATCTAAAGTAATAACCATATCCAACAGTATTACAGAGCAGCTGGAGACATATTCTATATATAGCAGAAAACATATACTGGTGATGTTTGCTAATTCCTAGGAAGAGAGGCTACATCCACCATATATATATACATGCATCAGTGTTTACACAGTTCATATATTATAACGGTTGAAGCACAGTACAGTATAGTAGTCCCATGCGCTTTTCACGGCAGCAAGTCAGAATGTTCCCAAGGGTGACTTTCATGTGAACAAAGTTGACTGGTGACTTCTGTGCTCCCCCCTCAAATTGCCTACTCACCAACTGTCGGAACCACTGCAGGGGTATCAGGCCTGTAGTGCTTTAAATAGGCTTTGCTGCTCCCTGCTGCTTTTTCTTAGGTGTCTCAGGTATATCCAGGTGGGTCACGATGCGGCAATACCCTCATGCATCAAAATATAAAGAAGGGCTTCCATGGTGTGATAAAGTACCAAACTTTTATTTAAAAACCACTCTTTTAAAACCAAAAACAAAGAAATCCAATAGTAATCTATCCACCCACCCAGTGACCACTGGAGTAGGATGGCAATCAGATGCCGACTTGGATACAAACAGAGTCACTGTACCCAATGCAAGTACCGAGATGGGGGAAGTGACGGTCAAAGCGATGTTCCTGTGTTCCACCCACTCGTCTGCAGGGAAGTGACGTAGTAAGCGTAGTTCCGTTGTGCGCGCTTCATCACCTGACGTCCTCAGCGACGGTTACCCCATGGTATTAGTTTCCCACGGTATTGAATGATTACAGTGAACTTTGCATATCAGGACTGCAGTCTTCACTGCACCATCAACAAGTTGGTTATTTTCAGCTCACTTCATTGACATTCATACGGTGGACGCGAGTTATATACGGCTGTTTTACCATCCACTTTCCCTCTATTTTGCAATTAGCTTGTATACTGATACACATCAGGAAAATCAGCTTCTCTGTAGATGACCCACTAGGAGACATCATCTCAAATTTGCATGATAGGAGGTGTGCATGGTTTTTGTATGTGGTGGCCATCTGTGTTTGTTCAAGACAACGTTGTCTATTTTATGAATAGGTGGTGGTACTTGTTTTAAACTATATTTTTTTGATTGGTGTTCAAGTGAATTATTTAATAATAAAATATATATTTTTGCTAATTGCCTGTTCCTCCTTGATGAATTGCTTTCATTTGGAATTGGTCTCAAACTCCAATTCCTCTTCTCCCCCCCTTTTTTTGTTATGCGTAATTAATTCAGAGGAACGCACCTATATTATTGCCACTGGTGTAAGCAATTATCTCATTACATACAGGCGTAGTCATTATTGAACTTTCGCCTGTTGACACCATATTTGCTAAGCAGAGCCATTCAGTTCCTTTTTACCCCCTTGTTGTTTTCATGTATTATTGTTGTGGTTTTTTTTTTTTCTCTTTATTTTATTTTGTTCTTGCCCCAGATTGTCGGGGCCGATGTCTGGTGTTTTTGATATTTTGTATTTAAAATTTAAAATTTTTCAACAAAATTAGATTAAAGCGTTTGTTAACCCAAAAAAAAAAAATATATATATAGTCTGGTCCATTAAAGCGGATTACACAGCACAGCGCCTGTGCTATGTAATCTGCTCCCCTCTAAACTGTAAAGAAAAAAAAACTAAAACCTACCACTTCCTGTATGCCCCCTCTAAGCAGACCACGATAACCAGGGCAGCTCTGCTCTGATCACCGTGGTCAAAGTGCCTCCCTCTGTGATAGGCTGCCTGCTCTCTGCTCGCTTCTCTTCCTCTCACCCCCTCCTTCTTTCCTGCCAGCGCCCTCTCTGTCTGTCTCCGGCCCCGCCTCCCGCCGCTATTATTTTATTATTAAAATCTTAAATTTGTAAGTGTCAGCCTCACTATTAGAGGCTGGCATAGCACAATGTGTAAGTTGTGTTTAAAAACGAGCGCTGTAAATACTGAATATCAGCTGTCTTCAGGCCGGTAATGCGACTCGCCGCCGCTTTCCAGCTCTGATGGGTGGCTTCTGCGGAGGAGACAAGCGGCCATGTGAAGACATCTATCAGAGCTGGAAAGCAGTCGCAAGTAATGAGACCGGCCTGAAGACAGCTGATATGCAGTATTTTCACTGCTCGTTTTTAAGTACAACTTACACAGTGTGCTATGCCAGCCCCTAATAGAGGGGCTGGCATAGACTTATAATAATGCATTAAAAACCACTTTAAACATAAAGGGAAACTACACTGCATATGAACACTGCAAACCAAAAATGCTATTATTTCATTTAATCAATGCAAGAAACCACCCTCTAGCATTTCTGGCCTTGGCCATCTTAAATAATGGCAGTATTTACTCCCTGGAATCCATCAGTCCTCAGCTCAGACATACAAGCAGGTTGGTGTGCTTGGCTGAGAACACTCTCCTTTCTTCCTGCTTCTGTGATGTATGACATCATTTGGCTAGGCCTGAAATCCAGGAAGTAACTGGAATGTAAAAAAAACCCCAAGTAAATGTGATGCATTTCCCTATCTATTTACTAGTGCTAGCAGCATAAGGATTAAAAATAGTCAATGTTAATTGAGAGAGTTAAGTTCTGCTTTAAAGACTTAATTGGGAGTGAGAGTCTGGATGGAGGAGAGAGTCAATGCTGAAGGAATATAAATAGTTCTTTTTGTGTGTGGCCCATTGTGTCTAGTACTTGTTATGTTAAAAAGCAATAAATAAAACTTCAAAAAAAAAAGACTTAATTGGGATTGAAATCAGCACTATTGCCTCTCTCTTCATCTCACTGTCTCTATATACACATATTCGATTTGTGTGTGTGTGTGTGTGTGTGTATGTATATATAATAAATGTATTCTTATTTTTTAAATACAGGCTGATCGTTATAAAAGGCTTCGCCAGGAACTTCTTAAAAGTAAACAACATCTCCAGCTTTTTCAGCTTTTTTACAATGAAAACAAATTGGAGAATTTATATGGAGACTTAAATGAAAAACATATGGAAACCAACAGTCAAAAAGACCAACTTGCTGACACTGAATCTGAACTGAAGACTGTAAAAAAAGGTTTTGGAAGGCTGAATAGAGAACTACAGCAGATTGAAAAAGAAATAAAGTAAGGCAGTTTTAAATGGACTTTTGAAATCATTTTGTATGTTAAATAACCTGCCATAAAAACCTAAATTGCTTAAAAAATAAAAATATTTAAAAGCAGATTTCACAAGGGGCCTGCATATAGCCTTTAGTTCTCTGCAAAGCATCCCCAGTTTACTGTGAATGCAGGGAACATAGAATTCAAATTTTAGTTTTATCTCCAAGTGAGAATTTTGGTATCCTTTAACCACTTCAGCCCTGGAAGGTTTTACCCCCTTCCTGACCAGAGCACTTTTTACAATTTGGCACTGCGTTGTTTTAACTGGTAATTGCGCGGTCATGCAATGCTGTACCCAAATTAAATTTGCGTCCTTTTTCCTCCACAAATAGAGCTTTCTTTTGGTGCTGTTTGATCACCTCTGCGGTTTTTATTTTTTGCGCTATACACAAAAAAAGAAAAAAAAAAAAGTGACAATTTTGAAAAAAAAAACTATTTTTTACTTTTTGCTATAATAAATATCCCCAAAAATGTTTTTTAAAAAACAGATCAGTTTAGGCCAATATATATTCTTATATATAGTCTGAGCCAGCTGCCGGTCCAGGCATCTGAGTGGATCCCGATTGTGAAGTTGGGAGCTTTTCTGATTTCCACTTTAGTCTGCTGTCGGCTGAAAATGGATCTCAGGAAAGATCTTTGGCTATACTTCTCCTTTAAAGTAGTATTAAACCCAAAAGCAAACCTTTTATTATACTGCAACTTACCAATTTTTAGATGTGATGTCTGCATTGGGTTTCTTTTTTAAGCTTTCTTTCCTCTATTTTCATCTGGTGATCCAACCAATAAGTCTGTTTTTTTTTTTTTTTAAAAAGAACAAGCTTTCTTCCAGCTATATCAGTTTGCAGGAATGGAACTAAGGCAGGCCATGGATGGTAATAGATTTTCTTCCTTGCAACCACAGGATGCAGGAAAGAAAATCGCTCAATTTCCCCATCAGCATGGTCGACTTGGTATATTTAGCATGCCCATAGATGGTTTGAATCTTGGCCAGTTCAGCAAAAGAAAAACATCTGTTAGCTGGCGTTAACGTGTAGCCACCACATCTAGTAATTGGTAAGTTATAGTATATAATTTTTAGTTTTGGGATTAATACCGCTTTAAAGCCTGTTGAAGTTATATGCAAATATACTTTTCCTGTACAAGACAGCGAGCTCAGTCTCCCTTTTGGTCTTTGAGGCTAGCTATCAAATAAAAGGACTAATAGGGAGGGGGAGGGGACAAGCTTGAACGGTACAGAAAAGGCCAGTATTTGCATATAACGCTGGGGTGGGTTCTCCAGACAGAGACAACATACCACCGAGGAAATAGTTGGTGATGGCTTTGCCAGACAACTTTTCTCTGACGGTCCAGACGTTGGTGTTTTGAGTGAATCCCGGACCTTCAGAAATCATCTCTTGACCTGAGTCATAGCTTTTAGTATGTGGGTCTGCTCTGGATGCATCTCACGACAGAGTGTTCCTTCCCCAGAAAAGATTCAGACTCTCTAATCTTCAGTTCAAACTCTTCAGACCAGAACTCTGACTCTCCATTTTGGCATGTATGTCTTGGGGCCGATGGTAGGCTACTTTGAGGCAATTGCCCAATTTCCCTTCAGACCTAAGCAATGCAGAGTTCTCTCATGGTACAAATTGGTCCTTTCTGCGGACAGGCCAATTTGGTTGAGAGCAAAGATCTGGTTATTGCTGGCTTGGTGCCTCAGAAATCCGGCTCTGGAATCAGAAAATTCCTTTCTTCATGTCTTTTGGAGACTTCTTAAGGCAGTTCAAGTCTGTCGGGTTGGCTGAGAATTCCAGAAACCTTGTCGGCACAAGGAACTTGATTAATTGGAGCAATCTTGTCTCTTGATAAACATATTTGAGCTTCAGGCATTTTGGCTATCCCTTCAGCATTGGAGTAAACTGTTAGAAGGCATCTGATCCACATTTAGGCTAAATTCACAATATGTGCGGTGACCGGCATTTTACTACATTGCGAAACGCCAGTCACCGCAAGGACACAGAAAAAAATTTACGTTATCCAACAAATCCCTCATCAACTGTTCCCTCGAGAGTATATCATCTAAGTATCCCAAAACAGGGATGCCATGAAAACCCAACTGGGCTAACACTGGAAAAATCACTTTTGTAAACACCCAAGGAGCCAAAGATGGGCTGAATGTCCCATTCACACTGCAACGCAGCCCAGAGCTACAATGCAGCGTACCATACAGGATTGCATGTCACTGTATAGCAGAGCAGCGCAAAGCCGCTCGGCTGTTATACCGGAGGAGCGGGAGGGGACATCCCGCCGCTGTTACCGGGCCTCCCGTGCGATCGGGAGGCCCGGTGTCCATTCGGCTGCCTTCGGCGGCTGGGGGCGGGCTGGAACGAAGCTGTGAGCGGCTTCGTTCCAGCCTTCTTGTTGTAAATGCGGAAGCGACGTCATGACGTCACTTCCCGTTTACTCGGCTGCCAATGGCGCCGAATTTAAAAAAGTACACAGTATTCAGAATCGCCGTTTTCGGCGATCTGAATACTTTGAAGTGTAAAGGAGGGATCGGGGGTCTTTTAGACCCCCGATCCCTCCATAAAGAGTACCTGTCACCACCTATTACTGTCACAAGGGATGTTTACATTGCTTGTGACAGCAATAAAAGTAAAAAAAAAAAAATATATTTTTTAAACACAATTTATAAAGTACAAAAATAAATAAAAAAAATAAATAAAAAAAATTTTTTAAAGTGCCCCCTATCCCCGCGAGGTCGCGCAGCGAAGAAAACGCATACGGAAGTCGCGCCCGCATATGTAAACGGTGTTCAAACCACACATGTGAGGTATCGCCGCGATCGTCAGAGCGAGAGCAATAATTCTAGCCCTAGACCTCCTCTGTAGCTCAAACCTGGTAACCGTAAAAAATTTTTTAAAGCGTCGCCTATGGAAATTCATAGGTACTGTAGTTCCACGAGTGCGTGCAATTATAAAGGGTGACATGTTTGGTATCTATTTACTCGGCGTAACATCATCTTTCACATTATACAAAAAAATTGGGGTAACTTTACTGTTTGGATTTTTTAAAATTCATGAAAGTGTCACTTTTCCAAAAATTTGCGTTTAAAACACCGCTGCACAAATACCGTGTGATAAAAAATATTGCAACAATCGCCATTTTATTCTCTAGATTCTCTGCTAAAAAAGTATATATAATGTTTGGGGGTTCTAAGTAATTTTCTAGCAAAAAAAGCGACGCAGTGCCGAATCGCAAAAAGTGCTCTGGTCAGGAAAGGGGGTAAATCCTTCCGGGACTGAAGTGGTTAAAAAAAAAAAAAAAAAAACACTTTTTTTCCCTCAGTTTAGGCCGATATGTATTCTACATATTTTTGGTAAAAAAAAATTGCAGTAAGTGTATATTGGTTTGCGCAAAAGTTATAGCGCCTACAAAATAGGGGATAGATTTATAGCATTTTTATTATTATTATTTTTTTTTTTTTACTAGTAATGGCTGTAAATATGCACTGATTACTGTATAAATGTCCCTGACAGGGAAGGAGTTAACACTAGGGTGCGATCAAGGAGTTAAATGTTACCTAGGGAGTGATTCTAACTGGGGGGGTGGGACTGACTAGGGGAGGAGACTGATCAGTGTTCCGATATTCTGGGAACACGCGATCTGTCTCCTCTCCCCTGACAGGACATGGATCTGTGTGTTTACACACACAGATCCATGTTCCTGCTCTGTCACCAGCAATCGCTAGTGCCTGGTGGACAACGTGGCCGCCGGGCACGCGCATCGGCTCCCGAGTCACGTGCCGGGCGCACGCCCCCTATGCCGCCGAGAAGCCGAGGACGTCATATTACTATGGGCAGGTAGGGAAGTGGTTAAAGTGTAAATCTTTGGGGCGCGTCCGGATGTGAGCGGCGGCAGACGTGTCTGAGAGGAGCTCCGGGTATCCTGAATTCAATCCTTCGCCATCCTCGCATCTAACTGCCAAAAACAGACCAGCCAACCTGCCAATCTGTTCCTCTCCTTCCCCTGCTGAGCCCTGAGTGGATCTTGAGTGGGGATTCTGCCGTGGTCGTCCGGGAGGCCGCCATCTTGCTGACCTGTACCAGGCCGGAGCGAGCTGATCCCAGCCTGGGGTAACAGACTGCCATCTGTCCTTGAAACAGTGTTCTATTCTTCCTCCTGCCTGCCATTCCACGAGTGCGTGCAATTATAAAGGGTGACATGTTTGGTATCTATTTACTCGGCGTAACATCATCTTTCACATTATACAAAAAAATTGGGGTAACTTTACTGTTTGGATTTTTTAAAATTCATGAAAGTGTCACTTTTCCAAAAATTTGCGTTTAAAACACCGCTGCACAAATACCGTGTGATAAAAAATATTGCAACAATCGCCATTTTATTCTCTAGATTCTCTGCTAAAAAAATATATATAATGTTTGGGGGTTCTAAGTAATTTTCTAGCAAAAAATACGGATTTTAACTTGTAAACACCAAATTTCAATAAAATAGGCTTAGTCATGAAAGGGTTAATCCCAGAGGTGTTCTATAGGGTTGAGGTCAGGATTCTTTATAGGTCACAGAGTTCCTCCACATCAAACCATGTCTATATGGAGATGGCTTTGCACACAAGAGCACAGTCATTATGGAACAGAAAAGGGCCTTCCTCCAAACCATTTTAAAAAGGTTGGAAGCGCACAGTTTTCTAAAATGCCTTTAAAGTATATGTAATCCCCCACCCTTTTTATAAGTGATCACATTCCTCTGTTCTCAGCTACATAAGAGTTGAAGGAGGAGAAGCAGCAGCACACTGAACTTCCCAGTGAAAGCGGGGGGGGGGGGGTGTTAGAACAAATATGATCATTAGAGGAGATCACACCGAGTTTCCAGTCCAGCCAGAGAACTGACCACACTGTGCTCTCCTGCTTAGTGTGGTCAGTTTTTAATAGTTTTTTTTTTATACAAGTACTTGGTACAGCAGGCACATATAAGGCATATGACATGTTGAGTTTACATACTCTTTAACCACTTCAATACAGGGCATTTTCACCCCCTTCATTCCCAAGCCAATTTTCAGTGCTATAACATTTTGAATGACAATTGCGCGGTCATGCAACACTGTACCCAAATGAAATTTTTATCATTTTTTTCCCCACAAATAGAGCTTTCTTTTGGTGCCATTTGATCACATCTGCAGTTTTTCTTTTTTGCGCTATAAACAAAAAAAAAAAAAAAAAGAGCGTCAATTTTGAAAAAAACACAATATTTTTTTTACTTTTTGCTATAATAAATATCCTAATCTTAACCTCTGCACGCCGATATACGTCGGCACAATGGCAGCGGTGGGCAAATGGGCATACAGGTACGTCCCCTTTAATTTGCGGGCTAGTGGGCGCGTGCCTGCCGCGTACTGCGTGACCGTGCCCGCGGGTCCTGTGGACCCTTTGTCCGGCGGTGTCCCGCGATCGTGTCTTGGAGCGGCATTTTCCTGTTCTGCCTAGCAACACCACAGAGATCTACTGCTCCCTGTCATCGGGAGCAGTGATCTCTTTCATGTTGTAGTGAGCCCATCCCCCCACAGTTAGAATCACTCCCTAGGACACACTTAACCCCTTAATCGCCCCCTAGTGTTTAACCCCTTCCCTGCCAGTGTCATTTACACAGTAATCAGTACATTTTTGTAGCACTGATCGCTGTATAAATGACAATGGTCCCAAAATAGTGTCCGAAGTGTCAGCCGCAATGTCGCAGTCAGGATAAAAATCGTCGCCATTATAAATAAAAAAAAAAAAATTAATAATAAAAATTCCATAAATCTATCCCCTATTTTGTAGACACTATAACTTTTGTGCAAACCAATATGCTTATTGCGATTTTCTTTTTTTTTTTTTTCTTTTTTTTACCAAAAATATATAGAAGAATACATATCGGCCTAAACTGAGGAAAAAATATTAGTTTTTTTATATATTTTTTGGGGGGATATTTATTACAGCAAAGGGTAAAAAATATTGCTTTTTTTTTTTTTTCAAAATTGTCGCTCTTTTTTTGTTTATAGCGCAAAAAATAAAAACCACAAAGAGGTGATCAAATACCACCAAAAGAAAGCTCTATTTGTGGGGGAAAAAAGGACGTCAGTTTTGTTTTGGTGTAACGTCACACGACTGGGCAGTTGTCAGTTAAAGCGACGCAGTGCCGAATCGCAAAAAGTGCTCTGGTCAGGAAAGGGGGTAAATCCTTCCGGGACTGAAGTGGTTAAAAAAAAAAAAAAAAAAACACTTTTTTTCCCTCAGTTTAGGCCGATATGTATTCTACATATTTTTGGTAAAAAAAAATTGCAGTAAGTGTATATTGGTTTGCGCAAAAGTTATAGCGCCTACAAAATAGGGGATAGATTTATAGCATTTTTATTATTATTTTTTTTTTTTTACTAGTAATGGCTGTAAATATGCACTGATTACTGTATAAATGTCCCTGACAGGGAAGGAGTTAACACTAGGGTGCGATCAAGGAGTTAAATGTTACCTAGGGAGTGATTCTAACTGGGGGGGTGGGACTGACTAGGGGAGGAGACTGATCAGTGTTCCGATATTCTGGGAACACGCGATCTGTCTCCTCTCCCCTGACAGGACATGGATCTGTGTGTTTACACACACAGATCCATGTTCCTGCTCTGTCACCAGCAATCGCTAGTGCCTGGTGGACAACGTGGCCGCCGGGCACGCGCATCGGCTCCCGAGTCACGTGCCGGGCGCACGCCCCCTATGCCGCCGAGAAGCCGAGGACGTCATATTACTATGGGCAGGTAGGGAAGTGGTTAAAGTGTAAATCTTTGGGGCGCGTCCGGATGTGAGCGGCGGCAGACGTGTCTGAGAGGAGCTCCGGGTATCCTGAATTCAATCCTTCGCCATCCTCGCATCTAACTGCCAAAAACAGACCAGCCAACCTGCCAATCTGTTCCTCTCCTTCCCCTGCTGAGCCCTGAGTGGATCTTGAGTGGGGATTCTGCCGTGGTCGTCCGGGAGGCCGCCATCTTGCTGACCTGTACCAGGCCGGAGCGAGCTGATCCCAGCCTGGGGTAACAGACTGCCATCTGTCCTTGAAACAGTGTTCTATTCTTCCTCCTGCCTGCCCTCCACCTGCCTGGTGTGGTCTGATTGCCTGCTGTGCCACTGGGAACGCTCGCGGCGGCCGCGGCCTAGTGCGGCCGCGGCCTAGTGCGGCCGCGGCCTAGTGCGGCCTAGTGAAGCCTGCCTGCCACCGCTGTTTCCTGAGCAGCTACCCCACGGGATCGTGCCACGGCCGGCCCGGCCTCAAATCAAGTGTGCGGATCTTGCTGCCCCCACCTGTCTCATCATCCATCCATCTCCCAGCTTTGGCCTGGTGTGCTAACCGGAGGAGACTGTCTGAGAGGAGCTGCGGGTATCCTGAACTCAATCCTTCGCCATCCACCCACCCAACTGCCCAAAAAGACCACCCAACCTGCCAATCTGTTCCTCTCTGTCCCCTGTTGAGTCCTGAGTGGATCTTGAGTGGGGATTCAGCCGTGGTCATCCGGGGGGCCGTGCATTGCTCAGGCCTGCATCCACCATCTTGCTGACCTGTACCCGGCCGGAGCGAGCTGATCCCAGCCTGGGGTAAGAGACTGCCATCCGTCCTTGAGACTGTGTTCCACCCCCCTCCTGCCTTCCCCCCCACCTGCCTGGCTTGGTCTGATTGTCTGCCGGGGGCGCTCGCTGCGGCCTAGTGGAGCCTGCCTGACGGCACTGTTTCCTGAGCGGCTACCCCACAGAAGTGCGCCGCGGCCGGCCCGGCCTCAAATCAAGAGCGCGGCTCTTGCTGCCCCCACCTGCCTCACCATCCATCCATCTCCCTGCGGTGGCCTGGTGTGCTGACCGGTGGGGACTGCCTGTTTGGGCCAGTGTAGGTGCCCAGGGGCCTGGTGTCTTTGCCATCCTTCTGCCTGGGTCCCTCCTGCTTTGGGCCTTTCCTGATTTCACTCCCTGCTTTCCACCCTTACTGGACTGCCTCTGCTCTGCCTCCTGGTCAGTGATCTGGGCACGAGTTGCTCCTCTGTCGGGGCCCCCTTTAGTGACTCATCAGATGTTCCCCCCCCCCCCTCCAGAAAGGGGAAGAAGAACTCCGGGGCCGCTGGGATCGGCTCATCGCCCCGGCAGCCACAACTCTCTTAGCCGCAGTCAGACCCCATACTGATTGGACGACTCCGGGCCTTATTAGCTGAAATGGAGATGGGCCCCGGGGAGGTTCCAGCGACAGAGGAGTCGGCCCCGCTGTCGCAAGATAGTACAGCCACGATCCTCGCTGCGATCGAGCGGAGTAGAACCTCACTGCTTGTGCGCATCGACCATCTTGCTGAGGAGTGCAATTTTATCAGGAATGACCTTGACAAAATAAGAGGGAGAATGACTGAAACTGAGACCAGAGTATCCGCCACCGAAGATCTTACCGCCACGCATGCCTCCTCCATTGCTGAGTTGCAGCGCACGGTACAGTCCCTTGTTGCAAAATCAGATGACGCCGAAAACCGACTCAGACGCAATAATGTCAGGGTCCTGGGGCTACCTGAGAAAGAGGAAGGGGACCACCCAGCTGAATTTGCGGAAGAGTTCTTTAAAAATCTCCTGAGCCTCACAGATGTCCCTCCTACCTACGTGGTTGAAAGGGCCCATCGGGTGCCCACCGGCCGCGCCATCCCGGGGAACCTCCCCCGACCTTTTCTGGTCCGCTTCCTCAATTATCGGGACAGGGACAAGATCCTCTCTGAAGCTCGCAAACATCCCACACTCAGTTATGGTAACACCTCCATTCATCTTTTCCCCGACTTTTCAGCCGATTTGCAGCGGAAGAGGAAAACCTTCAACGATGTTCGTAGACGGCTCAGGGATAAGAACATAAAATATAGCATGCTTTACCCCAGCCGCCTGCGAGTCCAACATGCTGGAGCAATCCGGTTCTTTGATAACCCAGCAGATGCTGACGACTGGCTGACCACCTTGCATTGACGACCTGATCCCATGAGGATATCAGATGCACGGATTTCCAACATCCTTGCCCGTTACATCCTACTAAAACTTCCTGTAAGTACCGGAGCCACCTCAAAAGTACCTCGACGAGTGATCCACATTGAACCCCCACGATTGGGTAGGTTCACAAGAAGCCAGAGACCTGGTGCTCTCCATCTAACTAGAGAAATTGTCACCAGGCCCCTCTTGCCGTGACAGGATACACATCCCCCCAATCTCGCCTCCGAGGCTTCTGTTCGGTGCTGTGGAGGACTGTAGTGTGGCCTAGTTCACAGGTTACCGCTTTACAATGTTGAGTTCAGTTTTGGGTATAGACCGGCTCCCGGCCCATCCCCAGTGTTTTATTGGGGGGTCCGGGTACCGGTAGGAAAAGCACACAGTGCTTGGGAAGTTGTATTGTTTTCTATGGTTTCTATGTGTTATGTGCGGTTGGCTCTTGCTCTAAAAACACTTATCAAGTGGGACTCAGATGGGACTCGTTCACCCTGAAGTTAGCAATTCTCCCCTGGGATCATGACATCACGTGATCAGGGAACAATGTCGGTGATATCCTGGAATGTCAGAGGCCTCAACTCCAAATTTAAAAGGGCACTGATGTTTCAGTATGTCAAGGCGCACAACCCGCAGGTACTGATCCTACAGAAGACCCACTTGATGGGTGGCAAACTGATGGCCTTGAAAAAGCCATGGGTTCATAAAACTTTCCATGTGTGTTCCTCATATGCCAGGGGGGTCTCAATACTGTTAAATAAATCCTACCCATGTAAAGTTGAGGCGGTCCATACAGACCCCCATGGCAGATTTGTAATTGTGGTATTGACGGCCTGGCAACAAAGGTATATTATAGTAGGTGTTTATATCCCACCACCTTTCAAACCGGAAGTGCTGTACACTATTTTGGAGAGGATTACCCCGTATTGTCCAGCTAAATTGTTAATCCTAGGAGACTTCAACAACACCCTCTCCCCTGATCTTGACAGGCCCACACCATCACAGTCCTCTACGGTGGACCTGCTGGGGTGGACACACTCGGCAGGGGTTACTGAGGTGTGGAGGTGGTTACATCCCCAGACTAAAGCTTACTCATGTTTTTCTACCTCATATAAAACCTCCTCCAGAATTGATTATGCGTTCGCAAATCAACTTATGTTAACTGACATAGTGGAGGCAACTTATCTATCTAGTGGACTTTCTGATCACTCCCCCCTCAAGATCACTATGCTGACCCGAGAAAAACGCAGTGGCTCCATGTGGCGCCTTGGGGCCCACTGGATCTCCCATGACGAGATATCAGAGCAGACCCCACAAACATTACGTGAATTTTGGGAACATAACGCGGGGTCATCCTCTCCTCCCACAGTCTGGGATGACTTCAAGGCGTTTAGTAGAGGACACTATATGTCAGCAATTAAGGCGGTGAAGGTAAATCAACAAGCAAGCACAACACGGTTGGAGGGGGGAGATTGAAGAGGCATCGGCCACTTAACGGGTCTGACCCCTCGATCTCCAATTTCAATAGACTGCAGTCCACAAAAAGAGATCTCCAACTCCATCTCACTGAGATCACACGTTTAGAGTTATTCCACACCAAACAGAGATTCTTTGAGCAGGGTGATAGAAATGGTAGACTGCTAGCAATGATGTCTCATCACGACACCCCTATGACTCTGATCCCCGAATTGGTCTCTCCTACAGGTGAATCTATTACATCCCAAAAGGGTATCCTGAAGGAGTTTCAGACCTTCTATCACACTATACAGTACAACGCTCCCTCAGGATATGACTCCTGGCGAGATGGCACCTCTCCTGGACCCCCTGGCCCTGGGGTGGCTCTCAGACGAGGAGAGGTCACATCTGGTCAGGCCTATCACTGCAGAGGAAGTACATGCTATTAACTCATTGGCAACTGGGAAGGCCCCGGGCCCTGATGGTCTACCCGTCGAATTCTACCGGTCTCATGCGGACCTCCTAGCCCCCCTGTTGGCAGACCTGTATACCCAATGTCTGAAGGAGGGCGTGCTCCCACCCTCCATGGCAGACGCGCACATTATTCTAATCCTTAAGCCCAATAAAGATCCCAAACAGTGCGCCTCATACAGGCCCATAGCACTTCTCAACATTGACTTCAAAATCTTATCTAAATTAATTACTGTTAGACTCAACCCACTTCTGCCGTCCATTATAGACACAGACCAGACTGGATTCATGGCCAATAAATCAACGGATATTAACCTCCGCAGACTATTCACCAACTTGCATGCCATACATGATAATGTGGACACTAGAACAGTTGCCTCCTTCGATATCGAAAAGGCATTCGATTCGATCGAATGGCCATTTCTCTGGGAAACTCTGCGGAGGATGGGATTTCCATTGGTTTTTATTGGGTGGCTGCAAACTATATACAAATCCCCGAGGGCGGCCATCAGACTGAGGGGTGACATCTCTCCCCCCTTCCCACTGTCCAGGGGTACCAGGCAGGGCTGCATTCTCTCTCCAGCACTGTTCGCAATAGCTATGGAACCGGTGGCGGAGGCACTGCGGGTCTCGCCCCACATAAAAGGACTAAAAATAGCGTGGCTGGAGGAGAGGGTAGCTCTGTACGCGGATGACCTCCTACTCTTTCTGAACGATGCGGACTCCTCCCTTAGAGGGGCGCTGCAAGTATTGACGGAATTATCCAAAATAACAGGATTACGGGTGAACTGGACAAAATCCCAGTTACTAGCTATTGACCCTGAGGCAAAAAGACTAGCCCCGCTAGATCTCCAACTGCAATGGGTAGACGAAATGGTGTACTTGGGGGTGCGCGTCTCGAGAGACGCATCCAGCTTTATCCCCCTTAACCTAGACCCGGTGGTCCAAGGAGTCAAAGCTAAACTAAAAGCCTGGGAGAACCTTCCTCTATCCTTATTAGGCCGCATTAACTTAATTAAAATGAAAATCATACCTAAATTTACATACCTATTCCGTAATTCCCCACAATGGATACCTTGCTCATTTTTTACTAAATTGAACCGAATGTTCTCCTCCTTCCTCTGGGGCTCAAACCCCCCCAGATTTAAACTGTCCACACTGATGCGTCCGGTGTCGCAGGGGGGGGGTTGGCGTTTCCAGACTGCCAGAAATATTTTCTGGCAGCTCAGCTGGTCACGGCAGTTTGGTGGCTAGTGCCGGACGCATCCAACCCCGCGGCAGTTCTGGAGGCTGCGGTGGTCCGCTCTGTGGAGGCCCTAACACATTTACCCCTTCGAGGTCCCAAGGCTCCATATGACTTGACCACCTCCATGCACACGACTCTAAGGGCCTGGAAGGCAGGACTGGGACTTGAGAAGTTCCCACGGAATGCAGTATCCCCATGCGCCCCCCTATGGAACAACCCGACCTTACCCCATCTTTACTCACTACCAGACCCCAAAATATGGGCCAAATGTGGCATTAAACTGATATCTGACCTCACCACCGGCACGGCAATACACCCCTTCAATCATCTAGTGTGCCACAATAATGTTCCCCCCTCGCATTTATTTCGCTATATGCAACTGTCTCATGCGTTTAGAGCCCAAATATTACCCAATGACACGCAAATAGTGCAATCCAATCTGGAGAGGGTCACAAGATATGAATGCACCAGGAAACCAACTTCGGTCCTCTATGCACATCTCCTCAGAGTTTCCTCCCCAGATCTGTCAAAGCTCCGTCAGCGATGGACACAAGACATCCCTGGACTGGACTCCGAGGATTGGGAGGACATGTGGGACTTCCCCTTCAAAATCCTGGTCTCACTTCGTGACCGCCTCATACAATACAAAATATTACACCGGGCATATATTACCCCGTATAGAATGCATAAAATGAGAACCTCCCTGTCCTCGGAGTGTTGGAGGTGTACTGGGGATCCGGGCGACTTTATACACATCTTCTGGTCCTGCCCAGCAATTCAAAACTACTGGTCACAAGTAATATCTGTAATAAAAGAAGTGGTGGGAATAGATATAGCCCCAACCCCGCAGATATGCCTTCTAGGCTTAGTAGAAGCATTAGCCCCCAGGATAGTGGAGAGGACTCTGATAGGACTCCTGTATTTCTATGCCAGAAAAATGATCACTCTCTGCTGGAAAAAACGTGCCCCGCCATCAATATTGCTGTGGAAAACACATGTCAATAAAGTACTACCACTTTATAAGGAAACCTACCAAAATAGAGGATGCCCCAAAAAATACTGTAGAGTGTGGGCCAAATGGCTGGCGGAGGCCTCCACGGCAACTGCAGACTGATTGAGCATGTACATAATACCACTCTACGGGTGGATGTGATTTTGATACTTCGGGTGACACTTTTGTATTGTAATCTCTGATATGGGTTTATTTGATATCTATTGTCCCTTGGGTCTCGAATGAATGATCTGATCCTTAGATATTTCAATTGAGCAGGAGCCAATACAGCACTAGGTTGTTTGTTGTTCTTTTCTTATAGACGTGCTACAGCTGTATGTCACTAATGATGGAACAGCCCAGTTGCCGGCTGGCACTGGCCCCTGCGTGGGTCTAGTGCCAATGCTGTAGCAGGTTTATTTTTGTTTTCTGTATGTATGTCTTATGCTCAATAAAAAGATTTAAAAAAAAAAAAAAAAGTGTAAATCTTTAAAGTAAAAATCTGTAAGGTGACCTTACACTGGACCCCTTCCCATCCCACCCAGTCCCTCTATACCAGATTGCCACAAACCTCCGCTGTCAGACACCGAAAAGCCAATTCACCGGTTTGGGATTTTTTGGAACCCCAGCAGCTTAATCTTGTGTCCGTATTGCTTAGCCAGTACGGACTACAGGGATTCTAATTGATCAACAATCAGAATCCGTCTAGCCCATACTGACAGCAAGGAGAGGAGAAAAAGCCGCCGGGGTCTTTGAAATCCCTGGACCGGTGAAGTGACTTTTCGGTGCCTGACAGCAGAGGATCATGGCAATCTGGTAGAGCGGGACCGGTTGGGATGGGGAGGGGTCCAGTGTAAGGTCACTTTACAGAATTTATGTAAAGGTGAACTTACACGTTAACCACTTACGGACTGCCCACTGTCGTTATACGTTGGTACTTTGAAGAGGGTTATTGTTGTTATAGCAGCAGCTAGCTGCCATAAGCCCGGTATCCTCTTCTTCAGCGGGCGGTCCGCTTTCAGATAAAAGTGGTCTCTGCGGCAGATTCGCCGCGATATCACTTTGCCCTCTGCCGCTTACTGGAGCCGTCAGTAGTGGCGGAGGCGATTGGGTCTCCTTCCGTGTGTGGTATGGAGACGAGTGAGGGGAAGATGGCCCAACCCATCTCCATACCATTGCAGGGCGGAAGCGACGTCTCTTAAAGAGACTTTTTTTTTTTTTTTTTTCAAATGACATTTAATTTTTTTTTTTTGTGTGTGTGCATTTTAGTGTAACTATGAGATCTGAGGTCTTTTGACCCCAGATCTCATATGTAAGAGGTCCTGTCATGCCTTTTTTCTATTACAAGGGATGCTAACATTCCTTGTAATAGGAATAAAAGTGACACCATTTTTTTATTTTTTTTAAAATAACAGTGTAATAATAAATAAGAAAAAACATTTTTTTAAACGCGCCCAGTCCCTCCAAGCTAGAGTGCAGAAGCGAATGCATATGCGAGCAGCGCCTGCATATGAAAACGCTGTTCAAACCACACATGTGAGGTATCGCCGCGATCGGTAGAGCGAGAGCAATAATTCTAGTCCTAGACCTCCTCTGTAACTCAAAACTGCAACCTGTAGATTTTTTTAAACGTCGCCTATGGAGATTTTTAAGGGTAAAAGTTTGTCGCCATTTCACGAGCGGACGCAATTTTGAAGCATGTCGTGTTGGGTATCAATTTACTCAGCGTAACATTATCTTTCACAATATAAAAAAATTGGGCTAACTTTTTTATTATTATACGAGATTTATATAGCGCCAACAGTTAACGCAGCGCTTTACAATGTATAAGGGGGACAACACAATTACAGTACAGTTCAATACAAAAGGTACAGGAGGGCCCTGCTCGTAGAGCTTACATTCTAAAGGGAGGGGGTGGTGGTAGAAAAGGTAATAGCTGCAAAGAATGATTTGATTGGGGTGGCTCAGGGACAGTTATGTGGGTGTGGGATAGGCTTCCCTGAATAAATGGGTTTTCAGGGATCTCCTAAAGGTGGACAGGGTAGGGGCTGATCAGACATTCTGGGGCAGGGAATTCCCGAGGATGTGAGAGGTTTTACGTTAACTTTACTGTTGTCTTATTTTTTAAGTCAAAAAAGTGTATTTTTTCCAAAAAAAAAGTGCGCTTGTAAGACCGATGCGCAAATACGGTGTGACAGAAAGTATTGCAACGACCGCCATTTTATTCTCTAGGGTGTTCGAAAAAATATATATATAATGTTTGGGGGTTCTAAGTAATTTTCTAGCAAAAAAAAACTGCTCAGAAAGAGACTCGGTCCTTAAGTGGTTAAGTGTATATTATTGATTTTTATGTTTTTTTTAAAGGGGAAAAAATATTGATTGATGGTTAGTTTACAGAGCGAGCCAGTTTGGTGATCTTTTTCTCACATTACCTGTAGAGTCCTTGAAGCATCACTAAACCAATTGAGGCCCCAGTTTATTAAAGCAAAAGAAAATTCTGCACACCAGATAAAGAAGGTTGAAATGACTAAATCTTCCCTGAAGAAAACTGAGAAACGCTGTGGCATGCTGGAGCAAGACATTAATGAGCTGGAAAAGGAGATTGATGAAGTACAGCAGGCTTGGAGAATATTCGATCGTAGGCTTGAAGAGGAGCATCTAGAAAGACAAGCAGATGTTGAGTTAGAGCAAAGTCAGGTAATAGAAGCTGATTCTTCCACTGACATAACATTGGGTCCTCTTCCCTGGTGCATCTCTCACTGTTAAAGCAAAGGCTTGCTATGGTATAACGAGCAATCGGAAATATTAATGGTGCCTAAGCAGTACACTGAAATATCTACATTATGCCTTGAATTCCTCCTGAGAAACAGCAAGGCAATTCCTGTGCCGAAGCGCTTCTGTGCATACAGCCCTATAGCTGTATATCGGCAGTGTCAGACACTTCTGCTTGATTTCATTCCTGTGGTGCTCCCTGTTCTCCTGGCTGAGGAGAAAGCTGTACCTAAGGACCTGCAGAAAAGTATTTCCCTGATTCAGCTTCATCCATTCCTTGGATGTGGGCTTTCTGAAGCTCAAGACAATAGAGTCCTGCTCAGTAAAAATCCCAGTTGATCATACTTGTGACATTTTCAAACCCCTGGATTGTTTTCAACTTACCCGATGGATTCTCTATAAACACATCTGCACAGTTAGTCTGTGAATCCCAACAAACTCTTAATTTGCTGTAAGTACAAAAATACCCTTGTTTCTCTGTGTCACGTATAATTTTATATTTTCATGGGGAGCCATAATGATAGTATCTCGTCCTATTTTTTTTTTTTTTGGCAAGTCTTTCAGTTGCCATGTGTCAGAAAACATTAGACCCTCTGCAATCGATTTTGTGAAACGCAAATGCTCCAGGTTGGGAGAGACCTGTTCCTGCAATAGGCTGGGATGTTTGTGAGCAGTGTTTGCTTTTTTTTTTTTTTTTTTCCTTTATTCATAAGGAGAAGTAGAGACCTTTTTGTTCAGACTAAAGCATTTGCCCTTTAAGTTAATGAAACGTAGGAAATAAATGTTACTATTCTTTTGGGAAAAAGACATTCGCTTTTAATATTGAGCTTTTATAACTGTGGGGCTTAAAGGGGGACCCAAAAAAGATAGCTAGTCAACTTATGGTGAAGCATGCCAACAGGGACTCAAAAGGCACCACGTTTACAGCACCAGCTCTGAAGGTTCATCATGTAATAACGGACCATCAGAATGCTTGTGCCGGTGATGTCACCGGCTGCGTGCAAGGTGAATATCTCTTAAACAGTGCAGGTTTAGGAGATATTCACTGTACCTACAGGTAAGCCTTATTATAGGTTTTCCTGTAGGTACAAGTAAAAAAACTAGGTCTACTACACTTTAAAGCAGAAGGCATTTACATTTTATTGTTTTCATTCCAAATCTTAAATCTAGGGGTAATTCATTTTTTCAGGCTAGGAGGCAGAAATATGTTAGTGAACCAAAGTAGGGCTTTATTATATTTTTGCTTGGAGGAGTTGTTCAGAATTAGCAGCTAATAGGTGCTTGTAACATCCCTGTCTTCATAGCTGGATCTATACAGGATGTTAAAAGAGGAGTCGAGAAAGAAAAATGCTGTACTGGGGCAGCAGCTGGAAAAGCTTCACTGGGAAGAGAGGGCTATAGAAGAGAAGATAGCCATTCAGCAGAGGAGACAAAAAGAAATAGAGGTAATTATTTTGCAGCTTTAACACAGATAAATCTGTCCTACGTTTATTTAATACCATGATTTTAAAAGATTACAATTTCAAAGAGATGTTTTACTTTGTTTCTCGCAGGTAAACAAAAAGTGTGTAGAGGAGCAGATTGACGACTACAACAAGAGAGTGGGGAAATTGGAAGACTACATCAACACTTGCATGTATGTGCTACATATGAATTATGTTTACTTATAGTAAAAGGCCAGTAAACACAATTACAAAGAAGTAAACTGACATTATTTCAAGCCCCCTTTGACTTGTGCCCTCTGCCATGGCTGCTGGTCTGGCTCACAAACTTGTGTCTGCTCCCACACCGTAATCCATTAAAGGAGCCACCACTGCACACAGATGTCAGTGTTCAAAAGTCATTTTTTTGTCCATTGGATGAAACCAGCAGCACATCCCCTCTTAGATCCAGAAACTCCTATTGCATTTCACCCTTCAACAGAGCTTAAACGCTGATATTGGTGTTTGGTGGTAGCTCCTTTATTAACCACTTCAGCCTTTACCCCCTTAATGACCAGGCCATTTTTTGCGATACTGCACTGCGTCGATCTGATAATTGCGCGGTCGTGCGACGTTGTACCCAAACAAGATGTATGTCTATTTTTCCCCACAAATAGAGCTTTCTTTTGGTGGCATTTGATCGCCTCTGTGGTTTTTATTTTTTGTTCTATAAACAAAAAAAGACCGACAATTTTGAAAAAAAAAAACAATTTTTTAATTTTTGCTATAAAAAAATGTAAAAAAAACCAAATTTCTTTATTAGTTTAGGCAGACATGTAATCTGCTACATATTTTTGGTAAAAAAAAAATCTCAATAAGCGTATATTGATTGGTTTGCGCAAAAGTTATAGCACCTACAAAATAGGGGATAGCGGACCGATCGGACACTTTTTTGACACTTTTTTTGGGACCAATGACATTTATACAGTGATCAGTGCTATACAAATGCACAGATTACTGTATAAATGACACTGGCAGAGAGGGGGTTAACGCTAGGGAGCGATCAAGGGGTTAAGTGTGTCCTAAGGAGGGGTTTCTAACTGTGGGGGTAGTGGACTGACTGGGAGTACAGAGAGCGCTGTTCCTAATCACTAGGAACAGAAGATCACACTGTACTCCCCTGACAGAAGGGGGATCTGCTTTGTTTACATTGGCAGATCCCCGTTCTGTCTCTCTGTGGAGCGATCGCGGGTGGCTGGCGGACATCGCGGCCATGCGCCTCGGCTCCGGTGCGGCAGGCGCACGTGCTGTGTATCTATTACATCGATTCACTTGATGGACTCTACTTACTCATCTTGTATACAGTGATTCATGAGTTGTGTATCAGATTTATTGATGGTGACACTCTTTTCAGAACACTTTTTATGTTATATCCACATTTGATTTATAAGCGCTACATTTTCTACCCTGTCTATTACACGAAGCGCCGTACCGGTATGGCAATTCGCGCTATAGAGCCACCCTGCCGTAGTATAACTGCAGCAGCTGGTCGCCAAGTGGTTAACTATAATTACAAGTTGCAGTTTACAGCAAAGTTTTTATGAACATTTAGGTACAAATATGCAAATGTTCTTCAAGTTGTTACAAATGAAGTAATTTGCAGTAAATAGTTTAGTGGTGAAGATATCTGCCATGGCAATTGACTTCTTGTTAAATAATCCAATAGTAGTATATTTAAAAAAAGCCAATTGTAAAATTCCTTATGTTGCACATTTTTTCTACGTATATGGTAGAAGTTTGGTATAAATTTGTTACTAACCTGGGCAATTCAGATGCTAAAAATGCATATCCACAGGTACCTCCAGTGAAAACATACTGATTGTATACAAATGTTAACTTTTTTGCTGTAAATGAGTGTTAGGAGGGTGGAGTGGGTCTACTTTTTAAAGAAAGGTTAAGATCTGTATACAAATGTAGTTGTTAGAAATTTAGTTTTGACTTGAAGATTTTACTAAAGTGACCTGAGCTTTTTGCATTCTTTAAATTAAATGCTCAGTTTGTCTTGCCCGATTTGTGACTGCTTTACATCAATTACTTTGACAGAGAGAGGCTGAACAATTGATACCAAGATCAGGGGCGCACTTTCTACTGGTTATTGCTAATCAGGTGGTTTGATGGTTCCCCACTGTTTTCGGCAACCATAAAAGTCCAGCTAAGGGTTCCGTTTTTTCTCTGATTATGCGAAACCCTAACTTTCTTTTTTTTCCTACTTTATTTACGTCTTTAGATTTCAAATCTCCTATTTATGTTCAGGCTCCTGTGCAAATTTCATTTCAATCTCAAATGCAGCGAGTACAGCTAGTCATACCCAGCTGCCCACTGACAGTTTTAATCAGCAGGGACAATGTTAGCTTTGCCCACAAGCACCAAAAACTTACATACCGATGTACTCTAAACAGTTGCTGTGGCCTTAAAGTAGAACTATAATAAGCAAAACCTTTTTTTTATTTTGGTTAGAGCAAGGGATGGTTATAACCCCTGTCAGTTTTTTTTTCTGTGTCCCATTTTGGAGATTTCCCTTCACATCCTGTCCCATAGTCCAAACAGGAAGAGAGAGGAAATCCCTGCAAATTAGGGGAATCCTTTGGGGTCCCCCAGGCCATCACAACCAAGTGTCCCCATTGGAAGATTTCTCCTCTTACTTTTCTGGGGACAAAAATGTGGGATTTTCTTGACTTTCATTTATAATGATAATGGTAAACAGGACAAATAGAGTGTGAATCTCTTTAACCACTTGAGCTTCTGAAGTTTTTACCCCCTACTGCGCTACTTTAACTGGTAATTGCACAGTCATGCAATGATGTACCCAAGCAAATATTATATAATTTCCTTTTGGTGATATTTCCTTTTGGTGATATTTAACCACTTCGGGCCCGGAAGGATTTGCCCCCTTTCTGACCAGGCCATTTTTTGGCGATATGGCACTGCGTCGCTTTAACTGACAATTGTGTGATTGTGCCACGTTGTACCCAAATAAAATTTGTTGTTTTTTCCCCCACCAATAGAGCTTTCTTTTGATGGTATTTGATCACCTCTGCGGTTTTTTTAATTTTTTGCGCTATAAACAAAAAAAGAGCGACAATTTTGAAAAAAAAACACTATATTGTACTTTTTGCTATAATAAATACCACAAAAATAAATTAAAAAAAAAAAAAAAAAAAAATTCTTCATCGGTTTAGCCCGATATGTATTCTACATATTTTTGGTATAAAAAAAAAATTGCAATAAGCGTATATTGATTGATTTGTGCAAAAGTTATAGCATCTACAAAATAGGGGATAGATTTATGTCATTTTTATTATTTTTTTTTTTTAACTAGTAATGGCGGTGATCTGTGATTTTTATCGGAACTGTGACATTGCGGCGGACAGATTGGACACTTTTGACGCTTTTTTGGGACCATTGACATTTATACAGTGATCAGAGCTAAAGATAGCCACTGATTACTGTATACATTTAACTTGCAGGGAAGGAGTTCACACTAGGGGGCGATCAAGGGGTTAAATGTGTTCCCTCACTGTGTGTCCTAACTGTGGGGGGGGGGGTGGGAGTGACTAAAGGAGGAGACAGATTGTTATTCCTTAGTAGGAACACACAAGCTGTCTCCTCTCCCCTGACAGAACCGGGATTTACACACACACATCCTCATTCTGTCACAAGCGATCGCAGGTGCCCGGCGAACATTGCTCCCGCTGGGCACTCGAATTGGTAATAGCGTCTTAGAGAGATGACGTATGCCTACGGCGTTTTGCACAGCCTTGCCAACCTGCCACAGTGTGTATATATCATGGAATTCTGTAATTTTTCTTATACTACTAATGGCGGCGATCGACGACTTATAATGGGACTGTGATAGAGTGTGGGGCAATTTGACACGGACGCTGGGGGGAACTGACCGACACTGACATCGCCAGTGATCAATGATAATACTATTCACTGTACTAATGACACTGG
This sequence comes from Aquarana catesbeiana, assembly GCF_042186555.1. Lineage (NCBI taxonomy): Eukaryota > Metazoa > Chordata > Amphibia > Anura > Ranidae > Aquarana > Aquarana catesbeiana. The sequence goes on from NC_133326.1 coordinate 573,317,924, forward strand.
CTGGGGAGTTAATATCTAGGGCGATTAAGGGGTTAAATGTGTGCTTAATTATGTGTAACGTGTTAATGCTGCTTTTACTAAAGATCCTTCAGTTTCAAATGAGAAACTGACAGATTGCTCCCTCTGTTGAGAGTGAGGGGGGGGGGGGTATGAGAGCAGAGACAGGCAGGGGGGGGACACAAGAGACAGCAGGCTGCGGGTTACAAAATCACGCAAACCGACCACGATTTCAGGGCACAGCAGCCATGATTATCGTGGTCAGTTTACAGGGGGGAGGGTAGAAACTTGCAGGATCAGCCAGGTATTTCAGGTGATACGGGGGTCCAAATTACACAGCACAAGCACTGTGCTGTATAACCTGCTTTAAGGGAACAGGATCTTTATTTTATTGTAATAAATAGGGAAATGCAAATGGCTGGCCGCAGTGCAGCTCCTCCCCGCGCCTGCCACATCCTGAATGGCACGACGGGAGCGCAGGCAGGTAGGTCTCTGGGCATGCGCGGACGAACCATCAACCGCGCATGTCCAAAAATGGTAGGGCAAGGTAAACAAACGCCCGCAGCTACACTTTCGGATCAGGCCAGTGTGTGCTGGAAGTGACGTGCAGACCATGCACGTGCCCATATCCCATGCTAGGGGAGGGCGTGGTAGGTGAGAGGCCTCACCCTGCCGAGGACTGTGAGGTGGTCCCCTATACATAACAAACTAGCAGACTCCCAAATTAGTCACCAAGCAACAACCCAACATACCCAACCAATCCAAAGGACCCACGCACAAACAGACAAGCAAACCAACCAATCTGCGAACACACAGACTAAAAGCACACAGTCAAACGGACCTCCAAATATCCAGACAAAACCAGCCATATACGTTAGAAATCCAACAATAGGAACATGATTGGACACACAGACACCACCAATCCACAATAGGACATGACCCATTCATCCAAAAATAGGGCAAAAGGGGTCCTCCATAGTTTTTTTTTTTTTTTTTTTTTTTTTTTTTTTTCAGCTTCCAGGGTACGAGGACCATACAAAACTCCTTTTTTATTGTTGTTGGCAACCTACATTACTTAGACCCCTTTCACACTGGAGCGGTTTGCAGGCGTTATTGCGCTAAAAATACCGCCTGCAAACCGACCCAAAACAGCCGCTGCTGTTTGTTCAGTGTGAAAGCCCGAGGGCTTTCACACTGAAGCGGTGCGCTGACAGGAGAAGAAAAAAACTCCTGCAAGCCGCATCTTTGGAGCGGTGTATTCACTGCTCCTAAACCGCTCCTGCCCATTGAAATCAATGGGACAGCGCGGCAATACCGCGGCTATAGCTGCGCTGTGCGAGCGGATTTAACCCTTTTTCGGCCGCCAGCGGGGGTTAAAACCGCACCGCTAGCGGCCGAATACAGCCGCAAAAACGACAGTAAAACAGAGCTAAAAATAGCGCTGTTTTACCGCCGACGCCCCCACCGCCCCAGTGTGAAATGGGCCTTATTTATAGCATGTTATTAACTTCATCTGTAGGCATTGCTTTTCCAGATCAGGCAAGCTTAGTAAAAGTTGGTAAACAGTTTTGGCAAGTAAACCACAAGAACTTCTAACACAACACAGTGCATTTTCAAAGTACTAAAGCTTAATTGTACATCATAGGACACAAAGGACTTCATATTCATGACTACTTGGGTTGTGTTGCAACCTTCAGGAGTTTAGACACTGGTGAAAAAAGCAAAAATTTGTCCCAGGGACAACCCCTCCCAACTCAGCTAAGCCTAGCTAGTGATTGTAGGTGGTGGATGTTTTTCCTTCTGCCACCCTGAAGATCTTTTGATTCACTGTGTTCCCATTACTTCTGGCCTGTTCCTTACATCTCTAAGGGGCAGAGGTAGGCCTTGTTCAAAATGGTTGCTAAGGCAGGCAGGCCAAGAGTGACTGTACCTGCAAACTGCATTCAACAATGGGGATGGCCTGTCAGTCACTGACTCTCTGCTCTACCCCTCCAATCCTTACTGGAGGACCGTGCTGTGGAGGGGGCAAGAGCGGCTATGCCAGCAGCAGGTCAAGCATCTGGGTTGATTCCGACATTAAAGTTAGGATCCTTGCAGAACCTGGATGTCATCTGTGATGAAACATGTAGGGTAGGGCCTACTAGAGTGACATCATCACGCACGCTGTGTTTGATTGCGTGAATATGTGTGTCCGCTCTGTCTACCCGGAAACACAGGCTTTTATGACATGTCTTGAAGTTCTAATGCGAGTGCCCACTACGGATTTTTAAAATAAATAGGTTCATAAGGTACTACCCCTATGGTGTTGCTTTTTATCCATCATTTCTGAGATACTTTGTGGCGGCACCCATACTGCATGAACAATGGTGGAGAGACTGCAACTGTCAGACGAGATTAACCCCTCATGCGTTTTTTGACCATTTACTAAAAACAATGGTCAATATAATCTGGTAAAATGCTGGAGTGTTTTATGTCTGTTTGGGAGCACCTTTCTTGTCTTACTACACATTTTTCCGGGCTGATTTACCCCCTATGCGCTGTTAGACCATTTACTAGTTTAATGGTCCTGGTAAGAAGCTGGAGTGTGTGCTTTCTACCTGGGTGCATGGATGATCTATATCACATGGATGAATAGTTACGGCTTTCACTATTGTTACGGCTTTCACTATTGTATCATCACATTATGAACTTTTTTCTATACATGTGGACTTTTATATTGTCTGTATTAAGACACGATCCGAGCATCAGTGGTTATAATTTATCTTGTATGTTCAGAGCAACCTTTCTTGTTTTTAGTGTTTTTTGTGTTATATGATTTAGTACTGTTATGGAAATGATTAAGAGCTCCAATCGAGCCCAAGGTTATCTGCTGCTGTCTCTAATTGGAAAGTGTGGCTATGCATGCATATAAAAGTAAACACTCTGAGACACGCTCAGCTCCGTTACTTTTTACACTTCTGATTTATTCAAGGCGGTGCTAATGTTTTATACACACAAATACGTCATTGCTATGTTAGTCTAATAGGTACATCTCATTGGTTAGGATAGAAAAGAAGATGGAGAATCTTCATAACGAGGTTTGGCTGTCCTTGGTTTTGTCTTCAGTTCCGCGTTCTTCTGATGTGTGGGATGTAGGGGGTACCCGCCATTTTGAGAAAATATAGGAACAGAGCAAACCTGTATACTTATATAATGAGTAAGGAGAAAAATATGTATGCACATAAGAAAATAGACATTTTCAGATTATTATTATTATTATTTACATCACATTCCTTCACAATCCCCCTAAAATAACTATTTTCTCTTTTCTGTCCCTAATACTAAAGGTCCCACTTTGGCCTGGCCCTTCTCCTCAGCAACTCTTTTAGGCTGTATATAGAATTGGGCAGCAACTGTTCACTTCCCTCCTCGATACAGCTGGAGAGGTGCAGTCAGGCGCTATCCCTAAAACCCTATAGGATTGTGAGATTTTGGACAAGGAGTGACTGTAGAGGAGTGAAGGGTTTGTCATCTTCCATCATAAGGGGGTCCTCTTCTTGGTGGAGAAATGTAGGTGTGCTATTGTCTACAGCCTTGCTCATTAATTTTTTTACAAAATGTAGAATACAGCATACAATCAGGGCTAAAAGAACCAGGATTATTAATACCCTTACCCGTATCTGGGCGAGCACCTTCTGCCACCCACTCATCCAGCTAAAGTATTGATCCCATGGGTCTGTGATACCTGAGTTCTTCAACTCCAATGACAGATCTTCTAATTTCTTTATAGCTAAAGTAACCGTACCATTTGGGCCAGTATTATCAGGAATGTATGTACAACAGGTTCCCGTTTTTTCCTATGATTTTACAAAACACCTCCTTTCCCAGCTAGCACCATGTCTAAGGCCATCCGGTCCTGGAATGTCATGTAGGAAGTGGGGGATAACTGGTCAGCAATTCCCTGGAGGGCATCTTTAGTGTAATTTACAAATCTCTGTTGGTTATAATATGTGTAGTGTCAGGTCACCTAGAGGCTGGGTGACAGATGCACACCGTTGGGATCAGGAGTGCACCGCAAGGTAGTGGACCCTACGGCTGACTGCTGCGGATTGAACCCTGGGAGGTTCAGGAAGCAGGTCTACGGGATCACTGACACATATCCCACTGGAAGCTAGAGCATAGATTCCCCAGGGCGCGGAGTCTAAGAGCCAGCAGGTGTTCACCAGAGCCTCTAGTGGTGAGGATGGACTGCGCTGCAGTCTGGCTCCAGGTCGCGGCCCCCAGGGTCTCACAGCTCACGCTCACGGTAGACTACAGGAGAAGAGGAAGGAGGCAGCAGGCTGGAACAACAAGGAAAGTAAGGGACAAGCCAAGGTCTGTAACAGGAATCAGATGTAGGAAACACAGCAAGTACACACAGAGGCTAACACACAATGGTTGATCAACAGTGCTGGCTTGCAGTGCACAGGTTAATATAGGGTTCCCTGATAGGGCCTCAGGTGGGGCCATGCTTAGAGGAGAGGTTACAAAAGCAGTCAGGTGAGGGTCAGCTGGTCTCTAGAGATGAACACATGGAGACAGGTATGCTGATCGACAAACTCTATTGCATAACCATGACATGTATTCAATCCAATCTACATTCTTGTTGACAGTTGTTATGGGGATCAAAGACTCAAAACCGGCTTTTACCTGGTCCCTGGCTTTAAACTCATCAGGGACCCCCCTTGTAACCCCTATGACATCTATGTATACATGAGGGTCAAAGCTTCCGCAGAGAGCTGCTCGCTTCCTCCTCTGTGTGCTGGGTTAGTATATGTATCAGGGGTATCTTTGGTTAGGATATGGGGGGGGGGGGGGGGCATAATGACCTTTGCAAGGGCACATTCACTGGTCCAGATTCCCTCTAGATCCAACTGGAAAAAGGATATGCAGCACCCGAAAACACGCTCTCCTGCAGTGATAAGCGTGCATTCAGGTGTTCTTCCTGGTCAACTTGACTGAGGTGGCTGTGGTCAGCAAAACTTGGAATGGACCATCATATCTTGGCTCAAGGATCTCCAGACAGTAGTTGGTGTGTTCCTGTATCTAATTCAGGATCTGGAATGGAAGAAAACATCTGGACATGCATTCAGGTTAATTCTCGTGATAAAGTGGTTACATAATTAGTCAACACATCAGACTGCAACTGTAACTGTTGTGGAAAGTAACAACCAAGTCTGGGAGCTGAACCAAACAAAATTTCATAAGGGGATAGGGCATGTTTCCCCCGGGGGTGTGTCTGACACTGAACAGGGCAATGGGCTGTCTGGCCAACTCATGTTAGTCTCTTGGGCCATCTTTAACATCCTGTTTTTAGTGTCCCATTCATCCTTTCTACCTTCCCGCTACTTTGAGGGTGGTATGGGATGTGTGGTGCCAACTGAACCCCCAGTACTGCCCAAATCTCTTTTGTAAGGGTTGCTGTTAAGGCTGGTCCCTGATCTCTCAATATCACCTCTGGGACCCCAAATCTACATACTATCTCACTCAGTAGTTTCTTAGCTGTGGTCCTGGCAGTCATGACCACTTCCACTAGGGCGTTTTCGAATCTTCCACTTCTTGGCACTTGAGAATGATCAATTTGCATCCTCTGGAATGGGGTATAGGGCTTTTGCCAGGTGCTTCTTCTGTGCTTCTTCTGTGCTTCTTCTGTGCTTCTTCTGTGCTTCTTCTGTGCATCCTGGGTTACATTTGGTGCAGATAATGCATTATCTGCAGAAGTTGTCAGTCAGTGGAGTAACTCTTGGTGCAACACTTGTTGATAAGAGAGTTCATAAAAGTCTTTGTCAAGTGGGCAGCTCCATGTGCCCATTGCACCACGGCTGGGTACATACTCCTGGGTAGACAAGGCTTCTTGTTGCACTCGAATAGTCCATTTCTGAGAGTTGCTCCTCTCCGTTTCCAGCTTTCCTTCTTATCCGGACTTGTTGTTTCCTGTAGTTCTTTTAGATAAACTCTGTCCACTGGGAAAGTCTGTAAGGTAAGCACGGGGTGGTCTTCTTCTACCACCCTGCTGTCCACTTCCCGTGGACCACCAGCTGTCTGGCAGCTGAATTGGCTAGATGATTGCTACAAGCTTCCTTTGAGTTCATTTTGTCGTGTGCTTTACTCAGAATAGTCACTTGGGTTGGGAGAAGCAAGGCATCAATCAAGTTTTCACAGGTGTTCCTGCAGCTCTCAGGAATCCTCTGTCCTAGATAACACCATAATCATGGGCAATGCTGAAAGCATATCTTGAGTCCATATGACTGTTGGCTCCTCCTCCTTTCCCCCCTCGAGAAGTGGAAGAAGGGTGGTAGGGTTCAGTGTTTGACAACTTAATAGAGTAATGCTGTCCAGTAGGAGGAAACACAGGAGTCTCAAGTGTCTGGTAGTGGACAAGTGTTTTGGCTGGATCCTGGTTGAATATGGCAACACCGTCATGGGGAGCAAGCAGAACGAGGCAGTGTCTGAGGACCAAGTTCAAAATTTTTTTCAAGCAAGGCTTGTGTAGCAAAGCCAGCTCGCAGACACAATAGGCCTCCTCTTGCTTCCACATCCTGCCGACAGGAATAATATCCTATGGGGCGTAGGCTGATGCCGTGTGATTGGGTGAGTACACCTGCAGCATGTCCCAGACGTTCGGATACAAAGAGCTTGAGCGTTTTGTCGTAGTCTGGGAGCCCTAGCGCCTGAGATGGCACACATGAGGGCCTCAAACTTAGATATTTCTTCAGGAGACATCTGGAAGGGTCTGATTGCAGAGCATCAGTAGGAAGGCTTCTGGAATCCATGCTCTGCACTAGGAAATTAGTCCAAGGAAAATGACAGGTGTTGAGCACCACTGCAATTTGGGCTTTGAGGCTCTGCAGCCCTGGTTGGCAAGATAGCACAACAGGCTTTCTGAGGTGACTTCAACAGGGGTAAGTCAGCTGCACAAAGGAGAAGGTCATCAACATATTGGAAGAAAATCACTTCCGGGTGTTCCTCTTGTCATGTGTCAAGGATGATAGCCATAGCTTTTGCAAACTGGTTTGGAAAGTTCTGTGCCCCTTGTGGCACAACTGTTTAGGTATGTTGCCGTTTCTTTCCGTGGATGAATGTGAAAAGGTACCAGCAGGAGGGGTGAGGGTGGACACTGAAGAAAACGTTTGTAAGGTCCACCTCTGTGAGGTATTTTGCAGTCAAAGGCATCCACAGCAGGTACCTGGTTCTTCTTTAGGGGTTCTCTTCTTGGGGTTATTGTGGTTTCCGGGGCAATGAAGCGCCCTCTTTTAGCTTGACTGAAACTGGTGGCACCTTTAAGTGACCGTTGTCTTCCGGTCCTGTGGACCATAGGCACGCAGGGATTCTGTCAAGTACTTCCTGCAGTATTGAACTTGAAGTTTTTGCTTCATTAACCACTTCAGCCCCGGAAGGTTTTACCCCCTTCCTGACCAGAGCACTTTTTACAATTCGGCACTGCGTCGCTTTAACTGCTAATTGCGCGGTCATGCAATGCTGTACCCAAACGAAATTTGCGTCCTTTTCTTCCCACAAATAGAGCTTTCTTTTGATGGTATTTGATCACCTCTGCCATTTTTATTTTTATTTGCGCAGCGATTTTTCAAACGCATTTTTTGGGGAAAAAACACACTTTTTTAAATTTTAATGCACTAAAACACACTATATTGCCCAAATGTTTGATGAAGTAAAAAAGATGATCTTAGGCCGAGTACATGGATACCAAACATGACATGCTTTAAAATTGCGCACAAACGTGCAGTGGCAACAAACAAAATTCATTTTTAAAAGCCTTTAAAAGCCTTTACAGGTTACCACTTTAGATTTACAGAGGAGGTCTACTGCTAAAATTACTGCCCTCGATCTGACGTTCGCGGTGATACCTCACATGCATGGTGCAATTGCTGTTTACATTTGACGCCAGACCGACGCTTGCGTTCGCCTTAGCGCGAGAGCAGGGGGGACAGGGGTGCTTTTTTTTTTTTTTTTTTTTCCTTTATTATTATTATTATTTTTTTTATCTTATTTTAAAACTGTTCCTTTCATTTTTTTTTTTTTTTTTTTTAAATCATTTAAATTGTTATCTCAGGGAATGTAAATATCCCCTATCATAGCAATAGGTAGTGACAGGTACTCTTTTTTGAAAAAATTGGGGTCTATTAGACCCTAGATTTCTCCTCTGCCCTCAAAGCATCTGACCACACGAAGATCGGTGTGATAAAATGCTTTCCCAATTTCCCAATGGCGCTGTTTACATCCGGCGAAATCTAAGTCATAAAATGCTCGTAGCTTCCGGTTTCTTAGGCCATAGAGATGATTGGAGCCACTCTGGTCTCTGATCAGCTCTATGGTCAGCTGGCTGAATCACCGGCTGCATTCTCAGGTTCCCTGTTGAGACAGGAGAGCCAGAGAAAAACACGGAAGACGTTGGGGGGGGGGGGGGGGGCATTCCCTCCCACTGCTTGTAAAAGCAGTCTAGAGGCTAATTAGCCGCTAGGATTGCTTTTACATGAAAGCCGACTGCTGGCTGAAAAGAATGATACCAAGATGATACCTAAACCTGCAGGCATCATTCTGGTATAACCACTCAAAGTCGTGAATGGCGTACCTGAAGACAAAAAAATGGTTAACAATAAAGCACAGTAAACGGTAAAGTATAAAAAATTGCATACCTGAAAAGCAAACATGATAAAACATAATAACAATAAAACATTGCAGAATAGAATACAGTAAAAAAGAGCAGAACAATAGAGAGAGAGAGAACAATAAAACGACAACTATTATTTTTTATTTTATATTTTTGTTTGTGTTTTTTTTTTTTTTTTTTTTTTTTACACTTTTTTTTGTAACTAACTTTTATAACTGTAACCGGTTCCAGGTTCGGGTCTCTCAAAATGCGATGGCATCTTGAGAGACCCTGTGAAAGTGTGCCTAGTCTGTGCAATGCTGTACCCTACGCTAATACTCAACTAGTGAATGGTAGCGTTCAAAACATTCACCAATGCAAAGACCAGGATTGTCAGGACAGGAGAGACAATAATAGCGGGTGTCACGCCTATATCCGCGCTTGCTGCAGACACGACATCTTTTTTGGGGGGGGTTCGTTGGGTAGGGGTACTCGGGAGGACATAAAGAAAATGCCTCTCATGCAGCCGACTGCATTTGGTTGGGGATGTGAATGGGGGAAGTACGGGCGCTGCAGAAGCGGTGGGTTCCCAATTAGGATTGGCGAATGCAGCAGGAAGGGCATTATGGGCACGACGGGCCTGTGTTTGTCTTTTTGGTGGCAGCGGGACACTACTTGTGCTTGCCACCTCACCAGCTTGAACTGCACTTATGGGACTCGCCACGTCACCAAGTGTTACTGCAGTGCGGGTTTGACTACGACCGGGGTGTACTAGGCCGCTGGTGCTTGCCAGTTCACCAAAACGCTACAAAAAAAACTGTTAGCGATCGCAGGGATCAGGCCTGACTCTACGAACGCTGCAGTTATGCGTTTAGTGTTTTGTAAGTGTCAGTGATCGATCGATACTGCACTTGGGTGGGCTGGGCTGGGCGGAGGGGCAAAACGCAGGTGCTAGCAGGTATCTGGGCTGATCCCGCTAACACTGCGTTTGTGGGAACCCTAAACTGCTGGGGACGCTAGTATAGATCTGATCAGATCAGATATTGATCCGATCAGATACTATACCACCAAGGGAGGTGTACGGTGCGTGCGTGGGTGTTAGCGGTACTGGCGCTAACCTGACGCTGCCTGGGGCTGGTGCTTGCCAGTTCACCAAAACGCTACCAAAAAAACGGTTAGCGATCGGAGGGATCAGGCCTGACTCTGCGAACGCTGCAGTTATGCGTTTAGTGTTTTGTAAGTGACAGTGATCGATTGATACTGCACTTGGGTGGGCTGGGCCGGGCGGAGGGGCAAAATGCAGGTGCTAACAGGTATCTGGGCTGATCCCGCTAACACTGCGTGTTTGGGAACCCTAAACTGCTGGGGACGCTAGTATAGATCTGATCGGATCAGATATTGATCCGTACAGATACTATACCACTAAGGGAGGCGTATGCTGCGTGCGTGGGTGTTAGCGGTACTGGCGCTAATCTGACGCTGCCTGGGGCGACGCATATCACCGCCGGGCGATCAGGGGGCTAAACCTTTATTCGGTAATAAACGGCGGGTGCCCTGACACTATAAAAAATAAACGAACTAACCAGCCCCCCCCTAACACTTATACGGTGATCAGTGGTGAAAGGGTTAACTAGGGGGCAATCAAGGGGTTAAAACATTTATTAGATAGTATATGGGGGTCCCTGACGCTATAAAACGCTGACGGCGAACCTAAATATTTACCTCCCTAACTAGCGTCACCAGCGACACTAATACAGCGATCAGAAAAATTATCGCTTAGTGACACTGGTGACGGGGTGATCAAGGGGTTAAAACTTTATTAGGGGGGTACCCTAGACCTAAAGGGGGCTACCACTCACTGCCCTAACACTGTAACTGTCACAAACTGACACCAATCAGTAATCAGGAAAAAAAAAAAAAAAAATACTGCTTGGTGTCAGTTTTTGACGGGGGGGGGTGGTTGGGGGGCGATCGGGGGGGGGGGGGTCGGGGGTGTTTTATGTGCCTGGCATGTTCTACTGTGTGTGTTTGTGTTTTGTGCACTTACATGTCTTCTCTCCTCGGCGCTGGAACGGAAACTGCCAAGCCGAGGAGAGATGACATCACATCCTCTGCCTGTGTGAAACTACACACAGGCAGGGGAGGATTCCGATTGGCTAGGAGCGATCGCGAGAGGGGGGCCACGATCGGATGGTCCCCCCCTCGCCTCCCAACGCTCCCAGTGAAATGCCAACCGCCGCTGGCACCGGGGGGGGGTCCGATCGGACCCCCCGCCCGCGGGAGGCAGATCACGTACAGGTACGTGATTCTGCCTGCCCGTGCCATTCTGCCGACGTATATCTACGTTAGGCGGTCGGCAAGTGGTTAAGTGTCATCAGGAGAGGCAGAGAACACAAAGCAGATTAGTCTTCTAAAGATAGGGGAGTATGTAACTTCATCCCCCCTTCAGGCGTGTCCTGATTGAGGCCTGTAGTCCGGACAACACATCAGCTCCTAGTAGATTCAAGGGACATGTAGAGGACGCCACAAATCTGGCAAGCAAATCAGGAAATGTTCCCACTTGGAGTGGCTCTACAAATGGACTGGAGCGGGGCAACCCATCCACTCCCACGCAGGAAACGTGTGTGTCTCTTTTCATAGTGGGATAAACTCAGATCATCAAAGGCCTGTACGAGTCTAGCATGATACTTCTTCAGACTCCCCTTTATCTTGAGTATTATCTTGGATTGTGGTCTTCTGATCCGTCAACTTCTCCTTTGCCCAGTCGTGGAGTTGTGCACAGAACTCCACTCCTGAGGCGTAGGAAGTGGCACTTGTCAGGCAGGCATCATTGAAGGCCGGCTGCATGACTGGCCATAAGACATGTCCTGCTTTGATTTGGCATAGGCTGATCAAGTCTCTCCAGGCAGCTGAGTAAGTTTCTTGTATCTGCACTATCCTGTGGTAGAAGGGAATTGGCTGCTTCTCTGGGTCAGGCAGACTTGTCACTAAGGCCTCTGCTTGTGATGGAGTAAAAGCGACATACATCACTGGTGCCCCTTCTGGTAACCGAGACTGTTGTTGGGGCGGGGGCTGGCAAGGGGCACTACTCCTTACGGTTGCCAGCATCTGTTTGAGATCCTCTCGGAACTGTGAGTCCGGAGCCAGATTGGGGGTTAAATCAGTGGGTGGCCTTGCTGCCTGCTGTTGGGCTTCCCACTCAGATGCTTCTTCATCATTAACATATCCGGCCTGGGAATGTGATGCTTCCGTATTGGGGAAGACAGATGTGTGGTACGAACCATCCTTGTTTAAAACTGGGAGGGCTGGGTACAGGCTGTTTGAGCTTACTGGGTGTACCAAGATGGCCGCCGGCAGGAAGTGCACTGGGCTGGGTAGAAAGTGAAGGCATGGGTGCACTAAGATGGCCGCCGGGCTGAGTTGTCACAGTGGGTTGTGCTTGGGTGGTGAGGAAGGAGTGGTTGTTAGATGGAGGGCAGTGTTGTCCCTCCCCTCCTTTTGTTTCAAGTTCCAACATAGCGTGGTAATTTCACATACTGTATCATCAACTCTGTGATACACATACAGAATACAGTCGCCATCTTTCTTAACTTCCTTTATCCAATTTTCTTTATCACACAGGATTTTTCTCCCTGTTTCTTTAGCAACATAACTTTCGCCACTTCATTCAACTTTGTTAACTATTTCAACATCTTCTTCTCGTCACAATATCACATTCTTTACAATATCACTTTCTTTACAATATCACTTTCTTTTCTCTCTCTGTTTCTCGACTAACGGCTTGAGAGGAGAATACGTACAACCAAGGGGTTAATATTTTTCTCAGCGTTCCTTATCAACAAATTCCTTGGGTGGGGGCACATAAGACTGCGCTCCTAGCTGCTACTGTCTGCTATAACCCTGTAATGTACGGTTAATCTCAGAACAAGAACAAACACATCAGGGGTAGCGAGGAGCAACGGCCCGCGACCCAACAGATCCCCCGGGCAGCCCCCCCTCCGACCTTAACCAGTCCCCAACCCCTCTCGTGTATAGCAAACAGTAAACCACAAATACACTCACGACAGGACATTACACCTGCCACTCTTCAAACTGCAAAATTTCAGCAGGCTAAGGTAACCTCAGGGGCAGACAACTCCCCTTAAACCCAGTTAAAGGTCGTCATTACAGTTACTCCCAGAGGCCGACAGCTCATCTGGGGGTGAGACATCTGTAACGCTTTCAGACTGCGGGGGGCTCCAGCAGCTGAGATTTCCTTCAAAGGTCCGACAAACCCATGAGTAACCTGTCCTATAACCGTCTACTACAATACCCATCTCGCTCCAGAGGCCGACAGCTCATCTGGAGATGAGAACACACATGTAGCACTTTTAGACTGCTGAGTTTCGCAGCCCAAAGAATGGCAGACAGTGAACAAATACAGACAGCAGAAACCCATTGGCAGGTTCGTTAAAACAACCTCAGGTGAGGAAATACCTGCCTCTAAGACAGTCTCAGCATACCAACAGAATCCAGCCGTCAACCGAAAGATAAGAAAGTCGTACAGTGGTAAGAATATAAATTAACTTACCAGTACTGTTGTTAGGGCTGCGCAAACCCCCTCTCATCTTTCAATTAACGCTCGAATGCTTATCGCGGTATGACTTCGACTGTAGCCTGAGGTCCCGGGTTTCGGCACCATCTGTTATGGAAATGATTAAGAGCTCCAATCGAGCCCAAGGTTATCTGCTGCTGTCTCTAATTGGAAAGTGTGGCTATGCATGCATATAAAAGTAAACACTCTGAGACACGCTCAGCCCCGTTACTTTTTACACTTCTGATTTATTCAAGGCGGTGCTAATGTTTTATACACACAAATACGTCATTGCTATGTTAGTCTAATAGGTACATCTCATTGGTTAGGATAGAAAAGAAGATGGAGAATCTTCATAACGAGGTTTGGCTGTCCTTGGTTTTGTCTTCAGTTCCGCGTTCTTCTGATGTGTGGGATGTAGGGGGTACCCGCCATTTTGAGAAAATATAGGAACAGAGCAAACCTGTATACTTATATAATGAGTAAGGAGAAAAATATGTATGCACATAAGAAAATAGACATTTTCAGATTATTATTATTATTTACATCACATTCCTTCACAGTACTATTTTACAGGGTGTCACACAGGTAGTTCCCCTTATTTTCACTTGTTGATCCTGCCAGTAAGTCTGAAGTTTTCAACAGAACAGGCTGTCCTGCAGCTGTAGCAGTTAGAGAGCCGTGACAAACCATTTACATATTGATTGAAGACATTGTGTGCCATCTTTTTGTCCTAATCCTAAGCAGGTGCTTCACTCTTTGATGTTCACGATGTATGAGTTTACTTATCTACAGCTTCATTTCAGCAGCCTGATTCCCTCTTTGTTCTGTCTGTGGGTCCTTGCAAGGGTCAAGCTGCTTCTCAACCCATTATTTTTAGGTGGCTCATTTTTTAGGCCTATGGTGTCGAGGTTCCACCCTTCCCGGTCAAAGCCCATTCCATCATGAGTGTTATTGTTTCCTGGCCTGTTCAGTATCAAGCTTCTCTTGTTAAGGTATGTAAGACTGCTACATGGTCGCCTTTTTGTATCTTTACCAAGTTCTATCAGATGTTTATATCTCTGCGGATGCCAGTTTTGGATAAAAGGTCTCACAGGCATATTTATAGTGGGACCCCCCCCCATATTCTACTTCTTGGGTTTTGGGCATTTTTGGTTTTGTTACCCATCCCTCATGTTCAGTGGTTTGGGACATCCCAGCACATGAATATGAAGTCATCTGTGTCCTGTATTGTACGTATGATTAAGAAATTAGGATTTTTGGTTTACCTATAAAATTATTTTCTTGGAGTACATCCCCAGGACACTGAAATCCTTCTGTTGGCTGTTCCTTGTTGCTTGCTTCAAAACGAAGGCTTAGCTGAGCTTGGAAGGGGTTATGAGTGTGTATTCCTGCCTTTTTTTTGTCTGTGTCAATTCACCTGAAGATGGCAGTATTACTCAAATAGTCACGAATATGGAGTCCGACGTGTCCCAAGAAAAGGATTTTGCAGGTGAACCAAAATCCCAATGTTATTATTAACCATATGGCTTTGGGCTATCCCTAAAGGCGATTTCTGTTTCCTTCACTTCTGCCTTTAATTAAAGAATATGATTGCTAATTGTTTTCAGCAATGCTCTTGAAGAGCACAGGAACCAGGAGGAACAGCTCGTTCGTGAAATCGAATACAGTACTCAGAGGATGTCAGAGGTAAATGAGGAGCTGAACATAACTGTTAGTGAGCTGCAGAACGCCAGGATCGATTATCATGAAGGCACTCGCCAGAAGAAGAAAGCGGAGATTTTGGAGAGTGTGAAAAGAATGTACCCAGACTCTGTGGTAAGTATATAGGCTGTGGAGACCAGAATATTTAACTTTTTTTAAACGTTCTCAAAGTGTTAAAGTGCCGTTACACCCACATCATTAAAAACTATCAATAAATGTTGTATTACATGCTGTTCATACTCGATCACTGTGAGATTCGTTTTCTGTATTCTTCAAAACACCTGGTTGAGCTTGCTGTTCCATGACCCCACTGCAGTTGGGGATTTTGCAAAGAAGTGTTGGCAGCTAATGCACATTCTCAGTTTTCAGTCTATTTCTACCCTGAGCATTTCCTCCCTATCGCATCTGAGCAGCTCATGTGACTATAGAGTCAAACATGTGGCGTATATACTGTAGTAAATGACAGCCCCCTCCCACTTCCTCTATGCCCACTAACCAGCTAAACACAATGGGGGTGGGATATTACATCTTGAATGATGGAGTCTTCACCTCCCTGTTATTCTAAGATACAGGCTGGAGGGGCGTGACACAGCCTGTGACTGGCAGAAATCTGCCCACACCATTGGTATTGCTAAAGAATAATAAAGATTTGATTATTTACAGTATCTCACAAAAGTGAGTACACCCCTCACATTTTTGTAAATATTTAATTTGCATAGAAAAGAAGAAATTACACTTTGCTACAATGTAGGGTTGTGAGTGTACAGCTTGTATAACAGTGTAAATTTGCTGTCCCCTCAAAATAACTCAACACACAACCATTAATGTCTAAACCGCTGGCAACAAAAGTGAGTACGCCCCTAAGTGAAACTGTCCAAATTGGGCCCAAAGTGTCAATATTTTGTGTGGCCACCATTATTTTCCAGCACTGCCTTAATCCTCTCAGACATGGAGTTCCCCAGAGCTTCACAGGTTGCCACTGGAGTCCTCTTCCACTCCTCCATGACTACATCACAGAGCTGGTGGATGTTAGAGACCTTGCACTACTCCACCTTCCATTTGAGGATGCTCCAATAGGGTTTAGGTCTGGAGATGCTTGGCCAGTCCATCACCTTTACCCTCAGCTTCTTTAGCAAGGCAGTGCTCATCTTGGAGGTGTGTTTGGGGTCGTTATCATGTTGGAATACTGCCCTGCGGCCCAGTCTCCGAAGGGAGGGGATCATGCTCTGCTTAAGTATGTCACAGTACATGTTGGCATTCATGGTTCCCTCAATGAACTGTAGCTCCCCAGTGCCGCAGCACTCATGCACCCCCAGACCATGACACTCCCACCACCATGCTTGACTGTAGGCAAGACACACTTGTCTTTGTACTCCTCACCTGGTTGCCGCCAGACACGCTTGACACCATCTAAACCAAATAAGTTTATCAGACCACAGGACATGGTTCCAGTAATCCATGTCCTCAGTCTGCTTGTCTTCAACAAACTGTTTGCGTGCTTTTTTGTACATCTTTAGAAGAGGCTTCCTTCTGGGACGACAGCCATGCGGACCAGTTTGATGCAGTGTGCGGCGTATAGTCTGAGCACTGACAGGCTGAACCCCCACCCCTTCAACCTCTGCAGCAATGCTGGCAGCACTCATACGTCTGTTTCCTGTTCTTAGCTGACAGGAGTGGCACCTGGTGTGGTCTTCTGCTGCTGTAGCCCATCTGCTTCAAGGTTTAATTTGTTGTGCATTCAGAGATGGTATTCTGCATTCCTTGATTGTAACATGTGGTTATTTGAGTTACTGTTGCCTTTCTATTATCTCAAACCAGTCTGCCCATGCTCCTCTGACATCAACAAGGCATTTTCGTCCACACAACTGGTGCTTTTCACTGGATATTTTCTCTTTTTCAGACCATTCTCTGTAAACCCTAGACATGGTTGTGCATGAAAATCCCAGTAGATCAGCAGTTTTTGAAATACTCAGACCAGCCTGTCTGGCACCAACAACCATGCCACGTTCAAAAGTCACTTAAATCCTCTTTCTTCCCCATTCTGATGCTCGGTTTGAACTTCAGCAAGTCGTCTTCACCACATGTAGATGCCTAAATGCATTGAGTTGCTTCCATGTGATTGGCTGATTAACAATTTTTGTTACTGAGCAATTGAACAGGTGTACCTAATAATAAAGTGACCAGTGAGTGTGTGTATGAATGTATATGTGTGTGTGTATGTACGTGTGTATATATACATATACATACAGTGAGGATGGAAAGTATTCAGACCCCCTTAAATTTTTCACTCTTTGTTATATTGCAGCCATTTGCTAAAATCATTTAAGTTCATTTTTTTCCTCATTAATGTACACACAGCACCCCATATTGACAGAAAAACATAGAATTGTTGACATTTTTGCAGATTTATTAAAAAAGAAAAACTGAAATATCACATGGTCCTAAGTATTCAGACCCTTTGCTCAGTATTTAGAAGAAGCACCCTTTTGATCTAATACAGCCATGAATCTTTTTGAGAAAGATGCAACAAGTTTTTCACACCTGGATTTGGGGATCCTCTGCCATTCCTCCTTGCAGATCCTCTCCAGTTCTGTCAGGTTGGATGGTAAACGTTGGTGGACAGCTATTTTTAGGTCTCTCCAGAGATGCTCAATTGGGTTTAAGTCAGGGCTCTGGCTGGGCCATTCAAGAACAGTCATGGAGTTGTTGTGAAGCCACTCCTTCGTTATTTTAGCTGTGTGCTTAGGGTCATTGTCTTGTTGGAAGGTAAACCTTCGGCCCAGTCTGAGGTCCTGAGCACTCTGGAGAAGGTTTTCGTCCAGGATATCCCTGTACTTGGCCGCATTCATCTTTCCCTCGATTGCAACCAGTCGTCCTGTCCCTGCAGCTGAAAAACACCCCCACAGCATGATGCTGCCACCACAAAATTGTTTAACAAATATTTGTTTTTACACTGTATTCCAAAGGTTTTTTGTTTTGGACATGTGACCAGCAGCAGAGGACTAGAAGCTCCCCTGGCACTGTTTCCCTGCAGACAGGCTAGGAAAGATCTAGGTCATGTGACAGCTGTATACTGATTAGTAAAAAAAAAAAGAAAAAATAATTACAGTGCCATCATCCACATGCAGAAAGAGAGGGGATAATGTGCATTAAATAGGGTATGTTTAGTATCACTTGGTTTACAGCTCTTAAAACTGTATTAAAGGAGTTGTAAATGTTCGTGTTTTTTCACCTTAATGCATCCTTTGCATTAAGGTGAAAAAACACCTGGCATTGACGGCCCCCCGTTTACTTACCTGAGCCCCGTTCACCTGCTGTGCGCGTCCGCCAGCGTCCTCTTCTCCACGGAGTCTGACCGTTGATTGGATAGATAGGATAGATTGATAGCAGCGCTGCTGTCAGTCACATCCAATGACGCGGCCGCCGGGGGGGCGGGAGCGAGTCATACACTCTATCTATGGACGCAGCGTGTATGACAGGGAGGGCGCCAACAAGCTAACCCCCTTAGGATAGAGCTTCCCAGAGGGGGGTTAGCTATTGCGGGGAGGAGTCGAGACAGCCGCCGAAGGACCCCAGAACAGGAGGATCGGGGCCACACTGTGCAAAACGAACTGCACAGTGGAGGTAAGTATAACATGTTTGTTATTTTTAAAAAGTGGGCTGAGGGCTTTCACACTGGAGCGGTGCGCTGGCAGGGTGTCAGGAAAAGTCCTGCCAGCAGCTTCTTTGGAGCGCATTAGGAGCCGTGAACTCACCACTCCTAAAGCGCCCCTGCCCATTGAAAACAATGGGGCAGCGCTGCTATACCACCGGCAAAGCGCCACTGCAGCACCGCTTTACCGCTGACGCCCAGGGCGGCTCAGTGTGAAAGGGGTCTAAAGATGTGCTGAGCTCTGCTGGAATATTCCTTTCTGGGGCAAGCCATGCAACCGCATCCATTCAAAGTGTCTTTTCCAGACCAAATTGAATGGTACCCGGGCCTCGTGTCCGAAGAAACGAGGTTTTGCCTGTAACGCTTCTCTTTTTAGAGAGCTGGACCCCGGGATCCAGTATTTGTTTTTTTCAGCCATATTCCTGGCGGGGTGCTTTTTACAGGCCCGGGGCTGTGGATCCCCCGATTAAAAAGGGGGCCCCAGTCCCTGAAGATTTTTTAACAGAGAAAAAGTTTATTCAAGTTTCAACATGAACAAAGGTATGCAGTGGTACAATCTTAGTATTCAAACATTAAAGATATGGAAGTGTTACATTACATTTTAAGTCCGTAAGATACATTTTAAGCAGAAGACAATGGTTGAAGACCATACACAGGGATACATCTATGTAAACCCATCAGCACATTAAACAGGTGGTAAAAGGATAGTTAACGTTGAAGCAAAACGGACAGAGGAAGAATCAAAGGAGGGATGGGGTCAGGCAAGAGGGGGAGAGTAATCGGAAGGATACCATTAGTGTCCACTAAGGGTGCAACCCAACCCACCTATACCAAGAGCCCATCACTTCCCATATCCGTCTGGCTACGTGTTGCTGTCCGAGTCCTAATCCAGGGGAAGTCTCCGCTCACTCACCCACCCTGCCCAAATTTTATCGAACTTTTTGGGGCAGTTACGTCCCATATAAGTCAGCTTGTATAAGGGGAGCGCCGAGTCTATCAGGGTCTGCCATTGTTGTATCGAGGGTGGAATATGCTTGTTTCCAGTATAGTGCGATCGCTTTCCTTGCGTAGAAGGCCGCGTAGAATACAAAAAGCTTTTTGGATTGAGGGGCTTCTAGCGTGTCGCATATCCCAAGTAGTAAAGGTAGCGGCTCACAGGTGACGTTCAGTTTACCCACTGAGTTTATGAGCCCCACCACCCCCGCTCAAAAGGACCTAATCTGCGGGCACGTCCACACCACATGGAAAAAGGATCCAGTCTCAGTTTTACATCTATAGCATGACGACTCTCTACCAGGGTATATTCTAGCGAGCCTTTCTGGAGAGTAGTAAACCCGGTGTAGGAATTTCAGCTGCACCAAACGATCCCTGGCCGAGACCATCAGTAGGAATAAACTGTTGAATGGCCTCCTCCCAGTCATCGTCAGCCATCTCCGGAATGTCCCTTTGCCATACCGAAAACAGCTGAGACACCCTAGACGTGTCCAGGCCCGCCAGAATAGAGTACAGGGTGGAGAGAACGGTGCCTGCTCCCGGGGAGCTCTCAGGGAGACCTCAACTGTGTGCATCTCCATGCTAATAACTCACGGAAATTGGGCTTGGTAAGCATGACGTAATTGAACGTATCTAAAGAACATGCGGTTGGGCAAGTT
Organism: Aquarana catesbeiana; assembly: GCF_042186555.1. Classification (NCBI taxonomy): domain Eukaryota; kingdom Metazoa; phylum Chordata; class Amphibia; order Anura; family Ranidae; genus Aquarana; species Aquarana catesbeiana. Next base: position 573,338,128 of record NC_133326.1, read on the forward strand.
CCTACGTCTCTTAAGGCCATTGAAGCTGATCAGCTTCTCATCGGTCACGATGTCACCTAAGGTTTTGATTTCATACCGTGCCCAAATCACTGGATCAGGGATAGTGTTGAAATGGGGCAGCCATTGAAGGTTTTTTAACGGAGCCCACCGTGAGAGGTGAAGATTGGGTCTGTTACCACAGAACCCTTCAGCTGGATAAGGTAAGGGAGATTCCTAAGGGATTTTTCTAATTCTTGTGGGTTTTCTCCTTTAAAGTGGAGTTCCACCCACTTTTACAACTCTTCAGCATCCCTCATTAAACTGTGCACTGTAAACGTATTTTTTTTTTTCTCAGCACCTACTGTTTATCTGCTGTATTCATTTTTCACTTCCTCCTCCCTGGCCATGGCCGATCGCATCATTTCCTGTTTGCAATGCCTTCTGGGAAGGCGCGGCAACTTCCTCTGACACTGCCGTTGCTATGGCTTCAGATACCCACCCTTAAGATGGCCACGGCCTGCTGTAAGTTTATAAAATAACAAACTACCGCTATAAACTAACAAAACAGACCTTAGTTTACAGACTAACTTTACTAGAATACATTAAGCTTGTGTATTATAGGGGTATTTTTATTTAAAACGTATAATTTCGGCCGGAACACCACTTTAAAGTAAATGTTGCTATGCCTATAGTCACCACCAGGGGCTGTCAAGAGCATGTATCTGTTTATGCTTGTCAGTCTTGCCTCCGTGTTTCAAGCTGCATGCTTCCTCCGGCCCTGGCTCCATGTAAAGTCATGGAAAGGGGGTTTTCTTCTCCTAGGAATGTCCCCCCACCTGGATAGCTTCCTCCAGGCAGAGGGAGCATAGCGCTAGACGGCGGTGTACCCCAGCCTCTCCCGGCACCATAACAGCGGTTCTCCATCGGCAGCTCTCCTCTCCTCCTACCCCAGACCTCCTCTATGCGGTCCAGTCTGGATCGGAGCCCGCTCGCTCTGGAAAATGCTCTATTTTAAAATAGATGGGAGGGGGGGCGCGGTGGGTGGTCGTAGGAAGGGGGCGGGGCTTAGCAGCGTTGGCGCGAATTGAGCGTCCACAACGCGGGCTGCATAGCTATATAATGCGCCCTTTTTCAGGTGCATACAGCTAAGGGACACAGAGCGGGTGGCATGTGAGTGGGTGACACAGGCATTCCCAGGCACATTTAGTTTAAGCATCAGGATGAGCTTAATAGCAGCGGCAGTTGCTGGACTATTGCTCAGCAGTGGGTGCATTTTATTGGTGGTACCTCTGCATTTGTGCTCAGCACTATGACCGGAGGAGGTGGTTCAAATGCTACAAAGACCAAGGAGACAAAGGGGTCGCCCTCAGGTCCTAATGACCCTCCCTCTGCAACACCATCCCGTTGTAAGGAGGCTGGTCAGAATGAGCCATCAGCGTCATCAGGGGCTGCAATTGCTTACGACATTTCAGCCCCATCTATGTAACTGAGCAAGTTTTCTCCTCAACTATCAGTGGTTTAGAGGAAAGATTAGCGGCTTTAATCGCATCTTCACAGGGTGGAAAAAACTGCATTAGGTCCCCTTCTACCACCCAGGATCCTCAAATGGAGGAACTGTGGGAGGGGGAAGATAAATCCCCCCTCAGGGGACCGTGAAGAGGCTTTTATGATCCCTCTTCTGAGGGATAAAGTGGGGAAGAACCTTCTTCAGCTTCACATGCTGAGAAGTTGCTGGTGCATTCTCTTACTGAAATGGTCCTCTCCACATTTAAACTACCCTTAACGGAGTCAGGTGAAGAGCCCACTTTCTGTTTGGGTTCACTAAAGCCTCTGCAAGCCTTGCGTGCTTTTCCTGTCCATTCATTACTAGAAAAGCTTATGTATTCTGAGTGGAATCACCCAGATAAGCACTTTTTTCCTCCTAAAAAGTTTTCAACTGATCCAACTGATAAAAAATTGGAATTCCTGTTAAACATTTTTTTCCCTGGCAGGTTCAGTGACTCAATCTGCAGTGGCGGCAATGGGGGTATGTCAGTCCTTGAGAGACCATTTGAAACAGGTACTCAAGGTGTTCCCTGAACAGCAGGCCCAGGAATTAACTGAGCTGCCAGCCACTTTGCGCAATCAGAGATTCTATTCTTTAAACCTTACGCTTGGGTTGGTTCATATGCGTAGAATCTTATGGTTGAAAAGTTGGTCAGCCGAAGCGCCATGCAAAAAGCTTCTGGCTGGTTTTCCTTTCCGTGGTGAAAAGCTGTTTGGGGAGGATTTGGACAAATATATCCAAAGAATATCAAGTGGGAAAAGTACCCTTTTGCCAGTTAAGAAAAAGATTAAACGTCCATCATTTAAACAGGCTCTTTCTCCAGTGCCAGGGGCATCAGCCTCTAGGCAGTCGCAACGGCCTCCACCGTCAGGTTCAAGAGGTAAACCTCAGGGTCAACCCCAGGGACAAAAGAAGTCCTGGGGGAGGAAACCCGCAAGACAGAACGCTAAAACCTCTTTATGAAGGGGCGCCCCCGCTCGCTCAAGTGGGGGGAAAGACTTCTGCAGTTCTCAAAGGTCTGGCAGGAAGAATTTTGGGACAGATGGGTGGTCTCCACAATAGATCTAGGGTACAAACTAGAGTTCTGGGAATTCTCATCTCCTCGTTTCCTCAGGTCAAATGTCCCCAAAGATCCAGAGAAAAAGAAGTCTCTCTTTTTAGCATTAGACCGACTTTTGTCGCAAAAAGTGATAATGGTGGTTTTTGTGCAAGAACAGGGGTCAGGGTTTTAGTCAAACCTTTTCACGGTACCAAAACCAAATGGGGATGTCAGACCCATTCTAGATCTCAGATCTAAACAGGTTCCTGAAGATTCGCGCTCTTCGCATTGAATCAATGAGAATCAAGGAGAGCTTCTGGCATCAATCGACATCAAGGATGCATACCTGCATGTACCTATTTTCCCCGCTCACCAGAAGTATCTGCGTTTCGAAGTAGAAGGACTTAATTTTCAGTTTGTAGCCTTGCCTTTCGGTCTAGCTACTGCACCTCGGGTGTTTACAAAACTTCTGGCCCTTCCTCTGGGCAGACTAAGGACTCAAGGTATAACAATAATAGCATACCTGGACGAACTTCTCTTGATAGACCGGTCGGTAGTCCGCTTGGAACAAAGCGTGGTCACCACAGTCAGCTACCTGGAATACCTAGGTTGGGTCATCAACCTAGAGAAATCTTCTTTAGAGCCAGTAAGAAGATTGGAGTACTTGGGTCTGGTCATAGATACAGCCCAGAAGAAGGTGTTTTTACTCCAGGCAAAGATCAGCGCCATAAAGGAGCTGGTCCCAAGGGGTCAGGGCAAAGAAGGGTTCTTCCAATCGCCTTTGTATGAGGTTGTTGGGGAAGATGGTGGCTTCATTCGAAGCAGTTCCCTATGCTCAGTTTCATTCGAGACTGCTGCAAAATGGTATCCTATTGGCCTGGAACAAGAAGGTTCAGGCACTAGATTTTCCAATGCGTTTGTCACCAAAAGTGCGCCAGAGCCTCAGTTGGTGGAGGATATCTGAGAATCTGCAGAAGGGGAAATCCTTCTTACCAGTTACCTGGAAGGTGGTAACAACAGATGCCAGCCTTTCAGGTTGGGGAGCAGTCCTGGAGGAACCGTCTGTCCAAGGGAAATGGTCCAGAACCAAAAGGACCTTGCCCATCAACATTCTGGAGATTCAGGCAGTGCGTCTAGCCCTAAGGGGCTGGACATTCAGGTTGCAGAATTCTCCTGTCAGGATTCAATCCGACAATGCCACAGCAGTGGCTTATATCAATCACCAAGGGGGCACCAGAAGTCAGGCAGCCCAGGAAGAGGTAAACCATATCCTAACCTGGGCAGGAAAACATGTGCCGTGCATTTCGGCAATCTTCATTCCAGGGGTAGAAAACTGGCAGGCAGACTACTTAAGTCGCCAGCAGTTATTCCCGGGGAAATGGCCCCTTCACCCCGACATCTTCCTGGCCGCATGCCATAGATGGGGGATCCTGGATGTAGATCTGTTTGTGTCCAGGTTTAACAACAAAGTCGACAACTTTGTGTCAAGAACAAGGGATCCACTCACATGCGGAACAGATACGTTGGTGACCCTGTGGGATCAGTTTTCACTGTTTTTTGCATTCCCTCCTATTCTGCTGCTACCTTGACTTTTTTGCAGGATCTTTCCCCAAGTGCTCCAGGTCTCTCAGATTGGAAGGGTTTCTTTTCCTATCTGCGTGTTTAAAGATCTCTACATAGGTGCTCTATGGGGTTTAGATCTGGACTCATTGCTGGCCAGTTCAGTACTCTCCAGTGCTTTGTCTTAAACCATTTCTGGGTGCTTTTTGACGTGTGTTTTGTTTCACTGTCCTACTGCGAGGCCCATGACCATTGACAGAGACCCAAGTTTCTGACACTGGGCCATACATTGCACCCCAGAATTCTTTGGTAGACTTCAGATTTTTTAATGCCATGCACATGTGTAAAACATCCAGTGCCTAAAGCAGCAAAGCAACCCCAAAACATCAGTGAACCTCTACCATGTTGACTGTAGGGACTGTATCCTTTTCTTTTGAAGGCCTTGATTTCTTTTTCTGAAAACCGTACAAGAATGACGGGCTTTACCAAAAAGCTGTAATTTTCTTTTCCCGAAGTTTTAAGACAATACTTTGTGCTTCTACAGTAACGTTGTCCTCCACAATGTCATAGAGTTGATGGACCCAAGCATTCCTGTCCCAGTTTTGAGCTCACGGAAATCTGAAAGTGACCAGAGTGCCAAATGTCCTCAAGGGAAATAACCTATTGACTAGATCTTTCTGGGGAACAAGGGCAATGGATACTGAGTGTCAGGAGACTTACCCCCTCACTTACCTCTCTCCACAAACAGGCATGTTTTCTTTCTCGTACATTACGGGACACAGAGCCTCAGTAATTACTGATGGGTTATATGGGGTATCACTAGGTGATTGGACACTGGCACACCCTAAACAGGAAGTTCAACCCCCTATATAATCCCTCCCCTTACAGGGATACCTCAGTTTTTTCGCCAGTGTCCTAGGTGTTGGTCACGTGTAAAGATGTGCTGTGCTAAGCTCCAAAGGGAATATCCTATATCCTGTACTGGGGCAAGCCAGATCATAAATGTCCACAGCAAACATGTACAGATTTCAAGTATGAATTTTAAGAGATACAGTAGTTTGTGTACATGTATCAGTACCTTTTTAAATCCAGGCTTCCACCAGGTTTTTCTTTTGGTATATAGTTCTTTCGGAGACGGCCTGGAATTTCTGGACGTTTCTCCAGTCAGCCAAGCAGCACAGGTTTTCAGTTCATTATCTACAGTATATGTGCACCTTCTAAAACAGTCCTGTAATTGTCAATGACTGCCGTCAATGTTCCAATTCATACAGAACTCCGCTAATCAGGTCAGGCCAGTATGTCTGGGGATTTCCTGTAGATTCATTGGTCCATAGATGAGGCGGTCTTAAGGGCCATACACACTGGCAGAATAATGGGCAGCATTGGCCAGTTCAGTAGGAACAGATGTTTTTGTTTAGCCCGCTGGGTTGAATAAAAAAAAAACCTTCTGGTGTGTACCAGGCTTTAGTGTCCCCATCTCTATAACTTGCTGTTGTGAGTGCTTGCGTTGGGATCCGGATCTGATCCTGGGACCTCTTTAGAGTCTGGCTCGTGGCTCTTTTTGTTGTGCCACATGAGATGCTGGACAGCTCCCCACCTGATTCCTTGGACAACCTACTTCTTATCTTGTTTCCAGTAAACCTTGAACTGCTTGTTCCTCCCGTGAACTTTTTATTATAGCGATGTCTGCACTTCCTGTTTGCCAGATTAATACACTCTGTCCAGCTGATATCTTGCTCCTTTGCGTGCCTGCTACATAGTTACATAGTAGGTGAGGTTGAATAAAGACAATAGTCCATCCAGTTCAAGCTGTATTGGTGTACGTGTGTCAGTGTCGATAATCATTTCCCATATCCCTGTATATTGTGTTCACTAAGATGCACGTCCAGGAGTCTTTTAAAAATATCAGTACTCTCTGTGGACACCACCAATTGTGGAAGAGATAATTATTAAAGATAAGTGCAGCGCTGCTAATCTCACTTTTAAATTAATCAGATCAAATCAGAGGAAAAATGAAACCATAGCGGAGCGGGAGTAAAGAAATTGTTTTGAGTCTTCCTGACTCATTGCTGAGGTGAGCAGGTATAACGGCTGGTGATGGTGTGCACATCTTGGGATTATCTGTAGAGAGCGTGAGGAGCACAGTGGTGGATTACACAAGAATAAGAACTCGCAACAATCAAGGATTTATAAAATTTTATTTTCACTTGTGTATATATGTGTGTGTGTATGTGTAATATATATAAATATACATATGAACTATATTTAATAGGAGATACATTTAATGAATGTTGCGCTTATTAATCATTTAAATATTTTGCATTACTGATTTATTTAAGAGGGAGATTAGCAGTGCTGCACTTATCTTTAATAATTATCATGCTGTATGGTGAGGTGGATTCACTAGAAGCGTACAGCAGCTGCAGAGATTTGGTTGTATTATTGCACAGTTTTTATAACTTGTACTTGGCACTTTAATAGGTTGGCGCTGATTGCTTTCTACACATGATAAATTGTGGAAGAGAGTTCTACCTCCTTATCGCCCTGAAAGTGAAAAAACCCCTTAACTTAAGGGTAAACCTCTTCTTCAATCTCATTGTGTGGCCCTGTGTCCTCTTACACTTCCTGAGACTGAATAGTTTTTTTTGCAATGCTGGGATCACCATTAAGGTATTTGTATACAGAAAGCATGGAGCATCTGACTTCTGCTCTTCGGGACAAATCGGAAGAACACAAAACCAGATGGTTCTACTGGGATCACGCTTCTCTGGTGAATATTCTCAATACTTATGAACCAATTTTTTGCCTATAAAGTGATATACTTTATACTGTGATATAGCATGGCCTCTTAACTATCTATATGTAATTGTCATCTCGTGTGCATCTGTCAATTAAAAGATAATTAAAAAAAAAAAAGGTATTTGTAAATCGCTATCATATCTCTCAAGTGTCTCTTCTCCAGCACAAATACATTTAGTGCTTGAAGTCCTTCCTCGTAATTGAGGTCCTCCAATCCCTGTATTAATTTAGTTGCCCTCCTTTGGACTCTCTCCAGCTCCAGAACTAGAGGGAATACTCCAATACTGTGGCCTAACCAGAGTTTTATAAAGTGGCATGATTATAGTTTTATCTCTGGAGTATATCCCCTTTTTAATGCATGCTAATATTCTGCCGGCTTTGGTAGCTGCAGCTTGACATTGCATGCTATTGCTCAGTAAATTAAACTGATGTCCTTATCTCCCCTACCACTTGTTATCGACCCATGGCTCGTTCATCAACTATGCTTCCATCTGAACCCATCCAGCTGCTACTGATTACTCTCATTTTGGCTTGTTCATTGACTACACTTATGCTTGTTCCCAGTCTGCTTCATTCACTACCCAACCCCCAATCCCTCCTGCTTGGGCAATCCAGAGAGACGCAACCTGGCATTAGCATGCAGTAAAACCTGTCTCCACCATCAAGGAGCTCTGATGAAGACCAGCTAGTGCTTAACATTAAAAACATTAAAAAGTGAATGTCCATATAAAGTGACTGATGTGCTCCAATCCAACAAAGTGCTTCAGATTTTTCAAGGTGCGCCAAACACCCCCTCCTGTGTCCCCACTCACCAGATGGAATGGACCTCTAGCTTTTCAGTCTAGGGGTCACTTCAGGCTTATAATGGTGGCCAGGGATGGCACCTTTAACATCAAATCATCAGGCAGATTCCACTTGTTATAGATACTCAGCCGAGATATTAGTACCCAAAAACGAAATGAAACGAAGGGACTATAGTGAAGTACCATTTGGCAATGGATTTATTGCGCATAAAAAATGAATACTTACAAGAAGCAGCAAGATAAAATCAGGCATAAAAAGTCAGAGCTGTGAGTACAAAAACGCCGCTCATGGTGTGCGTTCCACCGATAGCCAGAAGTGACGTCAGAAGAACTCGGAACTGGAAATTACGTCTACGCATTTCACCCTCCCACAGGGCGTCATCAAGGGCCTCATTTCCGGTTAGCAAGGCCCTCTATAAATACAGAGGGGGAGACACTGGGTTATGGTTATATTTATGGTTCCTCTGTTTGGTACTGAGGGCTTTTGCTACTCTATCAACTATAGCAGAATGGCCATTTTGTGGGTATTAAATCTCTCCCCTTATTTCTGGAGTTGCTTATATTTGATGTATTTTATAAGTTGGTCACATGTGGGAGCCCGTCTCTATTTCTGCTTGGGCTATACTAAAGGGAATTGTTTCTGTTTTTAATGTTACTACCCCCTCCTCCTCCTTAGCTTGATGACTCTGCAATAAGTCCGTTGTATTCTGGAGAGAGCCTGCATGCCATTTGCCTGTAGCTTACACTACATTTTGCAACATAACAACTAATATGAATTTTTTTTTTTTTTCTAAGTTGTGTAAGAATTGGAGATGTGTATTTGTTTCATTCCACATTTCCAAGCAATAAACAAATTAATGTATGCATTGGTGGGTGTGTATACCATTAGTGCCTTCACTTCTAGCAGCCAATGCCATCCCTCTTTCCAGTGATGTCATGACTGAGCTTCTGGCACCATAATTGGTGTGGGTAGAAATTGAGGTTTCTGCAATGTTACTGATGTAGCACTTATTGTGCATGAGGTTGTGGCATCCCTCAGATAGAGATGGATATTGTAGTACCATGTCTTCTGCTGCAGTAGGGCAGTTAGTAAAGTCAGCTAGACTAAACATCCAGTAAAAAAGGCCCAGGAAGGAGAATTGTAGGCCGATTTCCCTGAGCAATAATGACCTTAAGCTATTAACCAAAATCTTGGCAAACAGACTCTCTTCCTATATACAAGCCCACATCCACAAAGATCAGGTCAGGTTATTCCTTGGCAGGCAGGGCTGAGACCGTGAGAGTCGTCCGGTTAATGTTCTCTCTTTGCTGCAGTCAAGGTGTGATAGGTGCTTTACCTGTTCAGGCTCCTGGAAGCTTGGGAATTTAGTCCTAACTTTTTTCGCTACTTTAAGGATGCTATACTCGGGCTACATGGCTACCATTCAAGACTCATCACAATAGCTACAAGAACCAGACATGGGTGTCTCTCTCCTTATTTTTGGTTTAGTAATTGGAATCTTTTTCATAGCCGTCTGAACTGATCCCAATATCAGGGGGGTTCTCGTGTGGGAACCAAACCCATAAGTGCGCTTTTTTTTTGCAGATGACCTATTCTTATTTATCACTTCACCTTTAGTCTCTATGCCGAATGTTGTTATTTGTCTTTTGAATGAATTTGGAACAGTCTCAGGCCTTAAAGGGGTTGTAAAACCTCACGGCTTTTCACCTTAAAGTGGACCTTCAGTCATTTTTTCAACTTTCCATCTATTAAATCTTCTGCCCTTGTTGTTTTAACTTTGGATAGTAAAACATTTTTTTTTCTGCCAGTAAATACCTTATACATTCCACTTCCTGTTTCTTGTCTGGTAAAAGCCTAGGCTTATGCTATCATGCACAGCTCTCTCTCACTCTTGAGAGTTTGCCAGGAAGAGAGGATGGATGAGTCATAAGAGGGCCAATGAGAGCTGCAGAGCTGGAGGTGTGCAAATCCAGGAAGGTAATGGGCAGCAGCTTCAGCTGCCCACAGTTAAAATGGATGCAGCCAGACTCAGTGGAGGTAGATTTCTGCAGCATATTTGGCAAGTACAGAACCACAGTATATATAAAATAATATGCAAAGTGGTCGGAGGGAAGCTTCAAAATGGCAAAGATGTTTTTTATTACAAATTATGTGAGCAGACTGCAGTTCCTCTTTAATGTAGTCTATGCATTAAGGTGAAAAACCCCTTTTGTGCTTCAGACCCCCCCTTTCTTAACTGAGCCCGATCGTTTCAGTGACGGGGACAAGCACAGCAGCTCTAGCTGTTGACGCAGGTCTTCATCGGATAGATTGATAGCAGCAGGAACCATTAGCTCCTGCTGCTGTCAATCAAATCCAGTGACCGGGGGGGAGTCCTGCTTTCTGTGTCAGTAGACACAGCAGCAGGACTCGGGAGCACGCCCGCACCCATGGAAAGCGGCTTTCCGTGGGGGAACTTGAAGAGGAGGAGCCAGGAGCGTCGTGGGGGGACCCCAGGAAGGGAGGATTGGGGCCGCTTTGTGCAAAAAGGTAAGTATGACATGTTTGTTATTTAAAAAAAAAACGAAGCTTTGCAATCACTTTAAAGTAGAAGTCCACCCTCACACTAAAATCCCTGCATCTACAGACATCCACGATCTAACACTAACCTATCTAGCCCTGTAATTAAAAAAACTAGTATACATACCTTTTCTGAAGCCAATCTGACCCAATCCCACGCTGAGCTGTCAGCTGCGGCTTTGCTGTGGAGGCGGGTGCAGAGGCCACAGCCGACAACAGAAGCCCCATAGTAAGTCTATTGCCCCGTACACACGGTCGGATTTTCCGACGGAAAATGTGTGATAGGACCTTGTTGTCGGAAATTCCGACCGTGTGTAGGCTCCATCACACATTTTCCATCTGATTTTCCGACACACAAAGTTTGAGAGCAGGTTATAAAATTTTCCGACAGCAAAATCCGTTGTCGGAAATTCCGATTGTGTGTTCACAAATCCGACGAACAAAGTGCCACACATGCTCAGAATGAATAAAGAGATGAAAGCTATTGGCCACTGCCCCGTTTATAGTCCCGACGTACGTGTTTTACGTCCCCGCGTTTAGAACGATCGGATTTTCCGACAACTTTGACAGACCGTGTATATGCAAGACAAGTTTGAACCAACATCCGTCGGGAAAAAATCCTAGGATTTTGTTGTTGGAATGTCCGAACAAAGTCCGACCGTGTGTACAGGGCATTAGAGTAACATCACTCCCCATTCATTTCACAACCGTTGTCGGTGTTTGTGTTAGATCTTGGATGTCTGTAGATGCAGGGATTTTAGTGTTAGGCTCGACTTACACTTTAAAGCAGAGTTCCAGTCGTTAAGTTTTATTAAAAGTCAGCAGCTACAAAAAGTGTAGGTGCTGACTTTTAATAAACAGACTCGCCTGTCCCACGGTCCAGCAATGCGGCTACCCAAAGCTTCGCTCCTCTCCCTCTCCTCTATGTGGCACCGTCATTTCAAGTGTGGGCACCCGGCTGTGTCAGCTTGCGTCTTCACAGCCGGGTGCGCACTGTGCATGCGCGAGTCGTGCTGCGCCTTCTTAGTGGCCAGGCAATCTTCCCACACCTCTGACGTGTCCCAGGAGATGGGAGAGAGGAGTCACCACCTAGGCGGCCGAGCGGAAATGGAAGCTGGGTACCTGTAAAAACTGCTAAATGTGTCATATAAGGGGGCGAGGAGTGCTTAAAGCTGAAGTTCCACTTTTGGGTGGAACTCTGCTTTAAGGTCAATGCCCATAAATCTGTAACTTTGGATATAAATCTTTATGTTGCTTATATCTTGTCTACAATCTGCCTTCTCATTTGTATGGAGAACTGACTCTGTTCCATATTTGGGCATCCACCTCACACCTTCGATTGCTTATTTGTACAGTGTAAATTATCCACCGCTCTACATAAAATTGGAAGAAGACCTTCAAGGGTGGATAGTAGTGCATGATCTGAAAATCCATTCCATCAAGATGACCTTATTACCATGACTGCTATACTGTTTCCTCTCCTTACCTACAGTGATCAAGCAATCTGACTTGCTACAATTAGTCTGCGATTATCCATTATGTTTGGAGGAAAAGGGTCATAGATTATTGCAAAAGGTTGTCCTCATTCAGAGTAACATAAACACCTCTTAAATTAAAGGACAAGTGTAGTGCCTACCTTCTGAACTCTCCAACGTAACAGCAAATAATTTTCTCCGAAATATTTAAAATCTAAACAGAAAATGTGCTTATCAATGCAGGGAAAAGTAACCGGTTCACTTCAATGCCCTCTTTCCCGTTAGCTTATACTTATCTTCAGCTGCAGCTCAGCCTCATTCTATAGTTGGGGGTGAGGAAAGGAGCTTACACAGGGCTGAGGACTCTCCCTGCCCCATGTGACAGTGCTGGATGAATCACCATGCATCAGCCCTGACACTTGTGAGAAGGCAAAGGCACCTGCTAATGCATTCTCAGAAGTAACAGATATTTTTTTTTCTCAGCAGATGAATGGAGTGGTGGAGGGCTAAAGTAAGGTGAGTATGTGTGCTGGAGAAGAGGCATTAAAGTTACCTTATTGTTTTGCCTTCCTTTAGACAAACACAGGTTTACCTTTAAAGTAGAATTCTAGCCTCAACCAAACTAATCCATAATAACGCAAGATAAAGCCTTGGATGTTGATTAAATAGGCAGTTTAAGTGATACTAAGGTTCCTTTCTTATTTCCTTTAAAAAAACAAACATGTTATATTTACCTGCTTTGTGCAGTTGTTTTGCACAGAGCAGTCCAGATCCTCCTCTTTTTGGGTCCCCCACCAGCACACTGACTCCTCCCCCCTGCTCAGTGGATCGGGCTCAGGTAAGAATAAGTGAGGGGCTGCTGCATGCAGAAGTTTTTTTTACCTTCATGCATAGAATGCATGAAGGTAAAGAACCTTCTGCCTTTACAACCACTTTAATATAAAGCAGTGTCAGATTATATGTATGTATGGTGTTCCAATGGTTGTCTCATTTCATTAATTTTTTTTTATTCTGTTATTGCAAGTTTGGCAGATTGTTCGAGCTGTGTCATCCAATTCATAAAAAGTACCAACTAGCTGTTACCAAGGTCTTTGGCAAGTACATGAATGCCATTGTTGTCACAAGTGAGAGGGTGGCCAGGGACTGCATCCGATTTCTCAAAGAAGAAAGAGCAGAGCCAGAGACTTTTCTTGCCTTGGACTATCTGGAAGTGAGTTTCAGTGTTGATGCAACTTTGTAATTACAGGAACATGAGATTTATAGGCTATATTCTTTAATTCACCAGCAGGTCGCTTTGTAGGTGAATACAAAAAAATAAATAGCTGGTTCTTATGGGAAACTTTAAAGTGATTGTAAAGGCACACTTTTTATTTTTTTTTAATTAACAAACAAACATGTTATACTTACCATTGCACAGAGTCCTGAACCCCCTCTTCTGGGGTCAACCTCATCTTCGCCGAGTGCCTCCATAGCAAGTCTATTGAAAGTTAAGTCCATCTGTCATGGTGGAAGACGGGACTTGTAGTTTCTGCATTCACAGATCCTTGTGAATGAATGATGCAGCTGTCTGAGTGGAGCCCAGCACAGCCATGCTGGTTTTAAATGTGGCAGCGGCTACAGGATATGAATCTGCAAAATGTGACATGTTAAATCCTAAATATGGGTGTAATAAAACATGTTTTGAAGGTGATGTAGTCTTTAAAAGCAAATATAATTTTACATACTTTCGAATGACATTCATTCAGTCTTGGACTGTAAAGTGAATTTTCGTATGAATATTCTAGTAGTGTATGGTCAGCTTTAGCCTGGTCCCAGGACCCCACCCGAGGAAACCTCCTTGTTTGCTAATAACAATATGCCACAATACAAACAAAAGGGAAAATCACTTGTCTATTTTTGTAGGTACCTGCATCTAATCATTTTCCTATTACAGTACTAGCTTATGCTTTGTACTGCTCTGTCTCTGTGTTGAGGCAGCCATCTTTGTAGGGACAGGACAGGGCTGCCCTCTGATGACAGGTTATCTAATATCACAGATTCACAAAATGGATAAGGCAAAAACTGTGAGATGCACGCAGGACAGATCCTCGGGTTTATTTTTCTCTCTCTCAAAAAGAACCGCAAGAAACATATAAGTGACATCACCAAATCTGCTGAGACAAGAGAAATTTACAGAACTGGAGCAGACGGAATCTGGAGCAGCTTTACATAGTAACCAATCGGCTTCTTCAGTTAAGTTTTGAAGATAAAAGCTAATTGCTTGCCATGCACAGCTGCTCCAGATTCTATTTGCTCCAGTTTTAGTAAATTTGCCCAAGATGTCGGAGGCAACAGTGCCTTAGATGACCTCACCCTTCAGATATACAGCAATGATCCTGTAGGCACAGAATTTGTTACGTGTCAAGAAGTGCACTGCTTATTTCCAGGAGAACTTTTATTGGTAAATCTTTCAGGTTACTGCTTATGCACAATTAACCTTTTATGATGTTCCCTATAAAATGGCAGACCTTTACTTTTTGACTTTGGGCCCATATTTAAGTGATATAAAAGCCACATTTATTTTCTTATTAAAATGTAAAAAATGCTATACTTACTGGCTCTGTGCACAGGGCAGTCCTTTACCCCCCTCTTCTGGAGTCCCTTGCCGTCGCTGTCTGCTCCTTTTCCTGCAGTTCCCCCATAGTAAGCCATGTGCTATGGGGGGCACCTATGTGAGCACGCTTTCAAGCTGGCCTGTATGTGTGTCTAGACACAGACACAGCATGGTTCAGTCACGCCCCCCACTCCCCCCTCATGATTTGACTGCTGCCTGTGTCTCCTGTAAGACCAGGAAGTGAAGGGAGAAGAGCTGCAGCTGGGACGGCACTGGGTTGCTGACAGGACTCTCAAGTAAGGTATGGGGGGGGGGTTCGGGGAACAGTTATTGGGGAGTTTTTTACCTTAATATATTCCTTGCATTAGGGTAAAGGAATTGTTATGCTTCTCAACCTTTTTTTTCAGTCAGGGCTCCCTTTTTTAAAATTATGAATCTTGAAGTACCACATTCTAAAATGTAAAAACAAGCAGTTTTATGCTTTGCAGCAGCGTCCACAAAGGACACCTAACCTAAAAGATAATTTATTCTTACAAAGCAAGTACACCTTTGCACACTGGTACTGACTAGTATTCCAGTGTTTTTCTTCTCCATCAGTTTCTCTTCCTCATCCCGCCACTCTCATTAGGACTTCATTCCAGTTTTAGGAGCGAGGGGACAAAAAGGCGGGCATGATCCACCAGCCGGCTGGTTGCCAGTTTTTGGGCAATTTGTAGGTATTTTGTCGAGGCACCCCTGAATAACCCAGAAGGCACCCCAGGGTGCCCCACACTGTTTGGAAAAGGCTGCTTTGGAGCCACTTTAAAGGCTTGCAGTGGGGTTTCAGACCAGTGGATTAGTTACTGACATCGCTCTGCTTCTACTTTGTGACATTGCTTTTCACATTTAACTTATAGCTGTGTAATAAATAATTTACCTTTTTGTTTACAGTTAAAGGCAATCAATGAAAAGCTGAGGGAAATTAGAGGTTGCAAAATGTTGCTTGATGTGGTACAGTGCTCAAATGCCTCTCTAAAAAAAGTGGTTCAGTTTGTTTGTGGGAATGGCCTGGTGTGTGAAACAGTCAAGGAGGCAAGACACATTGCATATGATGGTCCTGAGAGGCTAAAAGTAAGTATATTAAAAGTACCATTTGCATTTTCATGTTTTATTTGAATAATGCTACTCAAAGCACCAACATCTGTAATAAACATAAAGTGAAGTGCTATTTATATGCATCTCCTTTTACCTGGCCACATTAGTATGCCTAGCTGGAAATTAAACCTGTTGTAAGCATCATCTGGCTTTTGTGGATTTCAGAGAAGTGGCCATTATAAAGTACACACTTTAGAGCAAACTTGTGCAAACTAGTTTGCTTAAAAGCCCTTTCCTAAACCTCACATATTTACCTTTACTTCTCTCCTAACACTAGTCATCCTGCAGGAGTCATAGAAATATCCGTTACTTCTGTGGCAGGAAAAGTACACTCACCCATATTGACAATTTAGATGCTAGTGATTGGCCTAGTGCTGTCATTTGTGGGTGAGCAGACATTCAGCCCTATATAAACTCCATCTGGAAGACTGAGAAGCTTACACAGGGTTATTTTTGCTTGCTCCCTGTAACTGATTTGTGCAGGAGCGAAATCAAAGTGTTGACTTTTTTATATTACCTTGCATGGAGAAAGCAAAGTTTCACTTTATCACAATGCTATTTTCTCCTTCATCCACTTCCTTAGAGTAGCAAAGGATAATCTCAACTGCTGTAAAGGCATTTGCAACATTAATTACAGGTACTAAAATAAGGCAAGCAACTACTACTTTGGTTCAATTAGAGTTCTAAAAACGAGGAAGAATAGTGTCTGTGGTTTGCCATAGCAACCAATCAAGGTCCACCACAACAATGGGCTTAAACCAGGGATTGACAAATTTGCTTAGAATATAGGCGCCGGGTAAAAGGTTAGGATCCAGTTTTTCAAATCGGCTGCCCCGCCCCCGAAAAAGAGAAAAAGGAAGGAAGAAAGAACAAAAAAAAAAAGACAAAGAATGATAGGGGGAGAGAGAAAAAAAAACAGAGAATGCGAGAAAGATGGACTCATTCAGACGTGTATATGTACAGTGAGGTCCCCTCAGCCCCATGCAATCTTTCACCTTCCTCACATACACCCAGAACACAGGCTGCACTGCTCCCCCCCCACACGTGTCTATAAGGGAATGGGGGGCGGGTTCCCACATCCGGCCAGTAAAGGGTAAACTGTGCACCCCCAACTAATTGTAGGTGGTGCTCTTCCCTCGGCAGGTTGGGCTTGGTCCGCATTCTCTCCCCCCCAGGAACTGATGAAGCAGTGACACCCAGGCAGGCTGGAGCAGTGGGACGGGCAGTGGCTGACGTATGGAAATCTGTGCAGAGCCCAGGCCTGGCGCACCATTCCCCCACTTCACACACAACGATCAGCCTCGGACCCGGCGCTCTTACCTGATATCAGACAGATGTGCGCCGGGTGACAGCAATGAGGAGGGCTGACAGAAGGCGAGTAGTGCATCCTATGCATGTGTAGACAGTGAAGAAGAGGTGGGTCAGAATGCCTCTTATCCGTACACTGAGAGGTACGGATAAGAGCTGCTGGGATTTCAAATCCCTGGATCAGTGAAGCGGCGTCCTGGTGCCTGACAGCAGACCCAATTTCTAGTCGCATTGGCGATCTGGCGCCAGGGATTTGTCTACCCCTGGCTTAAACTGATATTCTATGACCACACCCTATTTTCTTACCTCCACCTTTTGAAAGTGAGACCCTTTTCAATTTCTTTTAAATCGATTAGATTATTTGCTTTTCAGACAGTTGCTTTGGATGGAACTATGTTCTTAAAATCCGGTGTGATATCTGGAGGCTCAAGTGATTTGAGGTTTAAAGCCAAACGCTGGGATGAAAAAGAGATGACTGAACTAAAAGAGAAAAGAGATGCTTTGATGAGTGAACTAAAGGTAAGATTGGTATTGTAAAATATATTTAACCACTACAGCCCTGGAAGGATTTACCCCCTTAATGACCAGGCCATTTTTTGTGATACGACACTGCGTCGCTTTAACTGACAATTGCGTGGTCGTGTGACGTTGTACCCAAACAAAATTAATGTGATTTTTTTTTTCCCCACAAATAGTGCTTTCTTTTGGTGGTATTTGATCACCTTTGCAGTTTTTATTTTTTGATCTATAAACAAAAAAAGACTGACAATTTTGAAGAAAAAAAAACATATTTTTTACTTTTTGCTATAATAAATATCCCCCCCCCCAAAAAAAACATGTAAAAAAAACTAATTTCTTCATCAGTTCAGGTCAATATGTATTCTGCTACATATTTTTTTGTAAAAAAATCACATAAACAGCATATATTGATCTATTTGCGCAAAAGTTATAGCATCTACAAAATAGGGAATAGATTTATGGTATATATATATATATATATATAATATATTTGTACTAGTAATGGCAGTGATCAGCGATTTTTAGCGGGACTGCGACATTACGGCGGACACTTTTGACACTTTTTTGGCACCAGTAACATGTATACAGTGATCAGTGGTATAAAAATGTACTGATTGCTGTATAAATGACACTGGCAGGGAAGGGGTTAACACTAGGGGGCAATCAGGGGGTTAAGTATGTCCTAGGGAGGTGTTTCTAACTGTGGGGGGAGTGGACTGAGTTGGAGTAAAGAGAGATCGCTGTTCCTTATCACTAGGAACAGACAATCACACTGTACTCCCCTGATAGAAAAGAGATCTGCTTTGTTTACATTGGCAGATCCCCATTCTGCCTCTATGAGGAGCGATTGCGGCCGCAGGCCATGCGCATCGGCGCCACGTGCGTCAACTGTATCTTACACGAAGCGCTGTACCGGTACATCGATTCGCACAAAAGAGCCGCCCTGCCGCAGTATAACTGGGGCGGCTGTTCGGCTAGAGGTTAAAGATATGCCTTGGTGTAGAGGCTAGGAAGAAGGTGGTCAGTTAAAAAGTTTTCATACTCAGAGGAGAATTCGAATTGACGTCTCTTCTTGGTGCCTTACTGAGGTTTTGCATTCTTTTGTCATCTATGGCCATTATCCATTGGCACACCATGGGAGGGTTGGTGTGCTGTTATCTGGCTGGGATGCAGGCTCTTGCTGCATTCAGGAGGGAGAGTGTGCTGCTTTCTAGTAAGTGGGCTGAGGTGCAGCAAACACTCTGCAGGGTTATTTCCAGATTGGATCCCAGTGAAATGCATTATCAGCCCACCAACTTCCTTCCAGAATGAACATAGCTCTTGGCACAACCAAAAGACATGAGGTAGGGTACCCTCCAATTGTCCACAGCTCCAGCAAAACATGGTGGCTATGGGAAACGTCTTGTGGAGACCCTATACCACCTAGTGAGCAGTTTGAAGTCCACTAGAAATTGAGGATCAATGTGCAAAGTATAGTGTGTATTCTAGCTGGTGTTTAGTAAATGTCAGATTCAAACTTGGTCCCACCTGTGTATAGAGGGAAGAACGAGGTCCTCAAGGGGAGTTGTGAGTGTGGTTTATGAATTAGAGAAAGTATGTTTAACGGAAGTTGGATCTTGACCATCTCAAATGGGGGAAGGGGGTGGCACTTGTCAGAGCAGAATAGGATCTGCCACATCTTGAATAGCTGTCAGTGAGTTTTGGGGTGCCCTGAGAGTGTGAAAGTTCTGCAAAGATGTTTTAGTGGAGAGAAGGTTTGAAGCACTGTTGCTAACACCTGGGGGAAATGCCAGGTTACTAATCTCCAGGTTATTAAAGAGAGGTCTGTTGTATGGGAAGAGATGCAGTGTCCTATATGCACTGCCCTTAGTGCCTATGAGAGGGTGTTTTTTAATGTCACTTGGGACATTTGACAGACAAGGTTAGACAAGGCTAGAAGATGTATAGAGCACTGGTTCTCAACATTTGTGCGATCAAAGCGTGGTAAATGCTTTCAAAAATCCTCTGTGCCCCAACAGTAAGAAAAAATAAACATTTTAAAAGTGTATACTCATTAATTCTAGGATCATGATAAATAGGACTATGTAATGTGCAACAACCAGAGTTCAGGAGTCAGGACTATATACAGTATTTGCACTACACAGCTTGCAGAATGGTCAGGAGTTAGGTGCCCCTCCATGTTGGTGACCAGTGTGTTACCTTCACACACTATGCCCTCTTATACTGGTGGTGCATCCTCTTAATTGGTGGTTACTGCTTACTGCTAAAGTCCACTTATATTGGTAGTTAGTGATCAGCATGCCCCCCCATACCCTGGTTGTTCAGTATAGTGTCCTGTTACATTGATGTTCAGAATGTCCCAGCATGGCCTGCCTCCCCCACCGAGCTACAGCTGTCAATCTTTGCAGTGCTGCTCTGTTTACAAACTTTGTGCCCGCCTGGTGGTGCGGGCACTGTATGGTGTAGCAGCCTGGCAGGTAGTCTCCACCTACAAGGCGGCCAGAGTGTTGACAGCAGTCAGTGCTACCACACATTTAAAAGACATTGAATGTTGTCAAGTCACAGCTCAGCAGAAGGAAGGCTCCAACTTGGTACCAGGCCACAGTCAACCTGATGAGGAGCACAGAAGTATGGAGATTTACCTAGCTTTTAACTGCTTCCACTAGACAACCACCCACGATAGATGGATGGCCTGATAACATATGGGATCCCGAAAAATCTATTCCTCCAGTATGTTTCTGCAAACTCAACAACATGCCAGATAGTCTTGAGACTTATAAGTCCGCAGAAACTGATTAAACACCGTAGTCAGCAAAGAATGATTATTTTTTAAATGTTGCGCCTCCCGAGCCAGGTATGGGTGAATTTAACCAATTTTTGCAGGTCCTGACATATCCCGGAAAGACACTGTGAAGTTTTCACAAAGGATGTCTCTTACTGAGCAGGTGAGATGCCCAGGTGCTTAAGCTTTCCATTGGCCTATTTGAAGTTTTTTAAATGGATTGTAAAGGTTTGTTTAAATTAAAATAATAAGCTTGTTATACTTACCTGCTCTAGTATTGCACCAAGTGGCCCTGAACCTCCTCTTCTGGGGTCCCCCGCAAGTCCTCTAGGCTCCTCTTTTTCTCTGAGTGTCCCCATACCAAACCGCCTGCTATGGGGACACTTGTGCAGGTGCACTCTCAAGCCGGGCTGCATGTTTCTATAGACGCATACGGCTTTGCCCTGCCCTGCTCCCTCTTCACTGAAATTGACTGACAGCAGCGGGAGCCGATAGTTCCTGCTGTTCTCAGGAAAACTCATGAATTCAGAAAGCGAGCAGAGCGGGACTGTCAGCTGGGACAACGCACTCACACTGAGGCGCATTACAGGTGCTATAGCGCTAAAAATAGCCCTGCAATCAGCTTCTTTGAGGTGCTTTAGGAGCGGTGTATACACCGCTCCTAAAGCGCCCCTGCCCATTGAAATCAATGGGAAGCGCCGCTGCAGCAGCACTTTGCTGGCGCGTTTAACCCTTTTTTTTTGGCTGCAAGCGGGGCTAAAACAACAGTAAATCGCCGCTAAAAAAAAAAGCGGTGCTTTACCGCCGACGCCCGGGCGCTGTGTGAAAGGGCTCTTGGGGAGGAGGGGGGAAGCAAAGACAGTGGAAGGTTTAAGTTTTTTTAGTAAAACCATAAGCTAACATTTATTATATTGCAGTGTACACATTCTTGGATATGATGGCTGCGTTAGTTATTTTTTTACCTTTCTTTCCTTTATTTTCATCTAGTGGTCCAGCCAGTAAGTTTGTTGTTTTAAAACAGAACAAACTCTCCTGCAGAAGTTAGTGTGAAGACAAGTCATTTACCACTGACAGGGGTGCTTAAAATGATCAGCTTTTAATAATGTAAAACCTTTATCCCAAAAGAAAAAAAAACAGATGCTGTAATTGCTTGTGTAACTGTGGTGTGAGCTGGCGTTTGGCTTCCCTTTGTTAGTGTATCCAAATCTGCTAGTGCTGATAACAAACCCTGCGCCCCCCCCGAATGAAAATGCTGCTGTCAAAAGATGTCTCTGTGCTCTTTCATCCAGAGTGGGGGCATGCGAATATAGAGGTGTTACTGGCCAGATCACCAGCTGAAAACAGAGAGGAAAAAAAGCCTAAAAAAAAAAAAAGAATTTATGCAGTCACAACATCTAAGGATTCTAAAGATTGGTAAGCATGGCTGGATCTACGGGGGTGGTGAAGTGGGCACAAATTGTGCTCCCCTAGGCCGATCCCCTCCATTGTGCCCATGTCTACTCGGCTCCTCCCCAAATCCATGCATTTAGGACCAGGGCAAGGTGGGCAGCCTGGTGCAGTAAGCTAATGTAAAGTCCACGAAGGAGGAGGTGCGGTCTGTGTTGTGCTTTCTTCCTCCTGTCGTAACAGCGATCCTCTATACTGCAGATGGCACAGGATCGCTCTTACAGCGGACTGTACACAGTATGATTACCCGCCCCCTATCTCCTCTAAGGACTGCTTATCTCCCGGAAATGTGGTTAGGGGCAGGTAATCGCACTGTGTACAGTCTGATGTAAGAGCGATCCTGTGTCACCTGGTGTATTGAGGATTGCTGTTATGACAGGAGGGGGCAGAGGCTCAATTTACACGCACTGCCATGACTGTGCAGTGTACATGACATTAGCCATATATACATACAGTATGTGCTATGAATATACTTTAATAGCTGGGATTAAACAGGCATCAGAACCTGCCTGATGAAGAAGGCCAAACAACTGAAATCCTTTTGAAAAGGCCCATTCTATGAACAATCCCTAGTAGCTACCTCATAAGTGAAGCCCAAGCCATTATCTAAGATTAGGTGGTCTAAGATTGATTTGCTGTCTCCTATATCTTTTCAGTTTTATGAGCAGGAAAGGTCTGTCTATTAACCAATACTTCTCAGTGTGGCTGATTTTGGAAAATAATTCTTAAAGTTCTTCTTTCCCATGCACAGTAACGATATAATGTTTTAAGTTACTAAACAGCCTCTGTGAATAAGAAAAAAAGAAAGATTAATATGAGCTTGCATGCAGCATCTTCTATTGTTTGTTTTTTTTTACTTTTTTTTGTTTAATTAGGAACTAATGAAGTTAAAGAGGAAGGAGAGTGATTTAAAGCAGCTTCATGCTCAATCACAAGGAACACAGACCCGTCTCAAATATTCTCAAAGTGAGCTAGAAGTCATAAAGAAGAAAAATCTTGCCAGTTGCTTTGCGGTAAAAAAATACAGCCTTGCTACCTTTTCTGTTTTCCGCATTGCTTGCTTCTACATACAAATGGTCGTTATGTAATCCGATTTAGAACGAAGCAGATGTTTCGTTCCAGAGATACCGATCCAGAAAATTCTGCCACTTTGCAGCTAGTAGGAGATATTTGTAATTTTGCAGGAGCACACAAAGTTAAAGCTTGAAATGTTGGGTATGAATTTATTCGGTGCAACCTCATCTTTTATATTTTAACAAAAATATGGTAATCTATTGTCATTTCTGCCCAGCAATTATCTAAAATATATATATTTTTTTAAATGTTTGTGCTTGCTAAGGCTTTGTACAAATATTGTGTGACATTTAAAAATGGGAACGAACGCTCTTATTCTCCAGGGTCTTTGCTTTCTAATCTGTGGGGGCTTTACCTAGTCTTCAGGCCTAAAATTTTTTTTTTTTTTTTTTTAAACATGTCAAACACCCTCCCCCCCCCAGTTTCCACAGAAGTGCCTGTCTGTTTGAGCCAGTGGAGTGGTGCGTCAGTGAAGTCTCTAAGGGCGTTGCAAAGTCCCTCGATCTGGACATGCCAGAGAGTCCTGAGGAAGATTGTTGTCGTCTTTGCACAGTTTCACACTAGAGCTCTGCAGCTCGATATGCTGGTCGTATAGGACATGTGTTCATCTGACTCCCAAGAACAAAGCAGCTTTGGATTGGTGGCTATCCATGTAGATACAGGGAAATCCCTCCTTCCAGTGAATTGGTAGGTCTTGATGACAGATGCCCTCCTGTCAGGTTGACCAGGTGTTCTGGAGAACCTCTTGGTTCAGGGAACATGGTCGTTAGGGGAGCGGAAGCTGCTAATCAACATTCTGAAACCTTGGTCATTCAGCTGGTTTTCTTGCACTGGTCTGTCTGACTTCAGAGTCTCCCTGTAGTTGCAGTTGGACAATGCCACAAAATTCTGCTCAGATAGAATTTGACTTAATCTGGTCTTGGGCAGAACTTCACATTTTTTGCCATCTCCGCTGTCCACATTCCCAGTCTAAAAGATTAGCTGGCAGATCTTCTCAGCTATTAACAGCTGAATCCAAGGCAACGGGCCCTTCTGCCAGAAGCTTTTGAATAGATGCCAGATGTGGATTTCTTGGTGTCCAGATTCAAAACCAAAATAGGCATTCTCTGCTCATTGCTGTAGAATAAGGATGGTCTCAGGCCTGTTCTCGGCTCCACATGCCCAAGCCCGCCAGGAAGCTTACACTGCACAGCGCTAGTCAAAGGCAGTGAGACATTTCCCGATCTCTACAGCCGCGGATCAGGAAATGTCTCGCTGCCTACGATTAGCGCTGCACAGTGTAAGCACCTGGCGGGCTTGGGCATGTGGAGCTGCGAACACACCTGAGCCCATCCTTATTGTGGATGCTCTAGTGACTCCCTGGAATCCGTTTTCTAGGATCTATGCCTTCCTTCAACTTCAGTTGCACCTCCTTGATCACACTGACATGGCTACGAAGAACGTGGTATGTAAACATGTTAGACTTTTGGGCAGACAAGCCATGGGCTCTTACAGGTTAGCCAAACCTGCTGTCTTGGCGTTCATTTTTCCATCCTGCTTTGCGGTCGCTGACTTTAAAGGCATGGCTTTTGAAGCCCAGGTTCTGTGAAACAGGAGGTTTCAGACTGTGTTTCCTACCCTTTTCAGGGCTGGAAAAACAGTCTCCAGGAAGGTGTACCATGATACTTGGAAGGTTTATTTCACTTAGTGTTTAGAAATTCATACATTCTATCCTTGACAGTATGTCATAGGGCAAGTTCTAGCTTTTCTCCAGTCTGGTTTGGAGAAGTCATCGACTACCACCAAGGGACAAATCTTGAATACCATCAAGGGACAAATCTCAGCCTTGGCCATGCTTTTTCAGAGACCTTTCGTGTCTCGTTCCTTGGTCAAAGCTTTTACGAAGGGTGTCACTCAGATTATTTCTCCTGTGTGACCCCCTCTATCTCAGTAGAACCCTAACATGTATCTAAACTAAAAATGTAATCTTGTGCAACTTACTAGTTCTTAGTGTGGTGGCTGTATTTGTTTTCTTTTTTATGCTTCTTTTGCTTTATTTTGACCTGATAATCCTGCAAATAACTAATTTCCTGTCCCTGGGTGTCTACATCACTCCCCCACTGTATCTGTGGAGGGAGCCATGGTTGCCACCCAAGTCCAAGCGCGCTCTTGTGATATGAGCTTCAATCATGTCTGTATCTCTTCATATCCATTACATGGGGTGCAGGACAATTGGTAGTTTACAGAAGATAGCTAGGAAGGAAAATGTTCTTTGGTGCAGTTCACAGTAAGTGACAAGACACTGTATATCTGGCAATATCAAGAGATATCTTGTGTACTTGCTGAAAATGTTTTGGCTTGAAAAGAAAACTAATGCAGCCAGCACTTCTAAGGACTGTAAGCTGCAATATATTACATTTTTGTTCTTAGGTTTAGTTATCCTTTAACTTGGAATGTTGGTTTTGCAGTCTTCTCTCTTTGAACATCACTTCTTATGTGCAAGGTTGTCTTTTTGTTGGCCATTACCTCGGCTGGCAGGTACTCGAAGTTGGGTGCACTTTCCTGCAGGAAACGTTTCCTGGTTCTTCAACAGAATGTAGTGGTTTTGGGGCCTCAATCTTCTTTTCTTATCTAAGATTGTTTCTTTGTTTCACCTGAATCAGGACATTGGGGTAGAGTTACTAAAACTGGAGAGTACAAAATCAGTCTTACTTCTGCATAGAAACCAATCAGCTTCCAGGTTTAATTGCCAAAGCTTGATTGAACAAGCTAAGTTTAGAAGCTGATTGGTTTCTCTCCAGCTTTAGTAAATAAACCCCATTGTGTTACCATCCTTTTTATCCTAATCCTAAATATTCACACGAACAGGTGGTTCATACTTTGGAGGATGTTTGGGCTGTTTGCATTTATCTGAAGCACACTTTTATTCAGCAGTCCAATTCTCTGTTTGTTCTGCCTGAAAAAACTCATAAGGGTCGAGCTGCTTCTAAATCCACTATTTCCAGGTGGATTTGTCAGCTCATTTCTCAGGCCTAGAGGATCAAGGGCAAGGTTCCTCCTTTCCCGGTTAAAACTGAACTTCAGTAATTTTTTCAACTTTGCAACTATTAAATCTTCTGCCCTTGTTGTTTTAACTTTGGATAGTAAAACATTTTTTTTCTGCCAGTAAATACCTTATACAGCCCACTTCCTTTTTCTTGTCTTGTAAAAAGCCTCGGCTTATGACATCATGCACAGCTCTCTCTCTCTCACTCTTGTATGAGTTTCCCAGGAAGGCAGGGGGGATGAGTCATAAGAGGGCCAATGAGGGCTGCAGAGCTGGACCTCTGTGTGTCTGTGTAAATCCAGGAAGTGAGCAGGCAACAGCTTCAGCTGCCCACAGTGATGTTTTTGTCTCTGCTGACACCAGTTTCAGACAAACGGTTTTGCAGTTGGTTTTGTAAGGGGGTTCTCCCTTTTCTGTTTGAGGATTTTAGGCTTGTTCGCCTTATTAAAATTATGACTGAGCTAGCGCTATATCAATAAACTAAAATCAATCATGTGACCCACACATGCGCCAATTCAGTACAAATATTATTCTCCAAAATAGAAACAAACATCACTTCTGCTTGACGTGTTTCATCATCGAGACTATTTCAGGATGTTCACCTTGAGCAAAAGTGACATCATACTCAGGAGACGCCTGGTAGTACCGGGATTTGTACCTGAAATGGGCTGTTGGTTTTCTGTTTTTAATATGAGTATAAGATTTCATTAATAAGACGTTCTTGGTGTAACAGTGTTATACTATGGAAGTGCCTTTGTATTAATGCTGGTCCTGTACTGATGAGCAGAGGAGGTAATGGGTGAATGGGGGTTACAACCAGAGTTGCTGGCATTGTCTGTTCCTATATGGGAGAATGTATTGCCCTGGGAAAACCCTGGTGGAAAGAGGAGGAGCCTGGATGTCTTACTTGCATTACTTATCTGTACTTAAAGCGTTTCATAACTCACTTAGTAATAAGGGGTCACGGAAATCTGGTGAGTCTTTTATTCACTTAACTACTTAAGGACTGGGCCTATTTTTCAGACTTGGTGTTTACAAGTTAAAATCTGTTTTGTTTTGTTTTTTTGCTAGAAAATTACTTAGAACCCCCCAAAATTACCGTATTTATCGGCGTATAACACGCACTTTTTTCCCCTTAAAATCAGGGGAAAATCGTGGGTGCGTGTTATACGCCGATCCCCACCGATCTCCACTGATTTTTTTCGATCGCGCCGACATACACATCCGAGTGTACAGATTCAAATATGGCGCCGGCTGACTCGGCGGAGCAGAGCGAGCGCCGCAGAGATCGGAGGGACTGGGCGGAGCCGAGATACACATAGCCGAATGTACTCGGCTCTTTTCGGCTCCGCTCACAGTCACGCCCAGTCCCGCCCTGGGCGTGACTGTGAGCGGAGCCGAAAAGAGCCGAGTACAATCGGGTATGTGTATCTCGGCTCCGCCTAGTCCCTCCGATCTCTGCGGCGTTCGCTCTGCTCCGCCGAGTCCTCCGGCGCCATATTTGAATCTGTACACTGTGTATGTCGGCGCGATCGCAAAAAATCAGCAGAGATCAGCGGGGATTGCAAGGCTGCAATGGACACTGGGGAAGGCTGCACTAACAAGGCTGCACTGGGACAAGGCTGCAATGGACACTGGGGAAGGCTGCACTGACATGGCTGCAAGGCTGCACTGGGACAAGGCTGCAATGGACACTGGGGAAGGCTGCACTGGGACAAGGCTGCAATGGACACTGGGGAAGGCTGCACTAACAAGGCTGCACTGACGAGGCTTCAATGACACTGATAAGGCTGCATTGATGGGCATTTAAATGTAAGTTTTTTTCCCTTAAACTTCCCTCCTAAACTTGGGGTGCGTGTTATACACCGGCGCGTGTTATACGCCGATAAATACGGTATATATTTTTTTTCAGACACCCTAGAGAATAAAATGGTGGTCATCGCAATAATTTATCACACCGTATTTTTAAAAAAAATACAGTTTTTTGACTTAAAAAAAATAAGTAAACAGTAAAGTTAGCCCAATTTTCTTTTATATTGTGAAAGATAACGTTACGCCGAGTAAATTGATACCCAACATGTCACACTTCAAAATTGTGCCTGCTCTTGCAATAATGACCAACCTTTACCCTTAAAAAAATCTTCATAGGCTAGGTTTAACCCCTTCAATACAGGGCATTTTCACCCCCTTCCTTCCCAAGCCAATTTTCAGCTTTCAGCGCTGTCACACTTTGAATGACAATTGTGCAGTCATGCGATGTTGTACCCAAATTAAATTTTGATAATTTTTTTCCCCACAAATAGAGCTTTCTTTTGGTGGTATTTGATCACCTCTGTGGTTTTTATTTTTTGCGCTATAAACAAAAAAAGAGCGACAATTTTGAAGAAACACAATATTTTTTACTTTTTGCTATAATAAATATCCCAATTTTTTTTTTTTTTTTCAAAAAAAACAATTTTTTTCCTCAGTTTAGGCCGATATGTATTCTTCTACATATTTTTGGTAAAAAAAAAAATCGCAATAAGTGTATATTAGTTTGCGCAAAAGTTATAGCGTCTACAAAATAGGGGATAGATTTATGTCATTTTTATTCTTTAATTTTTTTTTTTTCTTTTTTACTACTAATGGCGGCGATCTGTGATTCTTATCGTGACTGTGACATTGTGGCGGACATATCGGATACTTTTGACACTATTTTGGGACCATTGACATTTATAAAGCGATCAGTGCCAAAAAAAAAAGCACTGATTACTGTATAAATGTCACTGGCAGGAAATGGGTTAATACGAGGGGGCGCTGAAGGGGTTAAATGTGTGTCCTATGGAGTGATTCTAACTGTGGGGGGGAGGGGACTGATGAGAGGAGGAAACCGATCGGTGTTCCTATATACAAGGACCATACGATCAGTCGCAGGTGCCCAGCGGACATCGTGGCCGCCGGGCACGCACATCGGGTCCCCAGTGATGCGAGCGTGCGTGTCGCCGCCGGCATGCATGCACTCTCCACAATGCCTGGAAGCCGAGGGCGTCATATGACGCCCGCCCGGAGGTACGAAGGGTCCCTGCGGCCGTCATTTTACAATACGGCGGTAGGCAAGTGGTTAAAAATTTCTACAGGTTACCAGTTTTGAGTTACAGAGGAGGTCTAGTGCTAGAATTATAGCTCTCGCTCTAACGATCACGGCGATACCTCAAATGTGCGGTTTGACCACCGTTTTCATATGCAGGCGCGACTTATGTATGCGTTCGCTTCTGCACGCAAGCTCAGTGGGACGGAACACTTTAAATTTTTTTTTTCTTTTATTTTACTTTTCTTTCTTTTTTTTTTTTACACTGTCCTTTTATAAATTTTTTTTTTAAAATTGGGTCACGTTTGTTCCTATTACAAGGGATGTAAACATCCCTTGTAATAGAAAAAAAAGCATGACCGGACCTCTTAAATGTGAGATTTGGGGTCAAAAAGACCTCAGATCTCATTTACACTAAAACGCAATAAAACAAAAAACATTTTTTTTTTTTTCGCAATAAAAAAATGTACCCTTTAAGTCTGGAGGGCGGAAGAGGAACGTTTGACGTTGCTTCCTCCCTCCAATGTTATGGAGCTGAGTGGGGGCCATTTTTCCCTCAGTCGGCATCCAGCCTGTGAGGACCTGATTGCCTCCGCTGCTACCGAGGGCTCCGGTAAGCAGCGGAGACGACCAGAGGGAGGGGGGGCCCTCTCCCGCCCCCGATAAAAGTGATCCTGCGGGGAATCTGCCGCGGAGACCACTTTTATCTGAAAGAGGACCGTCAGCTCTTGAAGAAGATACTGGGTTATGGCAGCTGGCTGCTGCCATAACAACAGTATTCCACTTCAAACAGCCGACGTACAACTGTGGCGGGCGGTCCTTAAGTAGTTAAAGTAATCGTAAACGATCACCTTGTGAAACAACCCATTAGGTTTAAAATAGAAATGAAAGGCAAAACATTTTTGTATAGTTATTAAAAGGGAAAAAAGGTATATTGTTTTTTTTTTTTTTTTTTTTTTTTTTTTTTAATAAGCGAGTACCTTCCCTTTGTTCTTAGCTGCATAAGAGTTGGGGGAGAAGAAGAAGCAGCAGCACACTGAGCTTCCCAGTGACTGGCTGTGCAGGGTGTGCTCTCCTGCTTAGTGTGGTCAGTTTGCAGAGGGACTGACAGGAACACCGGGAATTTCACACAAAGGAAGCAATAACAAAGATAACCGGATACTTTCTCATACAAGTACATGGTACAGTAGGCATATGTCAGGAATATGAAATGTTGGGGTAACAAACGCTTTATTGAGAGTGGTTAATGGAGGTGAAGAATTTTGTGAAGTACGACAGACTGTTATTACTTATTTAAAACCATCCCTTTCAGCGTACACACGTGTTATATATATATATATATATATATATATATATATATATATATATATATATATATGTGTGTGTGTGTATAAGTAATAAATATATATATATATAGCCAATTTCGTGGTATCAATTTTGCACTGGTAAAACAAAAAATCTTTGTCAGCCTATTGTGTTCGTAACCACCCAAAGTTGTAGAGATGTTTGAAATGGCACAAGTGACTTTCTGGCAGACAGTTGCTGTATTTGTAGGAAGTAAGCAGAACCTACTTAAATGTAATTTTTGCAGGAAAAATCAAGGCTGGAAAGCGAGTTTTCAAATGCTGCTTCTCAGTATACAATGTTAGCAGAGGAACTTGGAAGGCATAAGGGTAAAATCGCAGACCTTCAAGAGCAAATGAATAAGGTAGATGGATTTAACTTGTTACATTGGCATGTTAATAGCTTCTTATAGTAGAATGCAGTTGCATATCATGACTGGTTATGTGAATTTTTTGCAGCAGCAAATTGTGTGACTTTGAGTGTTCTTAAGTAGTCAAAGTTCTCTATTAAATAAAAGTTATAGTTTAGTTCTGCACAGCCTGGCTATGATTGGCTGTTTGTTGACCAACCACAGACCACCACCATATTCAAAAAGAAACGGTAAGCTGATGCCATGTATGGAGTTTTACCCATAGATATTCAATAATTACTTGATACTGTAGCAGGATTGGGAGAATATTATGTGTTTTGTGTATGTGTGTGCGTGCACGTGCTGCACAAAATAAAACGGCCCATTTACACGGTCTGCATGCTAAACACTCCATTTTAGCGCACACGGGCAGCTGTCAGATTCGGCTGCAGTGAGGGGCACTGTAAAGCACGTTTCAGTGCATCACACATTTGTTTTCATTTTGTTCTTTCTTAACTTTATTTGAAGTGCAGAAAATGACACTTAATTAATCATGCGTTGTGCTGCCGTGCAGTGAGATGTGCTGTCTTTTATGTGCGCCTTGGTAAAGTGCAGCATGTCTGCATTTTACCGCAGCCTACTGCAACACACCTCCGGGCTGCATTGCAGTGTGAACAGGACACATAGAAGACAGTTGTTGTCTATGTGCCCTATTGCTGACTGGCATTCCTCCAGTGCTGAAAAACGACAGTCACTGCGCTATTTGTGAACAAGCTTTAAACACGTGTGTGTGCATAGTGTTCTTTATGTACATAATAAGCCCACTGTCATTGCTTACTTTGCAGTGGCTTTAAAGCGGAGTTCCACCCAAAAGTGGAACTTCTGCTCATCTGAAGCCTCCCCCCCTCCGGTGCCACAATTGGCACCTTTCAGGGGGGAGGGGGTGCAGATACCTGTATTAGACAGGTATCTGCATCCACTTCCGGGAATAGACTCCCGCGGGAGACACGTCCCAAACCCCCGCCCCCCGCTGTCTCCTTAGAAACACACAGGTCCCAGGAGATAGCGGGGACCACTTAGGACGTGCAGCGCGACTCGCGCATGCGCAGTAGGGAACCAGGAAGTGGAGCCGCAACGCTTTACTTAGTCCCTCGCCGAGAATGGCGGCAGCAGCAGAGAGCCGAGCTATTGCTTGGCTTCGGCTGCCGACATCGCTGGACAGGTAAGTGTCCGTTTATTAAAAGTAAGCAGCTGCAGTATTTGTAGCTGCTGGCTTTCAATCATTTTTTTCAGGTGGACCCTCTTTAAGTGCAATTCTTAAGAATTTTTTGTACATCCTGCTGAAACAGTCTGACATAGGAGAGCTCTACAGTTCTATCCTTCCGGAATAGAGTCCCGGAAGGCTCTCTATCCATCACTCCAGCAAATGTTGGTTTGGTAGTAGGATTCTCACCCTGATATCTATCCTTAACCACTTGAGCCCCAGAAGGATTTACCCCCTTCCTGACCAGGCCATTTTTTGCGATTCGGCACTGCGTTGTTTTAACTGACAATTGCGCGGTCATGGGGCGCTGTACCCAAACAAAATTGACGTCCTTTTTTCCCCACAAATAGAGCTTTCTTTTGGTGGTATTTGATCACCTCTGTGGTTTTTATTTTTTGCGCTATAAACAAAAAGAGAGACAATTTTGAAAAAAAAAAAACACTGTTTGGCCCCTTTCACACGGACGGACCGTCTATCCGTTTTTCTTCCATCCGTCGACGGACGACAATGCATTCCTATGGGCAAAGGGATGACTATCCGTTACCATCAGTTAACCTCCGCTTCCGTTTTTATCCGTTTTTTTTAACGTACAAACCTACGTCCAGATCCGTCAAAACGGATATTAACTGACGTTAACTGACAATGTCCGTCAACGTCCGATCAGTTAAGATCCGTTTTGAAGAAATAATTCAAAGTTCATACTTTGACAAATAAAAAAACAAAGTGAAAAAACCTTTATTTTAAAAGGGTTATGCAGAATAATAAAACTAAAACTGTTTTGAACATATCATGTGCTTTTGTGTCTTTTTATGCTATCAAAACACAATGAAATACCCAAATTAATGAATTAATAAATTAAAATTTGCACTGCATTTTATATATATATATATATATATATATATATATATATATATATATATATATATATATATATATATATATATATATATAGGTACTGCCATGAAACTTCTCCTGATGGAGATAGAAAGTAGTCGGCAAATTGTTCACGCATGGCAGTGTAGGATGGGTGGAGCAAGGCTTTCTAGGTAATTTCCTTAAATGCAAAGAAACTGCTGTAAATGGATGAAAACGGATACAAAAACGGATGTAAACGTGTACATTAACGGATGAAAACGGATATTAACGGAACGGAAGACGGATGAAAACGGAGATTAACGGAATGGCTGAAGCAACGGATAAGAACTGATACGTTTTTAACGTGGCTAAACTGATGGTGCCCGTGTGAAAGGGGCCTTTTACTTTTTGCTATAATATCCCCAATTTAAAAACAAAAAAAACAAAACATTTTTTCCTCAGTTTAAGCCGATATGTAACCTTCTACATATTTTTGGTAAAAAAATATGTTGATTGTTTTGCGCAAAAGTTATAGCGTCTACAAAATAGGGGATAGATTTATGGCATTTTTATTGGTTTTTTTTTTTTTTTAACTAGTAATGGCCGCGATTTTTATTGCGACTGCGACATTGCGGCAGACAGATCAGACACTTTTTTGGGACCATTGGCATTTATACAGCAATTAGAGCTATAAATAGCCACTGATTACTGTATAAATGTCACTAGCAGGGAAGGGGTTAACACTAGGGCGCAATCAAGGTGTTAACTGTGTTCCCTCAGTGTGTTCTAACTGGGGGGGGGGGGTGGGGGGGAATGCCTGGGGGAGCAGACTGATCGGTGTTCCTATATGCTAGGAACACACGATCTGTCTCCTCTCCCCTGTCAGAACGTGGCTTTGTGACAGATCCTCATTCTGGCTCTGTCAGGAGCGTTCGCGTGTGCCCGGTGAACATTCACGCAATAGGAATGCCTACTACAGATTAGTATTATTGAAGGCATAGTTTACATCAGCCTTTTTCAACTAGGGTGCCTTCAGATTTATTTAGGGGTGCCTTGGCTAAATGCCTAAAAATTGCCTAAAAATAGTATACCAGCGGGTGGATGAAGCCTGCCTTTTGGTAACACAAAGCCACAGGTTTTCGATCTCCACCATTACAACCTTCAAGCCGCCAGCATCCTAACAACCAATGATCGATTGATAAGGAGGACGTAGGGTGCCTGCACAGCATCCTTGTTTGTTCCTCCCCTGCTCCTCTCAGTCAGCACTGGGGTCACATTAGCTGAGTGAGGCAGAAAAACTGATCAAGAAAAGAAACATTGGAATACTAGTCAGTACCAGTGTGAAAAGGTGTGTTTGCTTTAGAACAGGGGTCTCCAAACTGCGGCTTGTGGGCTGGATGTGGCCCTTTGCTTGCCTTTATCCTGCCCTTGGGGCACTATTCCTTCCACTGATATAAGACTAGTCCTTCCACTGACATCAAAGATGGAGCACTATTCCTCCAAACTGACATCTATGATGTAATGTTTTTACTCCCACCAATGCCAGGGCATTTTCTACTCCTGGTGGCCACAGTTCTGGCCCCCCTAATATTTGAAGGGCAGTAAACTGGCCCTTTGTTTTGAAAGTTTGGAGACCTCTGCTTTAGGTGAATAAATCAACTCTATTGTTGGGTGTCATACATGTGTGGATGTTGCCGCATTATTTATATATCTATATAGATATATATATATAGATATATATATATCTATATATATATATCTATATATATATATATATAATATTAAATTATGTAAAAATATTAGTTACGTTTTTTTACATTTTAGAATGGGGTGCCTTGAGATTGTGCAGCATTTTAAAGGGTGACTTGACTGGAAAAAGGTTGAGAAACACTGGTTTACATGTTGTGCTGCAACTTTAAACCACTCCATTGCTGGAAGAGGTTTACAATTTGCTTCATAACAAGCAGAAACAAATTGAAACAAATCCTAACACAGTATGTTTTCATAGCTGGAAGACAGCGTGTTTAGGAATTTCTGTGAGGAGATAGGCGTGCAAAACATTCGTGATTTTGAGGAAGAACATGTGAAACAACATGAAGAAACCGACAAGAAAAGGTACAAGAGATAAAGTAGTGTGTGTGTGTGTGTGTGTTACATTTCCTGTGAAAGAAAAAATGGTACTGACTTGTTTCTTGTCATTCTGCAAGAAATAGAAATGTACAGCCACTGAAAATTAGAAATAATAGTGAAATGGCAGCATTTTTTTTTCTGCAAATAGAGAAGGGTGAAAGAGATTCATATTATTTTGTTACAGAGGTCCCCACTCTGTTCAATTATAGCACTTTTTCTATGCCAGCAAGACACTTTCATTGGCAAGGCTTATGCCCCAAGTAGAAAAGATTTGGCAACAAAGCGAGTGTACTCACAGATGTGGCCTGGAGGAGGCTATACTGGATATGGGTCTTCTCTTAGGTAGCACTTCTAGGCCCCATTCACATCTGCGCGACACGGTTATATGCATTTTTCTTGCGTGTTTATTGTGCAACGCCATACGGCAGCCTATTTACTTGGATAGGCTGCCCTAGTACAAGATGGATTGTTGCTCTATGGTAGAGCTGCACGATTCTGGCTAAAATGAGAATCACAATTTTTTTGCTTAGAATAAAGATCATGATTCTCGCGGTGTAACATCTTTCACATTATACAAAAAAATTGGGCTAACTTTACTGTTTAGTTTTTTTTTAAAAGTGTATATTTTTTTTAAATTGCATTTGAAAAACAGCTGCGCAAATACGGTGTGACATAAAATATTGCAACAACCACCATTTTATTCTCTAGGGCAGTGATGGCGAACGTTGGCACCCCAGATGTTTTGGCACTACATTTCCCATGATGCTCAGCTACACTCACTGCAGAGTGCATGAGCATTGTGGGAAATGTAGTTCCAAAACATCTGGGGTGCCAAGGTTCACCATCACTGCACTAGGGTCTCTGCTAAAAAAATATATATATCATGTTTGGGTGTTCCAAGTAATTTTCTAGCAGAAAATAATGATTTTTACTTGTAAGCAACAAATGTCAGAAAAGGTTTGGTCTTTAACCACTTCAGCCCCAGAAGGATTTACCCCCTTCCTGACCAGAGCACTTTTTACAATTTGGCACTGCGTCCCTTTAACTGCTAATTGCGCGGTCATGCAATGCTGTACCCAAACGAAATTTGCGTCCTTTTCTTCACACAAATAGAGCTTTCTTTTGATGGTATTTGATCACCTCTGCGGTTTTTATTTTGTGCGCTATGAACGGAAAAAGACCGAAAATTGTGAAAAAAAATTATTTTCTACTTTTTGTTATAAAAAAATCCATTAAACTCAATTTTAGTCATACATTTAGGCCAAAATGTATTCGGCCACATGTCTTTGGTAAAAAAAATGTCAATAAGCGTATATTTATTGGTTTGCACAAAAGTTTTAGCATCTACAAACTAGGGTACATTTTCTGGAATTTACACAGCTTTTAGTTTGACTGCCTATGTCATTTCTTGAGGTGCTAAAATGGCAGGGCAGTACAAACCCCCCCCCCCCCCCAAATGCCCCCATTTTGGAAAGTAGACACCCCAAGGAAATTGCTGAGAGGCATGTTGAGCCCATTGAATATTAATTTTTTTGGTCCCAAGTGATTGAATAATGACAAAAAAAAAACAAAAATTACAAAAAGTTGTCACTAAATGATATATTGCTCACACAGGCCATGGGCATATGTGGAATTGCACCCAAAAATACATTTAGCTGCTTCTCCTGAGTATGGGGATACCACATGTGTGGGACTTTTTGGGAGCCTAACCGCGTACGGGGCCCCGAAAACCAAGCACCGCCTTCAGGATTCCTAAGGGCATAAATTTTTGATTTCACTCCTCACTACCTATTACAGTTTTGAAGGCCATGAAATGCCAAGATGGCACAACCCCCCCCCCCCCCCAAATTACCCCATTTTGGAAAGTAGACGCCCCAAGCTATTTGCTGAGAGGCATGTTGAGTCCATGGAATATTTTATATTTTGCCACAAGTTGCAGGAAAATTACAAACTTTTTTTTTTTTTTTTTTTTTGCACAAAGTTGTCACTAAATGATATATTGCTCAAACATGCCATGGGCATATGTGGAATTACACCCCAAAATACATTCTGCTGCTTTTCCTGAGTACGGGGATACCACATGTGTGAGACTTTTTGGGAGCCTAGCCGCGTACGGGGCCCCGAAAACCAATCACCGCCTTCAGGATTTCTAAGGGCGTAAATTTTTGATTCACTCCTCACTACCTATCACAGTTTCGAAGGCCATAAAATGCCAAGATAGCACAACCCCCCTCCCCCCCCCCAAATTACCCCATTTTGGAAAGTAAATGCCCCAAGCTATTTGCTGAGAGGCATATGGTGAGTATTTTGCAGCTCTCATTTGTTTTTGAAAATGAAGAAAGACAAGAAAAAAAATGTTTTTTTCTTTTTTCAATTTTCAAAACTTTGTGACAAAAAGTGAGGTCTGCAAAATACTCACTATACCTCTCAGCAAATACCTTGGGGTGGCTACTTTCCAAAATAGGGTCATTTGGGGGGGTTTGTGCCACCTGGGCATTCCATGGCCTCCGAAACTGTGATAGGCAGTGAAGAGTAAAATCAAAAATTTACGCCCTTAGAAAGCCTGAAGGCGGTGCTTGGTTTTCGGGGTCCCGTACTCGGCTAGGCTCCCAAAAAGTCTCACACATGTGGTATCCCCGAACTCGGGAGAAGCAACAGAATGTATTTTGGGGTGTAATTTCACATATTCCCATGGCATATTTGAGCAATATATCATTTAGTGACAACTTTGTGCAAAAAAAAAATGTGTTTTTTTCCCGCAACTTGTGTCAAAATATAAAATATTCCATGGACTCAACATGCCTCTCAGCGAATAGCTTGGGGTGTCTACTTTCCAAAATGGGGTCATTTAGGGGGGTTTTGAACTGTCCTGGGATTTTATGCACAACATTTAAAAGCTTATGTCACACATCACCCACTCTTCTAACCACTTGAAGACAAATTCCTTTCTGACACTTTTTGTTTACATGAAAAAATTATTTTTTTTTGCAAGAAAATTACTTTGAACCCTCAAACATTATATATTTTTTTAAAGCAAATGCCCTACAGATTAAAATGGTGGGTGTTTCATTTTTTTTTTTCACACAGTATTTGCGCAGCGATTTTTTTCAAACGCATTTTTTTGGGGAAAAAACACACTTTTGTAAATTTTCATGCACTAAAACACACTATATTGCCCAAATGTTTGATGGAATAAAAAAGTTGATATTAGGCCGAGTACATGAATACCAAACATGACATGCTTTAAAATTGCGCACAAACGTGCAGTGGCGACAAACTAAATACATTTTTAAAAGCCTTTACAGGTTACCACTTTAGATTTACAGAGGTCTACTGCTAAAATTGCTGCCCTCGATCTGACCTTCGTGGTGATACCTCACATGCATGGTGCAATTGCTGTTTACATTTGACGCCAGACCGACGCTTGTGTTTGCCTTTGCGCGAGAGCAGGGGGAGACAGGGGTGCTTTTTTTTTTTTTTTTCTTTATTATTTTTTTGCTTTTTTATCTTATTTTTAAACTGTTCCTTTCATTTTTTTTTTTTTTTTATCATTTTTATTGTTATCTTAGGGAATGTAAATATCCCCTATGATAGATATAGGTAGTGACAGGTACTCTTTTTTGAAAAAATTGGGGTCTATTAGACCCTAGATCTCTCCTCTGCCCTCAAAGCATCTGACCACACCAAGATCGGTGTGATAAAATGCTTTCCCAATTTCCCAATGGCGCTGTTTACATCTGGCGAAATCTAAGTCATGAAATGCTCGTAGCTTCCGGTTTCTTAGGCCATAGAGATGTTTGGAGCCATTCTGGTCTCTGATCAGCTCTATGGTCAGCTGGCTGAATCACTGGCTGCATTCTCAGGTTCCCTGTTGGGACAGGAGAGCCAGAGAAAAACATGGAAGATGGTGGGGGGGTCATTCCTTTCCCACTGCTTGTAAAAGCAGTCTAGAAGCTAATTAGCCGCTAGGATTGCTTTTACATGAAATCCGACCGCTGGCTGAAAAGAATGATACCAAGATGATACCTAAACCTGCAGGCATCATTCTGGTATAACCACAGCAACATACCAGTACGTTGCTGGTTCTTGTTGGGCATATATTGTAAACTTTTTTTTCATGCAGCCTGTGGGCTGAACGAAAAAAAGAGATTGATCGGTGGGTATGCCCACCATTAGAATACCTCCCTTCATCCACCCACTTCTAATGATGGGTATACATGCACCGTATGTATATGCCGAAGCATGGGGGCATCCGCCCCAAAAGGTAAGAGCAAATCGCTCCTCCGCCCCTGCTGCCCCCATGCTTTGGCATATATGCTCTTTTTTTAACTGTGGTTGTGAAATCACCTCCTACAGCGTTGGAGTCACGGCTTTATGTATCGTGGGAGCAAACGCTGTTGCTGTCAAGATAAATAAATCCGCGCTGCAACTGAATGGCTTACCTGCTAAGCAAATGATGGTTAACAATAAAACAAAGTAACATTACAGTATAACAGTAAGACTTACCATACCTGCAAAGAAAATACAAAAAAAAACATAGTAAAAAATAAAACATTTAACGCAACCTGTGCCTAAAATATATATATGCCGAAGCATGTGGCATTCTCCCGCAAAAGGTAGGAGCAAATCGCTCCTCAGCCCTCTGCTGCCCCCATGCTTCGACATATATGCTGAAGTATGTAACTGTGGTGGTGAAATCACCTCCGATAGCGCTGGAGTCACGGCTTTATGTATCGTGGGAGCAAACGCCGTTGCTGTCAAGATAAATAAATCCGCTCTGCAGCTGAATGGCATACCTGAAAACAAAAAAAAAGGGTTAACACTAAAACACAGTAAACAGTAAAGTATAAAAAAATTGCATACCTATAAAGCAAACATGATAAAAGCATAACAATAAAACATTGCAGAATAGAATACAGTAAAAAAAGAGCAGAACAATAGAGAGAGAACAATTAATTGACAACTATTTTTGTTTTTTTTATTTTATATATTTTTTTGTTTTTTTTTTGTTTTGTTTTTTTTGTTACACTTTTTTTTATATAACTGTAACTTTTATAACTGTAACTGGTTCCAGGTTCAGGTCTCTCAAAATACGATGGCATCTTGGGAGACCCTGTGAAAGTGTGTCTTAGTCTGTGCAGTGCTGTACCCTACGCTAATACTCAACTAATTTATGGTAGCGTTCAAAACATTCACCAATGCAAAGACCAGGATTGTCAGGACAGGAGGGACAATAATAGCGGGTGTCACGCCTATATCCGCGCTTGCTGCAGACACGACATCTTTTTTGGGGGGCTCGTTGGGTAGGGGTACTCAGGAGGAAATAAAGAAAATGCCTCTCATGCAGCCGGCTTACTGCATTTGGTTGGGGAAGGTGAGGTGGAGCACCGTCTGGAAACAGAAGGCCTCTGACGATCTCTTTATGGAATTTAAGGAAGGATCCAGTCCATCCTGAAGATCTGTATAGCACATAAGCGTTCAGCAAAGCCAATTGAAATAAACAAACAGACACTTTTTTGTACCAGCGTCTGGCCTTACGGGCAACTAGGTACGGCGCCAACAACTGGTTGTTGAGGTCTACCCCTCCCATGTTAAGGTTATATTCGTGGACACAGAGGGGTTTCTCCACAACACCAGTTGCCGTAGTAATTTGGACCATCGTGTCTGCATGAAGGGAGGTAAGAACGAAAACATTCTTATTATCCCTCCACTTCATAGCGAGCAAATTATTACACTGCAAGCAGGCTCTCTCCCCCAGCCTAAGGCGGGAATCTACAAGCCGCTGGGGAAAGCCCCGGCGATTAGGTCGCACGGTGCCACATGCTCCAATCTGATGATCTAAAAAGGTGACTAAAAAGTGGCACGCTCGTGTAATAATTGTCCACATATAAGTGGTACCCCTTTCCGAATAAGGGTGACACCAAGTCCCACACAATCTTGCCAGCACTTCCTATGTAGTCAGGGCAGTTTGTCAGCTCTACGTGACTATCTTTTCCCTCGTAAACCATAAAACTACATGTATAGCCTGTGGCCCTGTCACAGAGCTTATACATCTTGACCCCGTTTCTGGCACGCATGCTGGGAAGGTACTGTTTGAATGACAAGCGGCCAGAAAACTTAATCAGGACTCATCAACGCAGACAACTTGATGGGGAGTAAACAAGTCTGCAAAACGTTGGTTGAAGTGGTTTACGAGGGGCCGAATTTTGTAGAGCCGATCGTATTCAGGGTCTCCACGAGGACGACAGAGTTCATTGTCATTGAAGTGCATGAACCGCAAGATCTGCTCATATCGTGCCCTGGTCATGGAGGCAAAGAACAAGGGCATATGGTGAATTGGGTCAGTGGACCAATATGACCGCAACTCACTCATTTTGGTTATGCCCATGTTGAGGGAAAAGCACCCAGAAAGAGCTTGAATTCGGAGACCGTAATTGGTCTCCAATCTCTGGCAAGGGAGGACTGGGGAATAGTGGCGATGCGTTGACCAGCGTACAAATTGCTTTGGTCCACAATAGATCTATAGAGATCTTCGGTGAAAAACAGCGAATAAAAATCAAGTGACGTAAAATCCACCTGAATGCCGGGTTGGCCAGTGAATGGGGGAAGTACGGATGCTGCAGAAGTGGTGGGTTCCCAATTAGAATTGGCGAATGCAGCAGGAAGGACACGATGGGTCTGTGTTCGTCTTCTTGGTGGCAGCAGGACACTACTTGTGCTTGCCACCTCGCCAGCTTGAACTGCGCTTATGGGACTCGCCACGTCACCACGTGATACTGCAGTGCTGGATGTACGACCAGGGTGTACTAGGTGGCTGGTGCTTGCCAGTTCACCAGAAGGAATAGCGGCGCTAGCACTGCTCTGCTCCATACGAGGGACCTGCAGTTCTTGCACATCAGCGACAGAAGAAGAAGATTGAGGTCTGGTACGCCTGACCTTGGCAGGGACCACAACTCCGTCGTCAGAGATATCTGTCATGGAGCTGCTGTCGTCTACAGGATCGTATTCTGAGCCTGAATCTGACAGATGAGTGACTTCCTCTTCACTATCTGTCATGCTCAGAAACGTGTAGGCCTCTTCACTAGTGTACCTTCGATTTGCCATTTTGGGCTCTAAATTTAGTGGTACACTAGTGAGACTCACAGGCAAAAAAGCTCCTGACTGTTAGCAACTGTATCAAAACGCTACCAACAAAAACTGTTAGCGATCGCAGGGATCAGGCCTGACTCTGAACGCTGCAGTTATGTGTGTTTGGTGTTTTGTAAGTGACAGTGATTGATCGATACTGCACTTGGGTGGGCTGGGCCGAGGGGCAAAACGCAGGTGCTAGCAGGTATCTGGGCTGATCCCGCTAACACTGCGTTTTTGGGAACCCTAAACTGCTGGGGACGCTAGTATAAATCTGATCGGATCAGATGTTGATCCGTTCAGATACTATACCAATAAGGGAGGTGTATGTTGCGTGCATGGGTGTTAGCGGTACTGGCGCTAACATGACGCTGCCTGGGGTGACGCAGACCTTATCTGACCCTAAAACGGAACTTATATCTCTGCCGGGCGATTAGGGGGTTAAACCTTTATTAGGTAATAAAGGGCGGGTGCCCTGAAACTATAAAAAACAAACTAACTAACCAACGTCACCCGTAACAGTTATACAGTGATCAGTGGTAAAAGGGTTAACTAGGGGGCAATCAGGGGGTTAAAACCTTTATTAGGTAGTATATGGGGGTCCCTGTTGCTATAAAACACTGACGGCGAACCTATATACTTACCTCCCTAACTAGCGTCACCTGTGACACTAATACAGCGATCAGAAAAACGATCGCTTGGTGACACTGGCGATGGGGGGGTGATCAAGGGGTTAAAACTTTATTGGGGGGGTTAGGGGGGTATCCTAGACCTAAAGGGGGCTACCACTAACTGCCTTACCACTTATAACTGTCACAAACTGACACCAATGCAAAAAAAAAAAAAACTGCTATTGGTGTCACTGTGACAGGGCGGTGATGGGGGGTGAAAAGTGTGCCTACCGTGTTCTACTGTTAGTGTGGTGTTGTACAACTCACATTGATGTCTTCTCTCCTCGGCACCGGAACGAAAAGACCGGCTCGAGGAGAGATGACATCACTTCCTCTGCCGCTGTTTACATTACAGCAGCAGAGGAAGATTTTCATTCGTTGGGAGCGATCGCGAGGGGGTGGCCAAGAATGAGTGGCCTCAGCCTGGATCGCTCCCCTAACGAAGCCAACCGCCTCGGGCACCGGGGGGGCACGATGTGCCCGCCGCCCGAGGGAGGCAGATCACGTACCAGGTACGTGATTTTGCCTGCCCGTGCCATTCTGCCGCAGTATATCTGCGTTAGGCGGTCGGCAAGTGGTTAGCTGCTTGACAACTGCCGCACGAACATTTATGTTGGCAGAATGGCATGGACAGGCAAATGGGCGTACATGTTTGTCCCTTTAAATTTGCCGCCGTGTGGGCGCGGGTCCCACAAACTCGATATCCGCGGAAATGCCCGCGATCGTCTCACGGAGAGGAAGAACGGGGAAATGCTGATGTAAACAAGCATTTCCCCGTTCTGCCTAATGACACTGATCACAGCTCCCTGTGATCGGGAGCTGTGATCAGTGTCGTGTCACACGTAGCCCACCCCCCCTACAGTTAAAATCACTCCCTAGGACACACTTAACCCCTGCAGCGCCCCCTCCTCTATTTGTGGGGAAAAAGGACGTCAATTTTGTTTGGGAGCCATGTTACACGACCGCGCATTTGTCGGTTAAAGCGGAGCAGTGCGTAATCGCAAAAAGTGCTCTGGTCTTTGGCCAGCCAAATGGTCCGGGGCTTAAGTGGTTAAATGGTCAATTTCCCTCACTTACACCCCGGAGTTCTTTCCTTTAATAAAAGAACAAAAAGATACTTTGTTTCTACTTATTAGCTGTGTTGTGATAAAACTTGGCAGGCAGTCTGGATTTTTTTTTTTTTTCCAGCTGTGAAAACTCTCTGCACTTGTTAGGAAGAATCGTGACACACTGTTTTGAAGATCGGGAAGGGGAAAAGATTGCGATTTTGATTCTTAACAATTAATCGTGCAGCTCTACTCTATGGTTACTCTTGGTTTCTGTACCATTTTTTATATCTTTCTTTATTGAAAATGTTTCAATAAAATGCTAGTAAAAGAATAGGCTGCCCTACACACAACAAACAATTCAATATTCCAGTCGCACACGTTCCCGGATAAACGGCATAGAGCATTAATGGGTGCTGTAACGATTA
The DNA here is from genome assembly GCF_042186555.1 of Aquarana catesbeiana. NCBI lineage: Eukaryota > Metazoa > Chordata > Amphibia > Anura > Ranidae > Aquarana > Aquarana catesbeiana. Next base: position 573,382,052 of record NC_133326.1, read on the forward strand.
CCAGTTGGGTTCTGGAAGCATCAAACAGAAGTACATCTTCGCCAGCACACCATGGATCAGAAAACAAGGTTGTCCAAAGAAGGTTTTTGATCGAAAATGGTCACATCACAAGGGGGGTGCAACGTTTCGGGGCCGCGCAGGACCCCTTCGTCAGCCAACCTTCTTTGGACAACCTTGTTTTCTGATCCATGGTGTGCTGGCGAAGATGTACTTCTACACACAACAAAGGCGTCAAAGTAGCTCCTGCACTTTTTTGGCAGGGAGTCTCCCACATTTTCGTAATGTGTACTTTTCACGTTTTCAAAATGCATATCTTTGTCGCGTTTAGGTTATCATTGAGAAATAATGGCATTGCACGCGTGATGCACATTTTCAGGAACACACGCAGAAACATGTTCCCGGAACACATAGATGTGAATATGGAACCTTAGTTTTGAAGTGAATGACGGGTACAGTTTTAGGTAAGTTGAGTAGTCTTACACATTTAGTTGCAGACAGTGGCGGCTGCTAGTATTGGGGGGGGGGGGGGGGGTTGGAACAATCCGTCCGCCCCCTACCTCACCCCCCCAGTTGGTGAATTGGTCCTCCCACTCACTTAATCTAGGTCGCGCCTTCACACTGGGTCTCCTACTTCCTTGGCTTCACGACGACGTGGCTTCCCCTGTGTCTCCTTCCTCCTTGGTTGCCAATAGGATCGCTTGTCCTCTCAGCCAGTCGGGTCTCGGGACACTCTTCCTGAGCCTGGATTGGCTGGGAGGAGAATCTGGAAGATAACAAATTACTATTGGGTGCTCTGTGCCCGGAGCCCACCCATTTTTGAAGCCAGTTAGTGCCTCAGGCTCTAATCACGTGCTTCTAAAAGGGAAAAAAAAAAACCCCTTTGGAATCCATGCGCCCTACATGTAAATTAGGGGCCGGGCACATGGATTAGGGGGGCTTCTCCCAATATGGACGGGCCGTCGCTGGTTGCAGTTGCATGTTTTCTAGATTGCATTAACAGTTTGCTGACTTAGTTGACTTGTAAATGTTACACTGTAAATATTTGACCATATTATATTTAGGCTGGAGTTTGGAAATCAGAAGACACGTCTGGAAATTCAAATTGAATACATTCATGGACAACTAAAGAAAGAAACAGAAAAAGTGATAAACCTTAGGGAGAACTTAAGCAAAGAGGAAGAGCAAGTTACTCAGTTAAAGAAGGTGCAGAAACTTTTATTCTTTTTTTTACATAAAACAAAGTTTTATTAATCAACTGGTGCATACATGTGATGCTTGCTTTAACATACAAACTTGGCAACTAGTACATGAATTGTTATAAACTCTATACATATGCTAAACAGTACATTATGTTTACTCTGTGAGAATATTTTGTGGTCATATATGTAACATTTAGAAACCACACATCAGGGTGTACCCTCAAAAAATCATTCCATACTAAATTGGTTTCTATATACACATGTGTCAGATTCTTGGAGCCAACGATCCCATATCTTATTGTACTTGGCAGGGCAACCTCTGTCAATGTATATGCATTTCTTATACGGTAGGGTATTATTCACTTCCACCTTCCATTCCACTAGTTTGGGAGACGCTTGTCTCATCCATTTTTTGGCTATGACCTTTCTTGCTGCAAAGAGTGTTTCATGGAGAAATGTTTTTGTGTATTTGTCAATTGTGTCTGGAATTATACCCAAGAGGCATTGTTTTGGATCTAGTGCTAGGGGTGAGCCCATTGTGTCATGTAGGAATGTCACGATTTGTTCCCACAGACCCTGAATCTTAGGACATGTCCACATCAAATGGAAAAAGGTACCAGTCTCTTTCCCACACATCAGGCATGTGATAGATTGTGTGCGTTTATATCTTGCCACTCTAAGGGGTGTGAGGTATGCTCTATGAAGAATGTAGAGCTGCGACAAGCGGTCTGATAATTTGGGGGACACAGCCCTACAGGACTCCAGTGCCTCCCCCCACTCCTCATCCTCTATTGGTCCCTCTTCTCTTTCCCATCTTGGTTTAAGATCGTACGCTATTCTAGTGGAAACTGGGGTTGAGAGCATGTTATAGAAAGCTGAAATCAGTTTAGGGGGGTCTGTGTTCTTAATTACTGCCATTAGGACATTAGGTGTAGGGCCTGGGAGGGAATCGGGAAATTGCGATTGCGCCGCATGACGGATTTGTAAAAATCTAAAGAACATTTGATTCTGAATTGTGAATTCTGCTTTAAGTGAATCAAAAGTTTTTAAATGCCCATCTTTTAAAAAATGATGCAGATAGAATATTCCCTGCATGGACCATAGAAATGCATCTTGTATTTTGTTAAATTCAGGAAGATTCTTGTTGTGCCATACCGGCGTGTAATCATCGAACTGCGGGATTTCAAGTTTAGAAGTAGCCAAGTCCCATATTTTCCTGTAGTGATATAACATGGTATATCTATTTTCCCCCTAGTTCCATCCCCCCCGAGCCCGATGCTATAGCGTATATCGAGTCCTTGGTGTATTGTGCCCACCTTGGACATAGGAGCGTGAGAAAACTCTTGCTGTCCGTTTTATTCAAGTGAAAAAGTTGTGACAGCTGTGATGCAATGTAATATAGGTTAAAGTCCGGAAGAGCTGTGCCACCAAGGTCAGTCGGGTTCTTAAGAGTTTGCCATGCCAGTTTGTGTCTATTGGTGCCCCATACGAATGGCTTAAGAAGGGACTCTAGAGATTTAAAGTGCTTCAAGGGTAAGTAAACCGGAGAGTGCCAGAGAACATACAGTATTTTGGGAAGTAAAATTATTTTAATTAAATTTATGCGGCCCCAGGTCCCAAGTGGGAGCCTGGACCAAACTCAAACTTTGTTTTTAACCATGGAAATGAGAGGGTCTATATTGAGGGATACGTAATCTGCAGGGGACCTAGATATACGGATCCCAAGATATTTAATAACATCAACTCTCTGAAGCGGTAGTCTGGCTTGGGATTCTGGGGGTGGAAAACTATCTATTGGTAAAATGTGGGACTTATCCCAATTGATTTTCAGTCCTGAAAATATTCCGAATTGTTTGATCGTGTGGAGTGCGGTACATAAGGATGGGCCCGAATCCGCTAGATATAACAGCGTGTCGTCAGCATACATGCTGATTTTTTCAATTAAAGAGCCCAGTCTTAGACCTTTAATCTCCGGGTTCGTTCGAATGGATATCGCCAGGAGTTCTGCCGCAAGGGCATACAATAGTGGGGACAAGGGGCACCCCTGTCTCGTGCCTCTGCTAAGGTCAAACATCTGAGACGACCACCCATTAGCCACCACCCTGGCCCTGGGTGCCTGGTATAGTAATTGAACCCATTTGATGAATTTCGGGCCGAAGCCATAGCCCTCCAAGCATCTCCAAAGATACCTCCACTCCACCGAGTCGAAGGCTTTTGCTGTGTCTAAAGTCACCACAACTCGTGAGCCAACTTCCTCGTGTGTAGCCTGTAAATTCATATATAATTTCCTGAGAGTAAACGAGGTGTTGCAACCAGGCATGAAACCTGCCTGATCTGTATGTATTAGTGATAAAATAACCTGATTAAGCCTAATAGATAATACTTTGGCCAATATTTTAATATCAACTTGTAGAAGGGATATTGGGCGATAGGATTCTGGGTATCCCGGGTCCTTTCCTGCTTTGGGGATGAGGACTATTGTTGCCTCTGTCATAGGGTAATGTCCCAGTCTCAAAGAGATGATTGTATAAGGTTAACAGTTTAGGAGTTAACAGTTCTCTGAATTGGGAATAAAACTCAATTGGGAGTCCGTCTGATCCTGGGGATTTAGACCTAGCGAAGCTGGCAATGGCAATTGTAATTTCGTCTGTAGTGAGGGGTACCTCTAGTAGGTCTATCTGTTCTTCTGTTAACTGTGGGAAAATCACTTTCTCAAGAAAGACTGACATTGATTGTGTCTCAGTGGGAGCTGTCGTTTTTTTTATAAGTCAGTAAAGAAATTTCTGAAGATAGCGGTTACACTAGGTGGGTCTGTTATTTGTCGTCCTCCAGGACCATGTAGTGTAATCACCACGGGGGGCCTATCTTCACTGTGCACTAAGTAGGCCAATAACTTGCCTGCTTTTTCCCCATATTCAAACATTTTTTGTTTGGAGAAAAAAAGTTTTTGTCTGGCTTTCTGGTATTGCAGCTGAGTAACTACTCTGGTTTGTAATTTTAGCAGGTCCGCATTTACAGGGGTTGGGGTGGCAGTAAAGTCTCTTTCAGCAGAAGACAGGTCCTCCAACGCCTTACCAAGAGCACTGGAGGAATCCGTCTTAATTTTATTGATAGCAGTAATTAACGTGGAGCGAGCAAATAGCTTAAAGGAGTCCCATACTGCGGAGGGCGATGCTGACTTGTCATTCTCCGCAAAATACAATCTCCACTTATCCACTAGCTCATCATCCTCAGGTAGAAGAGAGAGCCAAAATGGGTCCAAACGCCAAGACCATGTTGGTTTTTCTATAGGGATGTTTAATGTAATCCAGTATGGACTATGATCCGAGAGTATTCTGGGGCAGAATGCAGCCTCTGATAGTCGTGGTATTAAACTGTGGGAAATGAGTATGAAGTCTATGCGGGACATAGAATTGTGAGAAGATGAGAAACACGAGTATGATTTAGTCTGTGGGAACTTGTGGCGCCATGTGTCTGTTAAGTGGAAGGTGGAAATGAGCTTAGAGAACCTAGTTTAGTGGGGAGTATTAAGGGTAGGCGGAGTAGGTTGTAGCCTATCCAGGATCGGGTTTAGTGTGGTATTAAAGTCGCCTAGCCAAACTGCGGATGTAGTAGAGTGGCGGGCCATGAATGAAAGTCCTTCTTTAATTATAGAAATGTTAAATGGGGGTGGTACATAAAAAGCCAATATCAACAGGGGTTCGCCATATAACTTAGCTAGAATAAATACATATCCCTGTGGATCAGTGGATAATTCGCATAGCTCAAAGTGTACCGATTTAGCTATCAGGACTGAGACTCCCCTGGAATGGGATGTGTGGGTAGAATGATACGCCCACCCAGCCCATGGTCTGCGAAGTGCCATCTGGATGCTCCCCTCCACATGCGTCTCCACCAAAGCTATCACATCGGCACGTTGTTTCTTGAGGAATGTGAAGACTGCTGCACGCTTAAATTTCTCGCGCATGCCCCTCACATTCCATGTAAGACATTTTAGGGATGCCATGAATACAACCTTTTGAGATCTAATGAAACAATTATGTTAAGCAATTTGCTCTTTATGTATGAAGCATTTATATTTCTAGTATGCAAACCCTGGTGGATTAATCCTGTAGCACATAATACACATGAACACTCACATGAGTATAGCATTCGAAACGTTACCTGTTTACTGCGGTTAGTATGCACAATCAAGTTTAACCAAACTATAAACAAATGAACTCCCACCCCCCTCCCCGCCCTACACTGTCCCAAACTGGTGCGGGCATATTCTCTTAACTTGTGTCCAACTGGGAAACATTCCAACCTCCAAGTTACATAAAAAATGCAGAACATTTGGCTAAGTCCCCGGGGTCGACGTAGAATAAGAGATATCATCCATATCAATAGTGCAGGGTATGTCACGGTTTCTCGATCTCCTTGTTTCCAATTAAATGCATTTAATATGGTCCGGAAAAAATTCCAGTAATCATGGTGCTGCTTCCCAGTGGTGTGTGGGGTAAAGTCTCACTGCACAATGCATGTTATTGGTAGGACTTCTGCTCTTCCGGAGCCCCGGAGAGTAAGTGGACTCTTATGCTGTAGATGTCCATAGATTGTACTTTGTACTTTATACTTGCGCTGGTTTACAAGGGATTCTGTGTCGTGGTCAAATAATTTTTGTGGGTAGTAAGAAACAGTTCTCATCCCCAAGTGGGCGGCATCAAGAAGGGTTCCCTACATCTGCTGGGAACAATGCAGTCATGCGACTCTGGAACTTGATCAGTCAGCTCTTTCAGGAATAGCACGACGTTCCAACCAGGAAATCACTTCTTCAGGATCTTCAAAAAAGACCACACGTCCGTCATGTTCCACATGGAGGCGTGCAGGAAAAAGCATAGAATATTTGTATTGTAGGTTCCTCAGCCTGCGCTTGGCCTCTGCAAAACTCTGTCGACGGCGTTGTACCTCCGCTGAAAAATCTGGGAAAATTGCTACTTTGATATTCCCTACTGGGATGTTGCCTTTCTCCCTCGCCATCCTCAGGGCTGTATCCCGATCTTTGTAATTGAGGAGTTTAGCTATGAAAGTGCGAGGAGGGGCTCCCTGCGGGGTGGGTCTGGCTGGCATACAGTGTGCCCGCTCCACCGCAAACATAGGGGAAAAGGCTTCTCTCCCATAGGCGTTGATTAGTAGTTGTTGCAAGAACGTGGTAGTGTCCTTGCCCTCCATCCCCTCTGGCAGATCGATCAGGCGCATATTACATCTTCTCAGCCTATTCTCCATATCATCTTGTTTAGTAAGGAGTTGGTGTATTTGTCGTTGTACGCGGTCTGAGGATGTTTGTAAGGGTGGAATGGCATCCTCCACCGTGCTCAGCCTGGTCTCAGTTTCCTTCACTCTGTCTCTGAGCTTTTGAAAGTCTTGCCTAATAAGGGAAATATCCATCTTGACTTCCTCAATTTGTGCTGTGAGGGAAGTTCTGCAAAAGGTGATTGCTTCAAGCAGTTTGTACGTATCACTCGCCATTCGCTCACCCTCCCCTGCTTTCTCAGAGGCCCCATCTTCCTCCATGTCCTCTTTGTCTTGGCGGCGGTATTGATCAAGCCTCGCCGCCGCTGCCTTCTGTGATTTAGTTGGTGACATACTGTGGGGGTCCGGGGTGACTCACAGCGAGTCCCCAATCATGTTTTGGCAAATTTAGTAACCTGTGAGACAGGAGACAGTGCTGGCGAGGGTCTCGAAGCCATCAAGGTGTCTGGGGGCAAAGTCTGCCTCTATGCGGCAAGTGTGTAGTAGATTACTGCTCTGTTTGGGGTGCTGGTAATCTGGAGGGGTGATGTGGAGTATGAAAGGTCACTAAAAGAAGTTTTTCACATGAAAATCGAAACGGCAGCAGGTTGAAGATGCAGCAAAGGCTGGGTATATGAGAGTGTAAAGATGGCCGCCGGCCTCTGTGTGTAGGCCGAAGCCACAGTCTTGCCTAGATGCGACCGCCGCTCTTTCAGGGGTACTGGGGGTCAGGTAAGCCTGTATATGTGGGGAGGGATGTGCTCTAGGTCCCCAGGGGGGTTTTCCTCAAGAGTTATGCAGCAGCAAGGCACAGCTACCCCAATAAGGTCGGGTGTAGAGGAGGACCAAGATGGCCGCGGACCTCCAGAAATAGGCCGAAGCCGCGGACTGGATCCGACCGCCGTGTGGAGGATCGCCACTCCGTTCGGGCCGCCGTCGATCCTGTCACTCCAAAATGCAGCTCTGGGTATGGTGGATGCCCCAGGGGAGTTGATCCAGCGATTAGTGCAGCATAGAGAGTCAAGGAGTAATTACAGCAGGAGTAATGGACGGAGCTCAGGGAATACACGTCCTACTCCATGCTGTGTCAGGCCACGCCCCCAGAAACTTTTATTCTTAAATTTTTTTTTTTTATGAATGGAGTTTGGATCAAACCTTACCAAAGTTTTTGGTGGCCTTCACGTAAGATATTCTGCTAGTAATGTTCTAATGTTCTCCTGGATATTCTATAACTGAAGCCAAAACATTAAACTTAATTATATAGTACAGGAGAGCAAATCATACCGCTGCCTTCTGCCGTTGCACTACACCTTCTGGTACCTGTGTTGTCGTGGCTCTCTTCCTGGACATGCTATTAACTCTTTCATTCTGTATCTATTTCAGGGATATACCCCACAGGGAGTCCCCTCACTTAGCAATGGCCAAGACAAAGCGCAGAGGAGCTGAGAAAATAAAAGGCCTAATAGAACTCATGCTACAGACGTCACTGTGGAAAACCACTAAAATGCTCAGGGCAGTAGCTGTTCTCCTGCACCTAAGCAATGTTCTGTACTGACACTGCTCCCCTCCCCTGATTTTAGCTCCCTTTCAGGCACGCAACAGATCACCAATCTGACTAAGGTAAATTGAATTTTAACTGATTGCTTTGGAAAACTTTCTGCCCTTCTAGAACCTTCGATCTTCAGAAAGCAGAAGTGCGGTTCCTGCAGTGCAAAGGTTTAAAGGGTTTTACTCAAACCTATTCACAGTCTCAAAACCAAATGGGAGTTTTTGCCTAATCTTGGAGCCAAGATCCCTAAATGGATATCTGTGAGTTCACAAATTTCATATGGCATCCAAAAGATCTGTTATTACTTCTTTCTGGCAAAGGAAAATTCTTGCATTGGTTAACATCCACAATGTTTATCTTCACATTTTCATCTTTCCCATATAACAGTGCTTTCTAATCTTTGCTGTGGGGGATACCAACACTTTCAATTTTTCACCCTGCCATTGGCGCTCTTCTCGGCACCAAACAAGTTCTCAAAAAGTTGCTTGCTTTTTTCCTAACCCTGTTTAGATCTCAGGGCATCCAGGTCACAGGATACCTGGATGACTTTCTTCCAAAAGATCCTTCAGCCACTGTCCTGTTATCTATTATTAAAAATATGATCCAGTTCCTACAAACTTTCAAGTGGCCGATCAACTTCAAGAAGTATGCCCTTCAGTCTTACCATCGTCTGGAGCACTTGGGGCTGATCTTGGATATGGCACAGGCAAAAAATGTCCTTTCCCAGGAAAAGATTGCTTCTCTGAGATCCAGCTGTCGAGCTCTCAGGTCAACCAGGCAGCCATCAAATCACTTAAGCATATAAGGGTTTTGGGCCTCATGGTGGCTTCCTTTTGAGGCTGTTTCCTCTGCCTATATCCACTGACCTATATGACCTATGCAGCTCAACATTCTCATGATGTGGGACAAGCCAATTCCTTCCTTGGATCACCCGCTACTGCTGTCATTCCAGGCAAAAAACCTCCCTGGCATGGTAGATTTTAATCAGACTTAAAATCCAGGAAATCGTTTCTTCCCCTTCCCTGGGAGATATTAATAATGGAAGCAAGCCTGAGGGGCTGAGGCAGGATCTATAACTCCCTGACTGGCCAAGGAACCTGGTCCTCACAGGAGTTGTGACTCCCCATCAACATTCCGGAACTGAGAACAGTAAGACTGACTCTCCTATAATGGAACCCTCTCCCACACAATCGCCCAGCCAAGGTGCAGTTGAATAACGCCAAGGCTGCTGCCTACATAGCAGAAGTCGATCAGCCATGAATGCAGCAAGCATAATTATCGTTTGTGCAGAGAGCCATATTCCAACTCACTCCGCTCTCTACATAAGGGGAATGGAAAATTGGCAAGCAAACTTTAAGTCGTCAGTGATTGGTCTCAGGCTAGTTGTCCCTACACCATGAGTTCTTCGTAATGCTCTGTCAAAAATGGGGAACACTAGATGTGGACATCATGGCCTCCAGATTCAACAAGAAGTTGGACAGTTTTGTTACTAGGTCCAGGAATCCCCCTCTAGCTTTTGAGGTGGATGTCCTGTTGATTCCTTGGCCAGAGTACAGATTGTTGAATGCGTTCCCTACAGTGAAGATTCGCCCTCAACTGCTCTGCAAGATTGAAGATGAACAGATTTGGTGATCCTTATTGCTCTAAATTGGCCCAGGAAAACTTGATACACAGACTCCTGGCAGACACACCTTGTCCTCTGTCAAACAAGACAGGCCTCCTGTCACAGGGCATTTGGTTTTCATCCTGCTTCTCAGTCTCTGGCTTTAATGGCATGGCTGTTGAAACCCAGATTCTAAGGCATAGGGGCAAAGCAGATTCATTCCCAGAAATCCAGTTCTCGTAGGATCTACCATCATACCTGGAGGGCCTACTTTGGCTGGTGCAAAAATAGGCATTCCTATTCCTTGTATCCTGGCCTTTCATCAGTCTGACCTGGACCAGCATCTGGCTCTTATTACTATAGAGAGACAGGTTTCTGTCTATCCATTCTATTCCAGAAACCTTTTTGCTCTGTTCTCAGAACCTTGTTACAAGTAGTTGTGTATACGAATCCCCACCTTACCTCCTGTGTCTCTCTGGGATCTGAATCTGGTACTTTCAATTCTTCAAAAATCTCCCTTTGAACTAATTTGGGATTTCTCATTGAGGGATCTCTTGAGTAAGGTGGTCCTTTTTGTAGCCATTACCTATCTCAGACTTGTCTCCAAGTTTATGGCTTCTTCTTATATGGAGCCCTTTCTTGTCTTGCATAGGGACAAGGCGGTCCTAAGACCCAGACTATCCTTCCTCTTCAAGGTAATCTCTTCCTTTTAACCTTGCTAAGAACATTGTCCTTTCTTGCCTTTGTCCTACTCTAAAACATGCCAAGGAAGTCTCACTCCACTCCACTGCCTGGATGTGGTTATGGGCTACCCAGCCACAACTGTTCCTTCAGAAAAACTCCTTTTGTCCTCTCCGAAGGCCCCAGGAAGGAACATCCTGCTTCCTCTTTCACCATTGATATATGGCTCAGGCTGCTCATCTACAGGGCTTGCTCCCTTGAGAAATGGTTTTCTCCCTTCCCTATAGGGCTAGTTACACTGGATTTTGTAGGTCCCTTGGGCCTTTCAGCAGCAAGCCTCTATTTTGTAGGTTTGCAAGGCCACCACCTTTCTGCTTATACTTTTTTAAAGTTTTACCAGGTAGATATTCAGGCATCTGATTCAAGCTTTCATTTGAGTGTTTAGGATGAATTGACCCTTTCTGTTTGTGAGCCTGATAGCTTCTGTTTGTTGCCCACCCCTCCATTTATTACTTGGGGACGTTCCAACGGTCTATTACTTGTCCTTTGTCCTGTGTTGTACAATTAAGATAATGGGAATTTTGACTTGCTAGTAAATTCCATATCTTGGAGTACGGTGCAGGACAAAGGTCCCAGCCCTCTGTTATCTGTTTTTTCTTATTGCTTGCTTTAAAGCTGGAGTCCCACAGATTGGGCAGAGTTATATGAAGGCTCCCAGCAAAACTTTTGCCAGTGTCTAATTACCTGAAGGTAGCGGCATATAACCCTCTGTCTATTACTTGCTTTTCTGTACTGTGCTTAAAGATATGAAATTTATTGGTAAGTCAAAATTCCCATATTTTTCAGGTTCTTACTGTTGTATGCACAAGGCTGCACAATAACCAGGTTGAACAAACTAGAACAAAGGTTCCACATGCATAAGATTATGTTCACAGGTGTATGTAATGACGGTATTTCACAAAAATATTAAACTGTATCCTTATTCAAAATAATACATATACATCTATTGCTTAAAGCGTTAACCTAAAAAAAATATATATGGATCCTGCTCCTTTAAAGCATTTTATATAGCACAGTGCTTGTGCTTTGTAATTTGGCACCCTGTACCACCTGTAATGCCTGGCTATCCCCTCCCCTATGCAAACAGACCACGATAATCATGGCTGCTGAGCCCCTGATACCGTGGTCTATTTGCATGCCTACGTTATCCGCAGCTTGCTCTCCTGTGTCTGTCTCCGTGTCCCCCCTCCCCTCTCTGTGTGTCACCTAGTGACAGTGCCGCCCCATCCCCCTCCTGTTGCAGGAATAAGTTATATATATATCTACTATCCGTTCTGTCTCCTCTTACAGTGCCCTACTGTCTCTGTGTATTATTAAAATTCCTCCTTTACCGTATTTCACGGCAGCTCCCGGTGGTCACGTGACCGGCCGGCTCTCCTCCCACGCCGCCCCGCTGACGTCAGCAGGGAAACCTATATTGTCTATTTCGTATTTTATATACTTTGGACAGGACGTCGGGGGGGGTGTCCTGGGCAGCAGGTATATTTTCCCATTATTTGGGTTATGGCACTTTTAAGGGTGACCATGAGAGACATTTTTTAACACTCGGGTTCTCACCCATAAAGGGCGAGGATGGTTGTGGGGTAGTCTACCAGAGAGAGAGGACTGATTTACAGTACGCTCTGGATTGCTAAATCCTCTTATGAGACCCGGAATACGGAGGTTCAGAGAGACTTTGGTTGGGAAAGAGTCTCTAAATTCTGATTACAGTGACTTTAACCTAGCTGGAGGGGAGGTCTGAGAAGGAGCAGCAAGGAGTCACATTGTAAGGTAGAGTGAAGTGGTTGACAGCTGTGAGCAAGTGTCTGGCAACTAAGACGTTGTTTGCTTAGCCCTTGCAGCCTTTGCAGTACCCCCGAAGCAAACAGGAACCCTAAACCTAATTGTTGGGGCTGGTATATTGGTGTTGAGCTCATATGTTGTATTGATTATACCAGGACTGTGGTCTGCTTTATTTTTGCTGAAGAAAGATGTTTTGAGTTTCCAATAAGGACTGTTACTTTTTCAAGCAGCTGGCTGCTGATCCCGGGCTCTCCATACAACAATGTACTCATGTAATTTTGAAATATTTCAAGATGGAATGTTTGTCGTTTAATGTATACCAAGTAATTAACATTTTAATTATAGCTGAACCCACAAAAGACAGGGTTAATATACTGTCTTGTAGCTTACATGTGCTCATGTGTATTGGCTGCATTCATATTTTTTTTAAGGTGTTTTTTCCTTTATTTTACCTGGCGATCTAGCCATTAACAACACTTCATGGCCTAAAATGACAGCACATACTAATGGTCCTGTGTCTATGGAGAAGTAGCATTCACACTAAAGAAAAGTGGCCTGGGGCTGCAGAACACCCCCTTATCTCTATGGCTTAGAGGGGAGGTGTTCTGTAGTTCAGAGGTGAACCTGGCAGGTTTAATAACACTACTTGAGATTTCAGTGCAGCACAGCTAGGGTTAGCATAAAGTTACTAGCTCAATGTGTTTCTTGCAGGATCAGCAGGTATTTTTTTGTACTTATTAAACATATATAACAAAACAGGTTCAATGGTATATTTAACAGATTAAAGGGCATCAAATTAGAAAGGTGAATTGTTAGGGCTTACATACACATTAAGGCTCGGTTCACACCTATGCGTTTTTTAATGCTTTTTGCGGAAACGCACTACAGTCTATTTAACATGGTTTACTAAGGGACATGTTCACATCTATACTTTTTTCAGCCGCTGCCTTTTTGTAAAGGGTCAGGGAAATTTTAAAAAGCAAAACTGCCTTTTTGGTTCAGTAGAATGGAGAAGCTGCAGAAAAGCTTGTAGTGCATTTTTGCCACGATTTTGCACTTTGTTTTTTAATCTACCCATCACCAAATTGACCAAGAAAAAAAGCACAAAGAATGCAAAATGCACTGCAGAAACAGTTTAAAAAGTAAACTGCATAGGTGTGAACCAAGCCTTCTAGCTGATACATACAGTTTTAACACTTTGCCTCATGCACACAGAACTTTTTTTTTTTTTCTTCCCTGGTCGTTGCAGGAAATAAAGCAACCAAAAAACTTGCCAAAAGCTGCATTTTGAACCCGCATCTATCCAAAAGTGTTTGGGCGTTTATTCTATTAACCAGGATATTTATTTGCCTAGTGTTTAAAGGGTAAGTTCACCTTTACAGAAAAAGCTGTAAGGTGAACCCCCCCCAGCTTAATCTGCAAAACGTAACTCGTCAGGAGGTACGTTTGAGAGCATTCTAATTGGTCGGCGCCGACCAATCAGAACCCAAGTAGCCCCTCCTGTCACCGCGAAGAGGAGAGAAAGCCGCTTGGATTACAAGCCCCCAAACCGGTACAGCGGCGATATAAGCTGTCAGTACGGGGGGGTCACCGGACTCCAGGTTAGCAGGACCAGGGATGAGGGGGTCCTGTGTAAGTTCGCCTTACAGGTTTTCAGTTAAGCACGTTTACATGTATTTAGGCGCTGTCAACATTTTTTTCCAAGTCATCTTCCAGGACGGCTTACTGAGAGGCTTCTCACACCTAGCACAGGAAACACATGATCCACATTATAAAAGCAGCACACATGTATTAGCCCCTCAATATTTGTTTCCTCCGGCCAGTCAGGAACTCCAAACAGATGTTTGTTATTTTTCCGGCCTTCGTGCTAGGTGGCAGGGGCCTCCCGACGTCCATACCCAGGGCAAACAGGGGTATTACTCCTGGTGTATGAGTCAGTTTGGGCCACCCAGAGACCTGATAGAGCGGTCTGGGGTGAAAGTAAGGGACCCCCTCTCCAGATTGAGTTGTAGCCTCAGTGAGGTACCTGTGAGGAGTGGAGGAGGTGATCCAGTGGGTCCATCTGAAATGGCAAAGCAGGGTGTTCTTCTAGTGGAGGCACAGGCCACCGCATGGTCCGAGTACCTTTTTTTCAGCTGTTTACAGAGATCTCCATGTGCAGGGCTTCTCTATCCCCAGCATGTGGATCGTGCTGGTGGCGCAGAGTGATGAGGTAACTTCCAGCGCTGGTGACAGGAAGTGACATGTCAGGAAGTCCAGTGGCGGCCATCTTGGTACACGCAGACACCGGGAAGTGAAGCCCTAGCTGGGGAGGATAACAGGGCTGTGCCAGAGGGTGGCGTTGGATCCACAGCGCCGCCCCGGATTCTCCACACCTCCTTATATAGGGGCCCGAAGCAAGCAATGGGGGGAAAAGCGAACTTAGGACTTTAGTTGGGACGCAAGGAAAAGTTTGCGCCCCCATCCCTAATATCATGAAAAAGAGGGGTGAGGTTGGGACCTTGAATGAGGTGCGCATGATGCGGCCCAATCACACTCACAGAGGTGCAAACATATGTATGTTTATTAAGGACCAATGATCAACATGGCATAAAAACGCATTGGGTGCATTGAACATAATATAATCGCATAGACAATAAATCTATGTATATACAACCATGGGGCAGGGGTAGGTACAATTATGAATCTTAATCCTCCAAACAAGATAAAAGTCATGTGAAGTAAAAAACATATGAAAATTGGTCAATGTGTGTTTGATGCATCAAAGGTAGGCCCGGCGCTGTGTTTAATGGACTTCAAACCACTCTTCAGGAGCCAGATGCATCTAAATTCTATAAAAGATGTATAAAAAGCAATATAATTTCATGGGTCTAACAACATCAGCAGAAAAAGGGGGAAATTTGTTCATAATGGGCCATGCCAAAAAAGGTTACTCACATGATAGCCAAAACTGGGACCGTGCGACAAAACAAAGCCAGGGGTAAGCCATGGAGCCTGGCCCAGGAGCTGAGAGGGGGACCTCAACGAGGAACACCGTACCGCACGCACCAACACCCCGCAGTGGAGGGGACTTCTATAATATAGGAGATATATAAAATGTATCTATGATGATACAAGTAACAAAAAACGAGATGATATAAGCTGCGGATATCACCAAGGTGATTGAAAAAAGCACCCGGAAGATTACCTTGGAGAATACATATGATGTTTGAAGCCACATGGATAGAAGGGGATCAGGGTGTGCATAGGTTGTATCAGCACCATCTCTGAATACCATGAAGCAGGGAGTGAGATGCAGCCCCAGTATGGAACGTCAGCTCCCCCTCAGTGTCACGCAGACACGACACAGTGGAGCAAAACCTCGGCAAACGCCAGAGAAGCTCACCACATGTCAGCCCAGCTGATATACCGGACGTCTGTGTGTGCGACGCCCAACTAAGGAAGTCACATGCACAGTGCCTGGGGCGTGGCACCGATGCACGGTGGAAAGATCCGCCCAGCCACCCACCCCCAACCCTGTGGAGGGGGGGGGGGGGGTAGGAGGGCGGACACCAACCTGCATCGCAGCTCCCGGGAAACAGGACATCTGGCCACCCACCGACAATGAGTCACACAGACACAGTCTGGCCACAGGGAGTGAAAGATGTATGAAGTGGTGAAAGATCAAAGTATGTGAACTGTCAGTGCAATGAACGTTCCATATAAAGCATGCTGAATTACGGCCGGACCCGGTAGGAATCCGCCATAAGAGAGCGATGGGCTACAATATATAGGGGCCCGAATAGCAAGATGGTGCCGAAGGCTTTCAGGAGCATGGAGATACCAGGATCCATGGAAGCAGGTCTGGAGGTGCCATCCGTTGATTCAGGCCCTAAGGTAAGAAAATAGGGGTCAGACTGCTCCTTCCCTTTTCTTATCCTCCTGGGGGGGGGCACAGGGGGTGTTATGTTTTCTTCCAGAGCCTGTTTATTGATATGCTTAGTGTGGACAGGTGTTGCACATACTAGCATAGGCCTCCGGTGGTGGTTACTTTTAAAAAGGTTTTTAGAATCTAATTTTTGTTATCCACAAGGTGTTTTTGTAACGGGTATTGTCTTCAGTGGAAGTAATGTGTTGGCGTTTTGTCATTTAATTAATTTCAGGACAAAGCCCACGAGCCCAGAAAAAGCAAAACAGAGACACCCAGAAAAAGGTGCCCGATGTGCACCAAGAAAATGCCTTATGGGTGGAAGAAAAGTGCATGTCAGGACTGTAATAGACAAGCTCATCAAAGCAGAAACGGGGCCTATCCTCAAAGGTTTTATGGACTCAATGAAGAAAGGGATGAAACAGACTTTACAGTCCTTTAAACCCAGAGGGCAGGAGGCTCTTGCTGAACCTATCCCCTGTACTTCCGGCGCTAGTGTTAGGCCAATGGTCCTGACCCAGGCAGGGGCAGCCCACCAGCAAGGAGTATTGGAGGAGAGCTCAGAGTCAGCCTCAGAGCCTGAGGAGGGGGACTGTAATGAGAAAAGACCCAGCAAGGTTCAAAGATCCCTTTTTCCTGCAGAGGAACTATTAAAGGCTATATACGACACCCTGGAGGTGGAAGAGCCAGAGGACCAGGAGTTGTCTGTACATGACCTTTTATATATAGGCCTTCAGCTTAAGCAGAGTAGAACCTTTCCGGTACATACGTCCCTAAAAGAGACAGTACTTCAGGAATGGAAGTAACTGGAAAAGGGAGTCTTCTTCCCTAAAAATTTGAAAAGAAGGTTTCCCTTCAAAGAGGAAGATACAATGTTGTGGGAAAAGTGCCCCAGACTGGATGCTTCCCTATCTAAGGTTTCAAAAGGTTCAGCGCTTTCCTTTGAGGACTCAGGCACCCTAAAAGAGCCAATAGAAAGAAAGGCGGAAGGATATTTAAAGAAAGCGTGGGAAGCCTGCTCAGCTAACTTTAAGCCATCACTAGCCACTACATGCTTGGCTCGTGCGCTTGATTCATGGCTTAAACCGCTCCGCACTCTTCTGGAGTCAGATACTCCCAGGGAAGAAATTTTGTATGCTCTACCAACACTAAATAAGGCAGTAGCCTATATAGCAGATGCGTCCACGGAGTCTGTAATATTCTCGGCCAGGTCTACAGCATTAATTAATGAAGCCAGGAGGGCTATCTGGCTGAAGTCCTGGGGAGGAGACACAGTGTCAAAGGTCAAACTCTGTTCCCTCCCCTTTAATGGAGATTTGCTCTTTGGTAAAGAGCTAGAATCTGTCCTAGAGAGGATCAGCCGATAAAAAGAAAGGGTTTCCATTCCCCAAAAAACAACAGCAAAAAATAAAATTTTAAATTTTCGTCCCTTCCAGAGATCAGGAGAAAGGAACTATCGTCAGGGGGACAAAAGGGTTTTGCAGCCACGCAGGACCAGAAAAGGGGGTGGGGGTAGGGGCAGAGGTGGCTTCCTTTTTAAACACCCCCCCCCCCAGCCTAAGGAAGTAAAACTCAATAGAGTGATGGTTGATCCCTGCAATTCTCTCTGCAGGTCAACTTTGGTCCCAACACAACCCTCTGGCGGTCACCACGGACGCCAGCGATCAAGGGTGGAGCTGAGTGCAGTTCTAAAGGCTCTAGTAGTCTTTGGTCCGACTCTGAGGGGAAGACGCGTGCAGATCCTTTCAGACAATATTACCACAGTAAGTTACATCAACAAGCAGGGAGGTACAAGAGTCCCAGGTCTTATGAGGATAACAGAAAAGAGCCTTCAATGGGCGGAGGCAAATCTTTTATCCCTGTCTTCAATTCACATAAAAGGGGAATTAAATACTCTGGCAGATGTCCTAATCAGGGAGATTCTGTCTCAGACAGATTGGTGCTTGAACAGTGTTCGAACAGAAGAGGGGAATCCCACAAATAGACCTTTTTGCTACAAGGCAGAACAGCCAGGTGGAACAATTTTTCTTCCTACAGAGAGATCATCTCAGTCTGGGCCTAGCTGCCCTATCCCAGTCCTGGGAGGCAAATCTGGTGTATGCGTTTCCACCTTTTGCCCTCATTCCAAAGATTATCCGGAAGATAAGAGTGTCGAGCACAACGCTTATCCTGATTGCACCATTCGGGCCAAGGAGGTCTTGGTTCTCAGGACTACTAAGACTCAGCATCTCGAAGCCTTGGAGACTGTCTTACAGGGCAGACCTCATATATCAGGGAAAGTTGAATCATCCAGAAGTGAGCTCTCTTTCTCTGACGGCCTGGCTTCTGAGAGGGAGCTGTTAGAGCAGAGAGGTTTATCGGCAAAAGTAATCGATACCATTCTTAGCAGCCGGAAGCCGTCCACTAACACAATTTATAATAAAATCTGGAATAAATTTGGGGTCTGGCTCTTGCTCAGTAACAGAGTGTCTGGAGCCATGATCCTGGCGGTCCTAGATTTCCTCCAAGCCGGAGCAGATCTAAATCTGGCAGTCAGTACCCTTAAGGTGCAGGTATCGGCTCTATCTAGCTTTTTAAATCAAAGACTGTCAGAAGAGCCACTGGTCAAGAGATTTCTTGCATCCATCAGCCGTAAGCGGGTCCCCAAGTCAAGGAGGGTTCCCTCCCTGGGACTTATCCACTGTATTGCAAAGTCTTTGTAAAACACCGGTTGAGCCAATAGACAAACTGCCAATAAAGCTCTTAACCTTGAAAACAGTGGTTTTGGTGGCCCTAGTCTCTGCTAGGAGGGTTGGTGAAATACAGGCACTTTCAGTGATTGAGCCCTTCTGCATCATCTTGCAAGGCAAGATTATCCTCTTGCTGGATCCGTCATTTCTCCCCAAAGTACCGTCTAACTTCCATAGGTTGGAAGAGATCATGATTCCATCATTTTGCAGAAATCCTAAAAATGACAATGAGGCAGGAGTTAATAAGATAGATGTCAGGAGATGCTTGATCGCTTACATAGAGCGCACCAAGGAATGGCGACGTTCCACCACCCTGTTTGTGTTGTTTGCAGGTTCAAACAGGGGTAAAAGGGCATCTAAAAATACCATTGCAAGGTGGATGAATTCGGCCATCTTGGAGGCATACAAATCAGCAACCCGGACACCTCCGTTAGGAATAAATGCTTATTCCACAAGAGCGGTTTCTACTTCTTGGGCTGAAAGGGCAGGAGCGTCTCCCCTCCAGATTTGCAAGGCCGCAACCTGGTCCAGGCTCCAGACGTTCGTAAAGCATTACAGACTGGATCTGCTTGCCAGCCAAGACCAGTCTTTCGGCAGGAAAGTGCTGCAGGCTTTGGTCCCGCCCTGATCAGGTAGTCCTATTTTGTCCTCTCTGTAAGCCAAACTGGAAGATGACTGGAAAAAAAAAGTGTTATTACCAGTTAACTACTTTTTCCAGGAATCTTCCAGGATGGCGTCAGTTCCCTCCCTTCTTGGTTGGTGATTAGCAATGCAAAACTTAGAGTAAAGATGAAGCTACGCTAATGAGAGTTTTAATGATTGCTTATTCTGAAGCCTTCGGTTATTTGTTAATACTGAGGTGCTAATACATATGTGCTGCTTTTATGATGTGGATCATGTGTTTCCTGTGCTAGGTGGGAGGAGCCTATCTCTCAGTAAGCCGTTCTGGAAAAAGTAGTTAAAGTGGTGTTCCCATTATAAAAAAAAAAATAAGTCAGCCGCTACAAATACTGCAGCTGCTGACTTTTAATAATCAGACACTTACCTGTCCCAGTGTCCAGCGATGCGGGGGATCGAATCCCTGCTTGTCTCCCCCTCCGGCGGCGGCATTGTAACTGTGGGCAGCACTCGCTGCGCATGCGCGAGCGGCGCTGCGCGCCGTGTTTGGCCGTGCAATCATCTGGGCCCTGTCACGTGTCTCAGATGATTGACATAAGGGAGGGTCAGAGCTGAGCCCTTCCTGCGCCGAGGGAAAGTGATGTCAAGAGCCCAGGCACTGAAGGAGGCAAACTACAAGGAACCCCCTAGCAACAGCCATTTAGAGGTGAGTAAAAAAAAAAAAAATTTTCCAAATGTTTTTTTTTAATTTTTTTTAGGCACATTTATGATTTTTTTTTTTTTGGGTGGAACACCACTTTAACAGGTAATAACACTGTTTTCTGCCCAAAAGCTCCTCTCCTGAGTGCACAATGTTTGTTTTTTATTTTTTGTTCAGCCTCAAATCACTTCTCTTATAATATGCCTGTAAATGCCAATGTGCTCATGGCCACAGAGGCTTACATATAAGTGTGTTTACAGGTTGAAAAAAATAAAAGATGTCGAAAGCCTATATAAGCAGTGTTTTTTAATCTCTGTGTGCATGAGGCCTTAAAAATTAGTCACGCTAAATAAAACATATAAATGTTTGCACAAGTATTCTATTTCATTAAGCTTTAGGACTGGAGGTAACAATAGAAACAAGTCCCTTTTAAAAGTATTAGGTTAGCAACACACACTTACATATATATATATTGTATCATTTGTCACATAGTAACTTAAAATTTTCTGTGAACTGACTGATATTATATAGGATGAACAACGATTTCTCGGGTTAGTTGATGAAGCCTTATCTCGGCAACAAGAATTTAAAAATCATCTGATTCATAAACAGTCAGAGGTCTCTCAAGCTCAGAAACTGGTTGAAGAAACACGAAAGAAGCTGATAAATATTAGCAGGTAACTGAAACACTTCATCAAAGGTATATTTGTTTGTAATCATGTTTAGAACTAAAAATCGTGGACTCCTTTTTACATGTTTGTTAGATTAGTCTTACTGTTTTGCTGAAAAAGTCCTATTGAACATAGAGTTAAATTACTCAAGCTCCAATTTACTCACAGATAAAGGAATGAGAGTGGTTATTCCTCCTGCTACTCCATAGGAAGTATCATTCAAAGTGAGAGAAGGTCTGACTGCAAATAGCTTACATTGTCATCTCTTTGGAAAACTCAAAATTGGAAATCATGTGTCATGTTTAGGTTTTATATGAGTAGCAAATAAAATATAAAAAACATCAGGTAAAAAAGATATAAATGTAAAAAATATAAATACAATTTACCCACGACTGGAAGGCAAACAATTATGAGACGGACCATGCTGTAGCCCTAGTCCCATTTGTGTATGTCTTCCTATGGATTATTGTGTTTTCTTAGATGATTGGCCTTTGAGTAATTCCATTATATGTTCTGGATGGCCTACCATTTTCTAAAAGTTGTCACAGCCTCAACAGATAATTAGTCATGTGCAGATGGTACATTGGCAGTATGCATTAGATGAAATTACACCACCTTTATCATATCTGCCTCTTATACATATGTTACTAGGCTTTCACTACAAACTCATCTACAGCACAGCAGTACACTTGTCTCAGTGAATCACAAGCAAAAGAAGTACCCTTTAACACCTATGAGTATGTTTTGCCACATGCATTGGAGTACACCTGTCTATCCTTTTGTCATAGGTCCTCAACATGCATCCAAACAGCAAAAAACATAGCACAGTCCAGGTGTCTATTGGTGTATGCGTTGTGTTGAGAATCATGTGCATTGTTTGGTGTGTGACTATGTCTTGGGGGCCAATAGAAATTAATAGTTACACTTTTAAAACACACACAATGAATGTATCCAGTGCACATAGTAACACACATGTGTAAGTGTGCAACAACACCTCTGTGTATTATTAGCTCTAATTTTATATACAAGATTATAGCCAAAAATACATTTTCTTTCTTGTCCATTGAGGGACACAGGAAGTCCTAAACCTTTGGGTTTTACTGTCTTTTTAGGTGTATTTGACGCCGAGAAACAGAAAACAATAGGTCAGCCGGGGATATAACCCCTCCCACTGCCAGCATGCCTCATTTCTTTGTTAGTAAACTAGGAGGATGGATGTATTACCTTAGTGAAAGATCAGGTTAATACGAATGATTCCTAAATATGTTTTTTTCCCCTCTCCTACCTACCCTGCATACGTTGTATAGAAATGATCTGTGCACTTACCTGTTTTTTTTTCACTCCCGACCGGTCACCTGATCCAGCAGTTCCGCTCCCCTGTGTCAGTGAGTGGTTTGTGCAAGGAGAGGAGGGAACGCCGACTACAGCTGGGCCATGGAAGCCTATGGGTGACGTCACAGCTCCAGGCATTCACAACCGTTGTCAATCACTCCCTTACACAGGTTAGCCAAAACTGCAGGATCACGTGACTGGACCGGAATGGATTAAAAATGGGTAAGTACAAAGCTCTTTTTTGTATGGGGTAAGCAGAATAGGTAGAGGAAGGGGTGAGCGAACATTTTTAAAAATAGTATTAGCCTTTACTACCACTTTAATTCATGCATTACAGGACACAGGCTTGACATTCATAGACCTCTGGGTTATAGACTGGATACCTTTAGGTGATTGAACACTGGCAAACTTTTTGAGGACACACCCTCTGGGCGTCTTACTATAATCCTACCTCACTCTGTGTCTCCTTGGCTTTTTGCTAGCGTCTAGTTGATGAGAGAAATCACTCTTGGCCTAACTAATTTATTATTTTGTGTACATGTAGTTTAAAACAATGAAAATAGTACTGCTCAAATGTCCCCCAAACCTGTATCGGTCGGATCAGCATGTGGATAGACTGGTGCAAGATGGAGAGGATCGACTTGTCAGGCTCCAGTAGACTGTCTACAGACAGACGCTGACTTTCTGTTTCAAGAGTGTGAATGGAATGGGTAAAAGATGGCTTCAGCTCCTGTTCTCTACCTGTAGAGAACTCCTCAGACTTGTTTCCCCCTTTCTGGGATTTAGTTGCAGAGGCTTAATCGTTTATTTTACTTATGATTCTTCAACTACTCACTGTCTTCTAATACAATAGAAGCACCGCAACCTTGATAAAACCTTGGAAGCCATAGTGGGACCTCATGATGTGTATATTATAAAGGGGTTATAAAGGTCCAGAGCCGTGATACATCCCTATAAAACATAGACCTTGAAGACGGCTTTGAGGGTAAGCCCTTTGTCACAGGCGAAACCTGAACCCTAGACACAAACATGAAGATCGTTGCGCAAACTCAAATAATCCTACTGCAATTCAAAGTCCATCAGAAAGGAGTCTTTAAGGGGTAAAATTGTATTGCTGGAACAGGATTAAAAGTCCACTGATTCAGGGCCAGCCTTGGGTGGGGGAGCAGAAGCAATCTCCAAAACATGCAAAGAAAGAACGATACAGGCGCCTCTGAGTGTAGACTGTAGTTAAAAAGTATATCAAAAGAAGTTGTGACCTATCCACACTGTTTTTACGGAAAGCACCAACATGCCTCCATCCCAGTGAATACCAAAAAAATTAGAGGATAGAAGCGGGACTTTGCATGAGGCATGTTGGTGAGCGTGTTAACTGAATATTATGCGTTATGGTGTAGATATTAAAGATAGGTGCTATACAACATAATATCCACAGAAGGTATTGTAGGATAATCATAGTATAAAAGTTTAATAGCAAAAGTACTTGAGCCAGATACAGTAATAAAAGTACACATCTTAGATCATAGTTGAGCATGTTATAAGCAGTATATTACAAAGCAAGATTCCAATACTGGTAATACAGTTGCAAGAAAAAATACATTCTACAGTAAATAAATATGTGCATCAATAGTTATTAACTCAACGCGTTTCTTGGCTTGAAACCAATCATCAGGAGTCCAATGCAATTTAGCTGTATTGAGACAATGAGGTATCTATTAATGTATGGGCAGATATTTATAGGAGAGATACACTGGAAATGTGAAATTCTAAATACTCACAAATAGTGCATTAATTAATGGTGATCTATATGTTAAAATACAACATTGGTCTGGGTCCATAAAGTCTCCCCCGGGGTTGAGGCAAAGAGCACACCACAAGCGACCGTCAGCCACGGCAGCCAAAGTACCCATGAAGGCCGTCAGGTAGGGACAGTTGGCGAGGCTAGAAAGTATGGAAGGAACTGTGGGAAAAAATGAGAGAAAGTGTTTGAGCTAATATCTAAATGTGATAAGTATGAGATAAGTGAGAGCGGTAAAGCTAAGCTGTGAGTATATGAAGAGGAACTGAGAAATAAAAGAAGAGTGGGAGTGTGTTAGTGGGAAAGAATGTGTATGCAACTGAGAAGCCATAGCTGATGTGGATGAGCCAAAGTGACAGTGTGTGGGGGATTACCTATGTGGTAAGTGCCAAGCCAAACCAGATGTCCCAAATCCATGGCGAGATCTCAGGGCGCCCGGCCAGAGACCGCCGTTTATGCTGCGGGTCAGGGGCGCGCTCATGCCAACATCATGAGCGGGCGTGATGATGCGGTAGGGGGAAGGAAGGGACAGCCAATCAAAAAGTGCGGCCGCCCACCATCCCATACAGCGCCTGAGCCCGGAGATGGAAAACCACTGAGAGTCCCGTAAAGAGGCGGCAAATGGCGCCGCAGACGGGATGTGGGGAGCATGACGCCGATGCGCCAAGGCCAGGGCCCGCCCCCGTCAATGGACAGGACGGGTGACGGGTCCTGGACTGGGTGCATCGCAATCCCGGGGAGTAGACCAGACAGACCCCAACACCGAATGTGTATCAGACATGAGTGGATGAAAATGTATGGACAGTAGGAAAGGGTCAAGAGATAAGAAAAGAATGAAGATGGGAAAGAAAACAAAAAAAACTCAGTAATAAATACAAAAGAAAAAGCAAAAACAGCAATTCTTTGCCTTGAATTAAATCAATGTATAGCAAAGAAAACAGAAAGCACACACTCTTTGCACTGAATTCGATCACTGTGCAAAGAAGTGTAGGATATAAAAAACTTTAGCCCTGAATTGAATCCGTATTTACCTGACTAAAGAGAAGCAACGAAAATAAAAAATAAATAGATAAATAAAACTTTACCCCTGAATTGAATCAGTAATTGTCTGACTAAAGAAAAACAACAAAACAAAAAACTTTAGCCCTGAATTGAATCAGTATTTATCTGACTAAAAGAGAACAACACAAACAGACAGAAAAAGCAGTTTTAGCCCTGAATTAAATCAGTGTTTGCTATTAAACTTTTATACCATGATTATCCTACAATACCTTCTGTGGATATTATGTTGTATAGCACCTATACACCATAACGCATAATATTCAGTTAACACGCTCACCAACATGCCTCATGCAAAGTCCCGCTTCTATCCTCTAATTTTTTTGTAGTTAAAAAGTACAATACGTTAAACTCACATTTTGGAAGACAATATAAGGCACATTATAAAGTAGCAGATGTCCGTTGCCGCTCTTACGGCTTTGTTGGCCAGCTAGATGGTGGTGTGATGGAGGAGAGCCAGAACTGAGGGCTAGACCACAGCGCTGGTCGTGATGATGTAACCTGCGTGCTCACGACTAGTTTTGGAGCATGCGCACTCAAGAGATGGAAAGAATGCGCGCTCCTTTATCAAGCTACACAAAAGGAGCGTGCATTCTTTCCACCATCTAGCTGGCCAAGATAGCCGTAAGAGCAGCGAAGATGGCTCTCTGCACAGACCAGTGCGGTCTACACACCACTGGACATCTGCTACTTTATGTGTCTTATATTGTCTTCCAAAATGTGAGTTTTACTTATTGTATTTTTACCAAATATACCTACAGTATACACTCAGAGAAGCCTGAACCCTATATGAGGACCAGCAACCTGGACAGGTAAGACTAAGTCACCCTTTTTTCTTCACAGTTGCTGTAGTCCCATTTTATACATTAAAAACAATCAGGAAACCTATACAGAGTTATGCCCCATACACACGATCAGACATTCCGACAACAAAATCTATGGATTTTTTTCAGACGGATGTTGTCTCAAACTTGTCTTGCATACACACGGTCACACAAATCTTGACGGAAATTCGGAACGTCAAGAACGCGGTGACGTACAACACGTACGACGAGCTGAGAAAAATGAAGTTCAATAGCCAGTGCGGCTCTTCTGCTTGATTCCGAGCATGCGTGGAACTTTGTGCGTCGGAATTGTGTACACACGATTGGAATTTACGACAACGGATTTTGTTGTCGGAAAATTTGAGATCCAGAACTCAAATTTTGTGTGACGGTAATTCCGATGGAAAATGTCCGATGGAACCTACACACGGTCGGAATTTCCGACAACAAGCTCCCATTGAACATTATGCGTCGGAAAATCCAACCGTGTGTACGGGGCATTAGGCTGTATTTACACTGCAACAACTGAGAGAGGCTGCAGGGATTCATCGCTCCAGCAGCGCTCTCCATTGCTGGCTGCAGTAGGGGGCGGTGTGCGATTCAGCACATCACATGGCTCCCTTTTTTTGTTTTGTACTAACTTTATTTGAAGTGTACAAAGCATATACTTCATTCACAGCATTGCAATGCGCTGTGTTGATGTGCATGGCCAAGCAATTCGACATGGTGCGCTGTAATTAAATGCAGCATATCTGCATTTTATTGCAGTGTGAATGTGACACATAGGAAACCATTCCTGTTTCCTGTGTGTCCCTGCGGTGACAGATGTTTCACCATGCGGTAAAATGTCTGTCACATATAGTGTGAATTAGCTCCTAAACTTTTCAAACTTGGTGCTAAATTTCAACTAAAGATGCACCGAAATTTCGGCGGCCAAAAATTGTGTTTTCAGCATTTTTATCTGAAGAAAAAAGGTGCCGAAAATGCTTATAAGGTGTTTTTCATAGGTCACGTGACTCAAAAACCACATCAAAAACATAACACACGTGTGTTATTGATGCGTTCTTGCTGCGTTTTCAATGCATTTGAACAGGAAGGTGCATTTTTGGTGTTTTTATTTTTAACTGACCAAAAATGCAGCAAGCAAGATTTTTTAACACTACAGCAGAAGTGCAACAGACCAGTGTGAAGACATGCATAGAATTTAAAGGAATGCATTTTTCTTGAGCTTTTCTTGCACTAAAGGTGCCGATTATTGGCCAACAATGAATTCATATTCATTTAAATTCATGATGTTAAGTCGAATATAATACAATTATGTATAAAAATATAGATATATTTTTAAAAACTGTCGTCAGTTTTAGTTTTTGGCCAGGAAGGAAAGGTATATTGCTTAACGTGGCCCAAGGTTCCCAAGTGGCGTTAAACCTTTCAATTTTGTCATTATGTTTTGCTACTATTTGTTCTTGAGCCATTATCCAAGACACTTTTCTCCTGAACCCCTGGAAGGAAACAGAGGGTTTCTTCCAGGCCTTAGCTATTGTTACTTTAGCTCTTAATAAAATGAAAAAGAACCGTGCCTGTAAGTGCTTAGTTACATCCGGGATATCACGATTCAGCAGTGCTATGTTGGGGTTAGGTGTCACCGTTTTCATTTGTTAAGGAGCTAATGGTACGGAAGACTTTCTGCCAGAAGGATCTTATGTGAGGTCAGGTCCACCATATGTGAAACATTGTGCCCTCCAGCTCGCAACCTCTAAAACGTAGTTGTGAGGTCCCTGGGTAAATCATTGCCAGCCTGGAGGAACGTAATACCACCTGGTCAATAATTTTTAGACTAGTGTTAATGAGGGATATATTGAGAATACCTTTTTGTAAGCTCATTTTGATGCGTGGAACCAATTCAAGGTAGTCCACGTGATGCCCGTGTCATCCTCCCAGGCCCGAGCGTAGGTCGGCTTATCCATATTTGTCGCCAGTGCTGTATAGATCAATGAGATACCTCCCCTCTGATCCGCAGTGTTCGAGCACCAATGCTCATAAGGGGTTATTGTGGGAGGTTCTGTTTTTTTGGTCCAGATCTCCTCAGGATATCAGACAGGTATGCCTAATCTACTGAGTCAAAGGCCTTGAGTAGAAAGCCTTTTTGAGGGGGTCCCCCATCCTACTGTGATTTGAGAAGTGAGATGACATCAATGGTCCTTCGAATCTGGTCCAGGCCCTGTCTCCCAGGGATGAAGCCCACCTGATCTCTATGGATGTATGAAGGGATAAAGCTCGCTACTCGGTTTGCAAGGATCTTTGTCATTATTTTAATATAGTTATTAATGAGCAAGATAGGACGATAATTACCTACCTCGCTTGTGTCCTTCCCCGGTTTGGGTATTACTGAGATGTATGCAGAGTTTAGATCCGCACCCAGGGGGGCTCCATCCCTGAGAGACTTGAACATCCAAGCTAAGTGTGGGGCCAGACAGGGGCCACATTTTTTGTAATAACCAGTGGAGAAACCATCTGGTCCCTGTGAGGATCCTAGTTTAAGGGATTTAATAGTGTCCAGTACTTCTTCTTGGGTGAACAGACTCTCAAGGAGGTCTCTGCAGTCTTTAGACAGTGTCGGCAAAGGGAGAGTATCTAAAAAATTTTCCTGTAGCGGTCGGGGGAGCGGCGGGTTCGGTTTGTATAGTTCAGAGTAGAACTGTAGGAAAGTTTCCATAATCTTGGTTGAGTTTTGTGTCAAGTCCCCCAAGGCAGTCCTCATTTTAGGGAACGATGTTTAGGACTCAGCTTTACAGCTATTCTTGAACCAATCCTGTTCGTTTGGGAGTAGAATTTAGCCCCGGTACACCAGAGGTGCTTTTCAGCAGCTGCCGTCAGAGTCAAGTTAAGGAGAGCCCGGGCCTTGTCTAAGTTTGCTAGAGACTCGGGCGTGGGGTGTTGCTTGTGTGCTTTTGCTAAAGAACGAAAGTCCTCCATAAGGTTAATATGAAAAATTTGGCCCCTGTCTGGCCCCACACTTAGCTCGGATGTTCAACTCTCTCAGGGATGGAGCCCCCCTGGGTGCGG
The DNA here is from genome assembly GCF_042186555.1 of Aquarana catesbeiana. Taxonomy (NCBI): domain Eukaryota; kingdom Metazoa; phylum Chordata; class Amphibia; order Anura; family Ranidae; genus Aquarana; species Aquarana catesbeiana. Next base: position 573,410,901 of record NC_133326.1, read on the forward strand.
ATCTAAACTCCGCATACATCTCAGTAATACCAAAACCGGGCAAGGATACAAGCAAGGTAGGTAATTATCGTCCTATCTTGCTCATTAATAACGATGGATTGGAGTGAAGCAACTAGCAGACGGTACACATGGTGTGCAACATGGGAATGCTGTAGCAGAAGGTCAGCGGGGCCTGGAGAGAGAGAGTGAGGATTGAGCGGCAGAGGATTAGCAGAGCTGGGGGACCAGAGCAGGAGAAACTGGCAGATGTCAAACATGGTGGGCAGGGACCAGAGAGAGTTGAGGATCAGCAGAACTGGGGCTTACTGAATGGAGGATTAGCAGAGCTGGGGTACTACTGAGCAAGGGATCTGCTGAACAAGCCTACTAATCTGGGAATGTGCTGAACAGAGGTCCTAATGAGCTGTGGGGTGCTACTGAGCCAGGGTTCTACTGGACTCCTTTAAAACAAATAGAAAATCAACACATGGTATTTGTCAAGCTTCAAAAAGCATGTGGAATCAGGCGCTTTAATGTGTGTTGAAGCAAGTGTAAATGAGCCCTAAGACATTCAAATAGGTGTACAAACTAAAAAATATACATCATTGAGTATTATTTAGCATGAGATGAGAACTAACCATTCTTTCAAGTAATAACTCGAAACATACAATTCATTCAGTAAGACCAAATGGCTTCAAATTTTTACATCAGGCATTGCGCAAGTTGGAAGCATGCTTTTTCAAAAGAGTTTAATTTTACATTTATTAAAGGGGTTGTAAACCCTTGTGTTTTTTCACCTTAATGCATCCTATGCATTCAGGTCAAAAAACTTCTGACAGTGACCAGCACCCCCGTTTTACTCACCTGAGCCCTTCGATTCCTCAGCAGAGACACCTCTCTGCCTGGGGTTCTCGGCTCTCGATTGGATAGATTGATGGCAGCGCAACCATTGGCTCCCACTGCTGTCAATCAAATCCAATGACGCGGGGCCGAGTGCTGCATTCTGCATCTGTGAATGCAAATGTTGGACTCAGGAGCGCGCCCGCAAGGTAGCCCCCCGGGAGAGCGCTTCTCCTAGGGGGTTATCTGATGCGGGAGGAGCTGATAGTGCTGCTGGTGGACCCCAGAAGAGGATGATCGGGGCCACTCTGTGCAAAACGAACTGCACAGTGGAGATAAGTATGACATGTTTGTTATTTTTTTTTTAAATGAGCTTTTACAAACACTTTAATATCAGTAATACATTCAAGGAGCGCTGGTGGGGTCCACTTTAAAAGCAACCGTTCTACGTGCAACAAGTAAATGTGATCATGGTGGCCTGAACCAAAGTGTGGTTATTGGGGTTGGAGGAGAAAGAGTGGGAGTTTGCCCTGGCTGTGAGTGTATGGCATGTTTGAGATATTGATAAAACTACTTTGGGTTTAGAGCAGATTTAGAGGACAGTTTGGAGTATGACTTAGGGGGCCATCCAAAAAAAGTTGTGACAGGGTTAAGGATACTTGCCTGTTCCCATCTCTAGAAACCCTGCTGTTTAAGAATTTCCTGAAAAAGTTTGTTATTCCAAATACAGGCAGTCCTCGAGTTACAAACATCTAACTTGCATACGACTCATACTTACAAATGGAGGGAGACAACAAGAAATGGGAGGAAATCTACCCCTAGGAAGGGAAATTCACTCCTGTAAGAGTTATAGTGGGGAAAAAGGTATCTTCACTGAAGGTTTATCACCAATCCGTGTTTCCACAACAACCCAAAATTTTCAAAATCCAATTTTCACAGGGACAGAAAGTGAGGTGAAATCTGCTGACCAGGGGCACAGACAGCAAAACAAATGTTGCAGGGGTGTTAGCCCTTCCCTATGCTATCCAAGAAACACTGGAGTTGCGCTTAAAAAATTTACCTGTTGCATACTAATTCAAAAAACAAACCTACAGAACCTATCTGGTTTGGAAATTATTACCGAATAATCTTTTAGCAGTAGCCCAGCTTTTACCCATCAAAAGGGGATTGAAATTTGGTATGTAGGGGCATTTCCAATACGTGGCTTGCCATTAAAGAAGGCCATAAGAAATTTAAAGGAGGAAATAGAGTAGTCAATTAGCTCCCAGCCAACCAGATGTTGCAACTGAGCAGCTCAAATTAAGATCTATGCATTTGGGAATGTGAGACCACCTGAGAGTTTGGGGTACCGTTAAGACTCCAATTTAATTCTAGGGATTTTTTTCTTCCAAATTAGATCCCAAAAGATGGCATTAATTTTCAAGTGAACTAAAAGCTTTACCACAGCCATCATTGTCCAGAGCTCAAAAGCACCAAGCTCCTTCTCCCTCATAATTTATATGTGAGTCGGACCCCATTATGCCTATTCTTGAAGAAGTAGACATAGAGGGGAATGAATAGGACCTGGAAGACTTCCGACCCCACAGGCTCCTAAATACACCTGATGTTATGGCTTCAGGCAAAATGCTTGCATATTTTGATGTGCTTACTTCTGCTGTACACAAAAGCCTCAGCATTGTGGCACTCGATTCTCCTCTGTCTTGCCATGCCTTGGGTACCTAGAGACCTGCTATATCTAAAGACATTCCCCCATTCATGAACAAATAGAATAGGCAATCTACGTTGATTGGTTCAATCCAGAAAAGATTTTAATCCTTCCGAGAATCTTTACTAAGCTCTATCCAGTGGAAAAAGAGCACACATGAAAGTAGTCTGTTCTGTTAGTAGACCTTGCTGTTTCAGTCTTAACCACTTAAGGACTGAGCCTCTTTCTGAGATTTGGTGCTTAAAAGTTAAAAACAGGGTTTTTTTGCTAGAAAATTACTTAGAACCCCCAAACATTATATTTTTTTTTTTTCTAGCACCCTAGAGAATAAAATGGTGGTCGTTGCAATACTTTGTCACACTGTATTTGTGCAGTGGTCTTACAAGCGCACTTTTTTTGGAAAAAATACACTTTTTTTGAATTAAAAAAATAAGACAACAGTAAAGTAAGCCCAATTTTTTTTTTTATATTGTGAAAGATAATGTTACGCCGAATAAATTGATACCCAACATGTCACGCTTCAAAATTGCTCCCGCTCGTGGAATGGCGACAAACTTTTACCCTCAAAAATCTCCTTAGAAAAAATTATACAGGTTGCATTTTTGAGTTAAAGAGGAGGTCTAGGGCTAGAATTATTGCTCTCGCTCTACCGATCGCGACAATACCTCACATGTGTGGTTTGAACACCGTTTTCATATGCGGGCGCTACTCACGTATGCATTCGCTTCTACACTCGAGCTCGGCGAGACAGGATGGGTTTAAAACTTTTTTTTTTTCTTTTCTTATTTGGTTTACCTTTTTATTTTTACACTTTTTTTAAATTATTTTTTGTTACTAGTAATGGCGGTGATCAGCGACTTATAGCGGGACTGCGATATTGCGGCGGAAATTCTGACAAATTTTTTTTTAAATGTTATTACTAAAAAATATGCACTGTCACTGTACTAATGACGCTGGCTGGGAAGGGGTTAACATCAGGGGCAATCAAACGGTTAACTGTGTGCCTAGCCTGTGGTTTATTACAGTGTGGGAGGTGCTTTTATTAGGGGAAGACATGGATCCTAGTCCCTGCTTTGCAGCCGTTCTGCCTCTGTGCTCAATCATCGGCAGGTGATGGCAGACATCGAGTCTGCGGTATCCCGCCGATGGGTTCCTGCTGTGTGTGATCACAGCAGGAGCTAGCCAAAGGCGGCACACATGCGCACCCCTACTCAGAAAAGCTGGACCCTGTATATAATGTGATCAGGCGCACAGGTGTCACCCTGTAGCAGTAAAACTGCTATAGGGTGGACCTGAAGTAGTTAAAGGCACTCTTTACTTTCGCAAGTTCAGCTCTGCAATCACCTATTGCTGCAATTTTTATTTGTCAAACCACAGCTAATTGGACTACAGCAATGAACAACCAATATGATCCTGTATTCCAGGACTGTTCCTTAACTGAGAAATTACCTCAGTTTTGCTCTTTTGTGCGGATGCCCTAGATTAGAACAAGTCATGACGCATGAAATGGCTCTGATTTCTGTTACATGTGCAGAATCTTGTGGCTCAAAGCTTAGCCAGCTGAAGTTGCCTGCAATGGATACATCACACAAAGGTGGATGTCTCTTTGGTGAGGTACTTGACAAATTGATGTTCCTCCACAGTGAAAATTTTCAAAATCCTGTGCTCAGTCTGATCTGCTGAATGTCCTGCATCATCTTTATTTTTCCCCAGGGAGTGGTCATTCCAGCTAATTCAAAACCCATCGGGGGCATTTGTCCTATCCTGGACCTAAACTTCCTAAAGAAAAGTACCTTCTAGTTCTAAAGGTTTGTTTGGGAGCCACAAGGTCAGTCATTAACTCTCTGAGACAAAGGGAAAACCTTGCATCCTTTGACATCCAAGATGCCTTTCTGCATATTCCCATTTACCCACCTCATTAATGCTTTCTGTGCATCACAGTAGGCGACAAACTAGTTTGTCGGGAACCCCAATCCTATTGAAAAGGGAATGATTCTTCCCTTCCCCCTCATTCCTCCAAGGTTGTTTGTGTGTCTAGGGTTTCAGCATCAAACATCTGTATCCCAGATTTGCAAGCCTGCCACCTGGATCTCTGTGCACACATTCCCCAAGTTCTACCAGGTGGATGTTTAGGTCTTTGCTGATGTGAGCTTTGGCCACAAGGTGCTTTAACCACTTAACAACTGGCCCATAGCCGAATGACGGCTGCAGGGCGGTTGCTTAACTCTGGGAGGACGTACTATGACGTCCTCCCGGAATTCCCCTCTCGCGCCCCCCCTGGGGCACGCACCCGAGCACATCCGTGACCGCCGGGTCCTGAGGACCCGGCGCATCACGGATCCCGGTAAATGGCCGCTGATCGCGGCCGTTTACCATGTGATCGCGCCGTCAAATGACGGCGCAATCACATGTAAACAGACCGACGTCATCCGATGACGCCGGTTCCTCTCCTCCCCTCCTGTGTACCGATCAGTACACTGTGGAGGAGAGGGGGATGGATGGATGGCTGCAGCGCTATGGGCTGGATGTGTAGTGCCCACAGCGCTGCACAGAGACATCCAGTCATCCATGCTCAGCCATCCCTTCTGCTGTGCAATACTCTGCAATACACCCATAATACTCTGCAAAGCCCCACATTACTCAGCAATACCCCCATAATACTCTGCAAAGCCCCACATTACTCTGCAATACCCCCATAATACTCTGCAAAGCCCCACATTACTCTGCAATACCCCCATAATACTCTGCAAAGCCCCACATTACTCTGCAATACCCCCATAATACTCTGCAAAGCCCCACATTACTCTGCAATACCCCCATAATACTCTGCAAAGCCCCACATTACTCTGCAATACCCCCACAACACTCTGCAAAGCCCTGCATTACCCCGCCATACTCCGCAATACCCCGCCATACTCCGCAATACCCCGCCATACTCCGCAATACCCCGCCATACTCCGCAATACCCCGCCATACTCCGCAATACCCCGCCATATCCAGCCATACCCTGCCATGCTCGGCTGTACTCGGCCCCTGTATGTGGCCAGGCTGTGGAAGTCTCACACATGTGGTATCGCCGTACTCAGGAGGAGTAGGAGAATCTATTTTGGGGTGTCATTTTTGGTATGTACATGTAATGTGGTAGAAATATTGTATAAATGGACAACTTTGTGTTAAAAAAAAAAAAGTGTTTTAACCACTTCCCGCCCGCCGGCCGTCATACAACGTCCTTGACTTTGTGCGGGGATATCTGAATGATGCCTGCAGCTACAGGCATCATTCAGATATCAGCTTTTTCAGCCGGCGATTCCCTACACCATAAGAATGATCATAGCGGCTGTTCCACTGCTTGATCGTTCTTACGGGAGGCGAGAGGGGATGTCCCCCCTCCCGCGCTTCTACCGACTCACAGCTACGATCAAAGCCAGGATCGTTTTTTTTTTTTTTTTTTTTTTATTTCAGGCTTCCCAGCCTAGAGGTGAGATGTGGGGTCTTATTGACCCCATATCTCACTGTAAAGAGGACCTGTCATGCCATATTCCTATTACAAGGATGTTTACATTCCTTGCAATAGGAATAAAAGTGGTCAAAATTTTTTTTTTTTGGAAAAAAGCATCAAACTAAAATAAATAAAGTAAAATGAACAATAAAAAAAAAATTTTAAAGCGCCCCTGTCCCTGTGTGCTCGCATGCAGAAGCGAACGCATACGTAAGTCCCACCCACATATGAAAACGGTGTTCAAACCACACATGTGAGGTATCGCTGCGATTGGTAGAGCGAGAGCAATAATTTTGGCCCTAGACCTCCTCTGTAACTCAAAACATGTAACCAGTAAAAAATTTTAAAGCGTCGCCTATGGGGATTTTTGAGTAGCAAAGTTTGGCGCCATTCCACAAGCGCGTGCAATTTTGAAAGGTGACATGTTGGGTATCTATTTACTCGGCGTAACTTCATCTTTCACATTATGCAAAAACATTGGGCTAACTTTACTGTTTTGGTTTTTGTAAAGCACAAAACAGTTTTTTTTCCAAAAAAAAGCGTTAAAAAAATTGCTGCGCAAATACCGTGCGAGATAAAAAGTTGCAATGACCGCCATTGTATTCTCCAGGGTCTTTGCTAAAAAAACATATATAATGTTTTGGGGTTCTAAGTAATTTTCTAGCTAATAAATGATGATTTTTACATGTAGGAGAGAAATGTCAGAATTGGCCTGGGTGCTCCAGAACGCCTGAAGGTGCTCCCCTGCATGTTGGGCCTCTGTATGTGGCCACGCTGTGTAAAAGTCTCACACATGTGGTATCGCCATACTCGGGAGTAATAGCAGAATGTGTTTTGGGGTGTAATTTGTGGTATGCATATGCGGTCTGTGAGAAATACCCTGCTAATATGACAATTTTATGGAAAAAAAAAAAAAGTAAAAAAAAAACCTTGCTTTTGCAAAGAATTGTGGGAAAAAATGACAACTTCAAAAAACTCACCATGCATCTTTCTAAATACCTTGGAATGTCTTCTTTCCAAAAAGGGGTCATTTGGGGGGTATTTGTATTTTTCTGGCATGTTAGGGTCTCAAGAAATTAGATAGGCCGTCAGTACTTCAGGTGTGATCAATTTTCAGATATTCGCACCATAGCTTTTGGACTCTATAACTTTCAAAAAGACCAAATAATATCCACCGATTTGGGTTATTTTTACCAAAGATATGTAGCGGTATAAATTTTGGCCAAAATATATGAAGAAAAATTACTAATTTGCAAAATATTATAACAGAAATGAAGAAAAATTTATTTTTTTACAGATTTTTCTGTCTTTTTTCTTTTACGGCGCAAAAAATAAAGAACCCAGCGGTGATTAAATACCACCAAAAGAAAGCTCTATTTGTGTGAAAAAAAGGACAAAAATTTCATAAAGATACAGTGTTGCATGACTGAGTAATTGTCATTCAAAATGTGAGAGCACCAAAAGATGAAAATTGGTCTGGTTAGGAAGGGGGTTTAAGTGCCCAGTTGTCAAGTGGTTAAACTACTTTTCTGAGTGTTTTTAGGTTCTTTAACCTACATTTTTTTGTGGGACCCCTCAGTTTATTGCTTGAGGGTGTCCCACCCATGGTCTATAAATACATGTCCTGTATTGTACGATTTAAGATGGTAGTAATATTGACTGTAAATTCCTTATCTTGGAGGAAAGGACACGGCCCCACCCCTTTCATATCTTGATCACGTCTTATTGCTTGCTTAAAAAAACTATAGTCGCAGAGTGAGCCGGTTATGAGCGTGTACACTAGAAGGTGACCCTAGCAAGTTTTTTGCAACATTCCAATCACCTGAATGTAGCTTGCCTTTAACCCATGGTCTAAGAAGAAGTCCTTTGCACTGTACTATAATACGATATAAGGACTTTATGCAATTCAAACTTCCAAATATTCTACATTTATTACTGGAGAAGTGAGAGACTAAACAAAATTTATATTCTCAATATTTCTGTGTTTTGCATCTGAAGGGAAATTGGCAAGAAACAGAAGGAAGCAATGACCATTGAAAGTCTGATGGAGCAGAAAAAGTTAGAAAGACACAATTTACTTCTGGATTGTAAAGTACAAGATTTGAATATAACTCTGCTAGCTGGCTCCTTGGAAGATATCATGGAAGTCGAGGTGAGATCCAGACCTCCATCCCTAGTATGGTTGGTGCACACAAATTATTTAAAACAAAAATATAATCTGTGTTCGACAACTAAATATTGTGACAGACTGGAAAAAAAAATCTGTTTAACTGCAGGTAGAAAGTGAAAGCACCCGAACTACTACTGCTGAAATCTATGAAAGAGAAGGGACTATTCGCATAGACTATGATGATCTTCCTCATAATTTAAAGGTAGCTTGTTATTACTACTTATTACCACTCTCCTTTTTTTTCTGTATATTTTAGTAATTTTTCATCATATTAGTCAGCACTTAAAAGGTTTCACAGGACTAAGCGCTGTAGTCCCTGCCCCAAAGGAGCCTGGGTTTTAATCTCAACTGCCCATTCCAGGAAGTCTGGATATACTGGGGCTTGTTGTATAACACTTGAAAATGTTGATTCTTGTGCAGTAGGGTTCACTAGGGCTTTGTTTTCCATGGCAGTCCCCTAGCTTCAAACCCCAGGGACCACTGACATCTCCCTTTCCTTGTGTTACTTAATTTTCTCTACCCACTATCTCAATAACCTTACAGGTTTACCTAGAAGACTGTACATTATGTCTATGTCCTCTATAAGCTATCTGTAATAAGTCTTCCACACAGACAGTGACAACTGCTAATCCAAGCTGTATTGATTCATACTGCTAAGTATATATGTTTTCGACAGACAAGCAATATTGTCATTAAAACGAGACTGTACTCCAGATATATATCTGTAAAATGTTTTTATTCAATTTTTCATACATATTCGGAGGGTATTCCCTCTATATATGAAGCTTGTTTTTTGGAAAACCTTTTTGTGTATATGGAAAAGATGTAGCATGGCTATTTCTATTAAGAAATGTGATCTCTATCTTATGGTTGTCCTGTCAACTTATAAGAAAACTTTCAGTAAGTATACGTTCAATAGAACTTCAAGCCAAAAAAAACACCAAGACGTCACATTCCCCACCTTTTTGCCACACACACATGCCTAGTATCTGGTTTTAAAAAAAGCTTTCTGAACTCCATATTCTAAGCCTATTTCAATCCATGGTCAGGTGACTGTCCATGCAGGTCACACCTCATAAGCTTCATTTAAGAAAAGAAGGATGTTTCACACCACAGCAGTTGTGCACTGAAAAAAAAAATACTTTTATTTATTTTTTAGCACATCGGGTTGCAGCACGAACCACAGCATCACAATGCTGCAGCTGTGGGTGGGACTGTGTTGAAATGACACTGATGACATTTCAAAAAGTTCTGTGAAAAAAAGGAAACCATTCAATGTGTAGAGATTAGAGCATCTGCACTGTATCTCTCAGCGCAAACCAGCAGCCATGTGTTTAGCGCAGCTTGCTTGTGAGCACAAGCCCTAAATATTTTTTTTTTTACTGTACATCGAGAATCTAATTTTGACTGTTTCCTGATTCATCACTTGTACAGGAGTTGATGACAGACAATGAAATTTCAGCTGAACTTATGCGAATGCGTCAACAATGCATTGCTCATGAAAACATCCTGCTAAAGACATCTGCTCCAAACCTGAGGGCTCTGGAGAAACTCCAGAATATCAGTGACAAGTTTCAAGAAACCACAAATGGTAAAAAATGTTTACAACATTAAAAACCTATTTAACGTCTGTAATATCAATTTTCTTTGAGGTTGTAATACTTGCTCTTCATTGTGCAGTAGGTCAGCGGACAGCAAGTGAAAAATAAACTCAAGCTGGCTGAAACAATAGTATTTATACCCTATGATTTTGAACCTGTTGCCATCAGGACTATGTTACATCTTTGAGTTCAGGTTGTGTATCCTCAACAAAAACATAAATAGCGAACAAAAAGATCTTTCTGGGTGCACTGTACCATCTAGTGCAAACAGTAATTCAGCAAATTTTTTCTTTTTTTTTTTTGCTTTAACAAGGACCTGTAATATTTGTGGTTAATTTTAGCCTGTGGCCATTGCCACTACAATAAACTTTCTTTGGACTATGAAATGGGCACCTCGATTTTCCTGCACAGGTTTGTTTTGTTTTAGCTAGGAAGTTTTCCTTCAGGTTACAACTGGAACTTGGAAGGTTGTGTTTTGGCCTGGTTCCCTGATGACCATTCATTACATGGACAATAAGGAGGCAAGCCAAAGCATAATTCGAGCTCTGGTTGATACCCACATACTACAGTTTTTCCTAGATTTTGGGATGTTTAACCACTTATGGACCGTCGCACACCGATATACGTCCTAAGTTTGAAGAGGAATATCGTTGTTATGGCAGCAGCTAGCTGCCATAACCCCAATATCCTCCTCTTCAGCCAGCGGTCTGCTTTCCGATAAGAGTGGTCTCTGTGGCGGATTCGCCGAAAGATCAATTTGTGAGGGGCCCCCCTCTTACTGCGCTCCGGTGCCCTCCGCCGCTTACCGAAGCCGTCGGCAGGGGCGGAGGCGATCGGATGTTTCGCCTTGCTTGGTTTTCATTGCAGGGCGGAAGCAACATCAAAACGTCACTTCCGCCCATAGCTCTTAAGGGGCCATTTTTTTTATCTTTTTTTTTTATTTATTTTTTTGCATTCTAGTGTAAATATGAGATCTGAGGTCTTTTTGACCCCAGTTCTCATATTTAAGAGGTCCTGTCATGCTCTTTTTCTATTACAAGGGATGTTTGTAATAGGCATAACAGTGACACTTTTTATTTTTACACTGTTTAAAAAAAAAAAAAAAGGTAAAATGAATAAGAAAAAAAAATTTTTTAAACACGCCCAGTCCTGCCGAGCTCGCGTGTAGAAGCTAATGCATACGTGAGTAGCGCCCGCATATGAAAACAGTGTTCAAAGCACACATGTGAGGTATCGCCGCGATCGGCTGAGCGAGAGCAATAATTCCAGCCCTAGACCTCCTCTTTAACTCAAAACATGCAACCTGTAGAATTTTTTAAACGTCGCCTATGGAGATTTTTAAGGGTTGGGGTACGTTCATACTGAGGCGTGCGGGCGCTAGCGGTACAGCGGCGCTAAATGTAGCGCCCCCTTTTACCGAAGTTTTAGCGGCGCTATTCGGCTGCTAGCAGGGCGGTTTTAACCCCTGCTAGCAGCCGAAAAGGGTTAAAAGCGGTGCTTTGCGGGCAGCTTTGCAGCGCTGCCCTATTGTTTTCAATGGGAAGGGGCGCTTTAGGAGCGGTAAATACACCACTCCTACAGCGCTCCAAAGATGCGGCTTGCAGGACTTTTTTGACCACCCTGCAAGCGCACCGCTCCAGTGTGAAAGCCTTTGCAGGCGCTATTTTTAGCACTTTAGCTCCTGAAAAGCGCCTCAGTGTGAAAGCAACTTAAAAGTTTGTCGCCAGTCCACAAGCGGGCGCAATTTTGAAGCGTGACATGTTCTGTATCAATTTGTTCGGCGTAACATTATCTTTCACAATATAAAAAAAATTGGGCTAACTTTACTGTTGTCTTATATTTTAATTTTAAAAAATGTGTGTATTTAAAAAAAAAAAAAAGTGCGCTGGTAAGACCGCTGCGCAAATACGGTGTGACAAAGTATTGCAACGACCGCCATTTTATTCTCTAGGGTGTTAGGAAAAAAAAAAAGTATCATGTTTGTGGGTTCTAAGTAATTTTCTAGAAAAAAAAAATGTTTTTAACTTGTAAACAACAAATCTCAAAAAGGGGTTCGGTCCTTAAGTGGTTAAGGTTGCTTTGAAAATAAACTGTATATGTCTTCATGTCTGGATATGCCAGCTAAACAATCTAGTGGCTGGTTTATCCTATTGCAAGAAAATTTGTGGACACCTGATAATCACACCTACTGAATGGCCAGGAGTTCAGGTGCTTCCAGCGAAGAGTACAGTTAATGATACAAAGACAACCTTGTGGAAAGGGCAATGGGTTAGGGAAGGAACGTTTCTTTGAACAGAGCCCTAACTAACCCTTTTGAAAATCCTTGGGATGAATTGAAATGCTGATTTCTAGCCAGGTCATCTTTTGGAAGAATCGGTACAAATTCAGACACACTTCTTGATTCAGACACACTCAAGATCTTGTGGAAAGCTATTCGAGAAGAGTGAAAGTTTTTTAGCTGAAAAATGAGAGATTGACTCCATATTAATGCCCATGGTTTTGGACTAGGATATCCAATAGGCTTGTTTTGGTGTGATGGTCACAAACATTTTTCCTATATTTTTAAACTCTGTTTCTCATGGTTCCTCTCCCAACAGTTAAAGTCAAAGATGACCAATACATCTGCACATCAATAAAACAGTTTGCGGGTCAGACACACTACTCTGGCTGTTGGAGAGATGTCAATTTTCCATTAGGATGGGTTCACACTTTTCAGCTGCAATGCATAGTATACTGCATTACTTGCTACATGTATTAATGTGTTGCAGTGACCTTTATTTTGAATGGTGTTCCAATGTGTTGCAGCACATTGTACTGTAATACACTACTTTGCACTGTGGTACATTGTGTTGACAAAAGTGGGGCATGGTTTTTTTTTTGGGATGTTTTGTTGCATTGCCAGCCCATTGAATGGGCCTGCCTTAAAGCAAAGCTGGTTAACGCACCACACTGAAGACGTGAACCCTGCCTTAGAAATACTGTGCTATCTTGCTCACTATAATTGATTCCATCACCTAGTTTTTTGATAGAGAAAGAGAAAAGATATATCACATAAAAAATAATTTTGATAATGGCTGGTGTGCCTTAGAGGAGAACACCCAAACAAAAGATGGATTGGAATGGGGTCTTGTATTGATTTGCTTTACACAGCAGAGGGCCCAAAGTTCAGAAGCTCAAGTTTTGATCTTTGAATCAACAGAGATGACTTCAAAGCGAGTTATTATAGTTTATCTCCCTGCTCAAAGACCTTGTGATTTAGAAGTTGTCCTTTAAAAGTAATTTTAATGAATATGTACTGCTACTTCAAGATTATCTGGGTAATATGAGAAAATCCACCCAGAACTGCCCACTCAGTTGTAGACCAGACTATGACTAATTATATCACCTTCTGTCTTCTTAAAGCGGAGTTCCACCCACAAATGGAACTTCCGCTTTAAGTGTTGGTGACCCCCTGACATGCCACATTTGGCATGTCATTTTTCCCTTTTCGTCATTTCAGGACAGCCACAATAGAGAGAGATAGTCTCCTCCCCTTCCTCTGGAAACACTGCGCCAGCCCATAAATTCTCTCCTCCCCTGCCGGACCTCAGTTATTAGTGTTTCCTCCGGTGGGGAGACACTGTGCAGAGGAACCAGGCCGGGTGCAGTCAGAGAGACTGTGGCCTTTCTTTTTAAAGAAACATCCCTAGGGAAGCAGGGGCTTCCAGGATAAAGAGTGGCGGTGCTTACCGCAGCTGAAGCCACCCCTTCCTTGCTGAGCGCGGCATCAGGTCGTGGGGGACCCCTATTGCGTCCACAGGGCCGCAGCATGGAGACTGTCCGCTCTCCCTGTACTCTGTACAGGCCGCAAAATTTGGAACCAGTGGGCCGGACGACGGGTGACGTCATTTCCGGTGGGGGGGCGGACGCTTTCCCTTTGACCCGCGACTTCCGGTTCCGGGTCGCGGTGCTGATAGGGGGCCGGGCTCAGGCTGGAGTGAGTCGCTACACGTGGAGACAGTGTGAGACTCTACACAGGCAACCACCTGCAGTCATGTCTGAGGCAGATGCTGCAACTCATACGGACGCTATCTCCAGCTTTCCAAAGGTAAGAGTTCCCTGGGGAAGGGTCCTCTCTATCTAAGGATTGCTCCTCCTCATGTATAGTTCCTTACTTAGAGGGGGGGGCAGACCCCCTGGGTGGTCAGGGGGTGGGGGGGGTTCCCTTAAGGTGGTTCTGGTACACTCCCAGGGTTGTTTCCACTTAAACATGCTGAATGTAATATGTGGTTTTTGTATGTAATTTAAGAAATCTACAGAAAAAACAAAGTCCACTCATGTCTCTAAAAGGAAGTGTGCCTCTTGCAGAGACAGTTTAGGGGAAGCATGGACTAAGGTTTTGTGTAAAGAATGCATAGACTCCCTGGTTAAGGAAAGGGAATCTGAACAGCAGTCTGGTTTGGCAGCTTCTGTGAAGGAGCTGTCATCCACCTTTTCATCCTTTAAAACGTTTTTTGAGACGTTTCAGTTTCCCTCTAAACCCATTCAGCAGGACACAAACCCGCCTCATGCTCAGGGCTCTGCACCTGCCAGATCTTCTAATTTAGTTATGGCAGAGGAAACGTCAGGCCCTTCCGGGGTGGAGGCAACCGGACAGTGGCACATCTGACTCCCATGAGGAGTCAGAAGGGGAAGACCAGGACGGGGAGTCCAGGAAAATCTCCAGGTATAAATTGTCCCTGGATGAGGTGGAAGACCTCTTAGGGGCAATATATACAACCCTCGGTATACACGAGGATAAGAAACCCCTATCCCTCCATGACCTTATGTATAAGGGCTTGGGAGATCAAAAAAGAAAAGTTTTTCCAGTACATGAAGTTCTGGTGGAAACGATTAAAAAGGAGTGGCAGGATCCTGAGAGGAAACCCTTTTTTTCTAGCTCCCTTAAAAGAAGGTTCCCATTTTCAGAGGATCCAGGGTCCATTTGGAATAAAAATCCCAAATTGGACGCCGCCTTCTCTCAGCTCTCTAGACACACAGACCTGGCATTCGAGGATATGGGGGCCTTGTCGGATGTCATGAACAAGAGGATAGACTCACTTCTAAAAAAGACGTGGGATTCAACTGTGGGTAATTTAAAGCCAGAAATGGCTGTTACTGTGGTAGCCCGCAATTTAGAACATTGGCTTTTCCAGATTCAGGAGCATATTGAAGCTGGCACAGCCAAGGAAACTATCCTAGCCTCGTTCCCCACGATTCTGCGAGGAATCGCATACATTGCAGACGCCTCGGCAGAGTCAGTCCGTATGTCGGCCAGATCAGCGGCGCTGGCAAATTTGGCCAGAAGAGCACTCTGGCTGAAAACTTGGCCGGGGGACACCGCCTCTAAAGTCAAATTGTGCGGGATACCCCTGACAGGTGATCTACTCTTTGGTCCTGGGTTAGAGACGGTCTTAGACCGTACAGCGGACAAAAAGAAGTCCTTTCCGCTTAAACGGAAAGCCCCAGCTCAGGCAAGGAAGGGGTTTCGTCCGAAAAAAGGCAAGGATTCTCCCAAACGAGGGAAAAAAACTTGGGGCCAAAGAGGCAAGGGCAGAGGAGGGCGATTTTTCGCCCTCCTGAGAAAGCCCGCAAAGATCAATGACTCTCTAGGCACGGTGGGAGGAAGATTGGGGGCCTTCCTTCCACAGTGGGAGACCCTCTCACCCAATCGATTTATCCTGGGGGTCATAAGAAGGGGGTATCTCTTGGAATTCTCAAAGCCCCCCCCGCAAAGGTTCCTTGTTACGCAGCTTTCCACCTGCACAGCAAGGGCCGAAGCTTTGGTAGACGCCCTGAAGGAACTGGAGATTCAGAACGTAGTTCACAGAGTACCAAAGGGGCAGGAAGGAGAGGGGTTCTATTCCCACGTATTTGTAGTGAAAAAACCCTCAGGGAAATTCAGGTTGATTCTGAATTTAAAACCGGTCAATTTGCTACAAAAGATTCCGCATGGAGTCCATTTTTACGGTCAGGGCCCTGCTGCCGCACAACGGTTACATGGTGTCTCTGGACCTCAGGGACGCATATTTACACGTCCCTATCGCAGAAACCTCCCAAAAGTTTCTCCGGTTAGTAATAGACCTGAAAGGTACAATACTGCATCTACAGTTTCAAGCACTGCCTTTCGGGCTATCCTCCTCGCCCCGCATATTCACAAAGGTACTGGCAGAGGCGTTGGCCTTCCTGCGACTCCAGGGGGTGTCAGTCATAGCCTATCTGGACGACCTGCTCCTATTTGCAGTATCCCCAGAACAGTTGATCAAGGACCTCGATCTTACAAAGCGGGTACTAACAGGGTTGGGGTGGCTGCTGAACTTAGAAAAGTCCAGTCTCATTCCCTCACAGCGCATTGTGTACCTGGGATACCTGCTGGACACTACGCTTTTGAGAGTTTTCCTTCCAAGGGAAAAGATTCTAAAGCTGGACAGAGCAGTTTTCTCCCTCCAGTGCAACCATCTGGTGTCAAAAAGGTCCATAATGTCAACATTAGGCCTTCTAACGTCTGGGCAGGATTACATTTTCGTCCCCTGCAGTCATATGTACTAAGAGTATGGGACCACAGTCAGAGGGATCTAGACACCTTAGTACAGGTTCCCCATCAAATAAAAAGATCTCTTTGGTGGTGGAGGAAGGAAGTGAACTTGTCACAGGGACGTCTCTGGCTTATCCCAGTCCCGCAGATCGTAACCACGGACGCAAGTGGCAAAGGCTGGGGGGCACATTTGGGATCCCTTCTAGCGCAGGGCACATGGAAGGGCGACGAACTGCAAAGGTCTTCCAACTGGAAAGAGCTGAGGGCAGTAGGCCTAGCCCTCAGATTTTTCAAAAAGGAACTCCAGGGCCACCATGTACAGGTACGGTCGGACAACTCATCCACCGTGGCCTATATAAACAAGCAGGGAGGCACCAGGAGCGGAAGTCTGTTGGCCCTAGCAAAAGATATTCTAAGCTGGGCCGAGTCCAACACCCTCTCACTCTCAGCGTTTTTTTTGAGAGGGGAGAGGAATATAATCGCAGATTTCCTCAGCCGGAGGAGTCTAAAGGAAGGAGATTGGGCCCTCAACCAGGAGGTCTTCAATCTCATATCCAAGAAATGGGGACCCCCGGAAGTGGATCTTTTCGCTTCAAAAGACAACGCGAAAACCCCCTGGTTTTTCTCCCTAAATGCAGGGGAAGGAGCTCTGGGGGTGGACGCATTGTCTCAGAATTGGCATTTCAGGACATGCTACGCCTTCCCTCCTCCGGTGCTGTTACCGGCGGTTCTGAGGAAGTTTCAACTAGAGAGCACCTCTCTCATTCTAGTAGCTCCACATTGGCCGAAAAGGGCATGGTTTTCAATCCTCAGTCAGTTAGCAGCGGAGCCACCCCTTTTCCTTCCGCCTCGAAAGGATCTTCTGTCGCAGGGTCCAGTCCTCTGCCCACAGGTGCAGCAGTGGAAATTAGCGGCCTTGCTACTGAGGAGGGTATATTAAGATCCAAGGGGTTTTCGGAGAGCTTAATCTCTACCCTCCTCAACAGTAGGAAAAAGGAGACATGTAGGATTTACAAAAAGGTCTGGCTCCTTTTCAACAAATGGTGCATAGAAAACTCCTTCTCGGTGCAGAGTCCCGTAGCTGTGTTGGAGTTTCTGCAGTGTGGAGCGGACAAGGGTTTATCTGTAGGTACCCTTAAAAGTCAGGTTTCAGCACTCTGCTTATCTGGAGAAGTCTCTGGCTACCAATCCATGGGTGGTCAGATTCTTTAAGGCACTGTCAAGACAGAGACCTACCAGGGGTTCTCCCTTTTCCCGGGTGGGACCTATCTCTGGTTTTACAGAGCCTTACGGGAAATCCCTTTGAGCCATTGGACAAGTGCCTGTTAAGGGAGCTTACCCTAAAAACAGTATTTTTAGTAGCAGTGACAACTGCCAGGAGGGTCAGCGAAATTGAGGCGTTATCAATTAGACCTCCTTTTTGTGTTATTTTGCCAGACAGGATAGTCCTTAAGACTGATCCAGCTTTTTTGCCTAAAGTGGCGTCAGGCTTTCACAGAAGCCAGGAAATAGTCCTACCCTCGTTTTGTCCCAATCCTTCAGGTGAAAGGGAACTAAAATTTCATTTTTTAGATGTAAGGAGGTGTATCCTACAATACCTAGAGATGACTAAAACAATAAGGAAGTCTGATTCTCTATTTATTTTGTTTTCTGGGGCCAGAAAGGGTCTCAGAGCGTCCCGACGCACAATTGCCAGGTGGCTTAGATTAGCTATTGGGCAGGCATATTCTTTAGCAGGGAAGGAGATCCCTAGAGGCATAAAGGCACACTCCACCAGAGCAGTGGCAACTTCCCAGGCAGAGAAGGCTGGAGCAACGCCAGAGCAAATATGCAAGGCAGCAACCTGGTCCAGCTACTCCACTTTCGTTAGACATTACAGAGTGGACTTGGTGGCGGCAGGTGAGCAGGCTTTTGGGCGAAAAGTTCTGCAAGCTGTAGTCCCACCCTAATTGGTAAGTGCTCGATTATCCTCTCTATTGTGGCTGTCCTGAAATGACGAAAAGGGAAAATTAAAGTTACGTACCGGTAACGTCTTTTCCTGTAGTCTTTCAGGACAGCCCTAGTTACCCACCCTAAGCTTGGGGGGGTCTTATTAAAGACCAGAACGCAATATGGTAATGATATTGATTGGTATGTTATTAATGTGTTCTTGTGTCTCCCCAGCTGGCCGGAGGTACTCTTGAAAGAACTGAGGTCCGGCAGGGGAGGAGAGAATTTATGGGCTGGCGCAGTGTTTCCAGAGGAAGGGGAGGAGACTATCTCTCTCTATTGTGGCTGCCCTGAAAGACTACAGGAAAAGACGTTACCGGTACGTAACTTTAATTTTTTGGGGGGGGGGGGGGGGGGTTTAGAGGCACCCAGCTCCCACTTCCTCCCCTGGCCCAGGAAGGAAGATCACCTCTCCCCCTCCCTCCCTGCAATCTTCTGGGACACATCACAGGTCCCAGAAGATTGCCCGGCCATTAACAGAGTGCAGTGCGCGCCCGGCTGTGAAACCACAGCCAGGCGCCCACAGTTAGAATGCCGGCGCCACGGAGAGGAGCGGGGCTTCGTGTGCCCGCATTGCTGTTCCGTGGGACGGGTAAGTGTCTGATTATTAAGTCACTTAATAATTAACACTTTTTGTAGCTTGTGACTTTTAAATGGGTGGAACGCCGCTTTAAATGTCTGTATTCCAATTCATCCCGAGAATTTAAGCAAGGATTTTTAACATCTACTATCTCTGTGTCCTGTCTCCTTCAAAAAACCTGCAAGCCGCCCTTGTCATGCTGTAATAATGTTGTAAAACCCACCCTTGGGGCAGCGTAACGGTGAGCCTCTTTATTTTTCTCATAGCTTTTGAGACCAGCAGAAGGAAAGCCAGTCTGTGTAGGACAGAATTTGAGCAGGTGAAGCAGAAGAGATATGAGATTTTTAGCCAGTGTTTTGAGCATGTTTCTGTAGCTATCGATCAGATCTACAAGAAGCTTTGCAGAAATGCCAGCGCTCAGGTTTGCTTATTTAAGTTTACCTCTTCTGTTGATATTAAGTCAGTGTTCTGTGGAGTTTAATTACATTTGTACCATTATCACAGCCTTTGTATTGCCCAGGGTTTGCTCTATTAATTTGAACTTCACAGTATAAAGAATAACTTCATTAGGGGTTTCTTTAATGGGCCAATGAACTATGCTCTATATCTGTTTTAGATGCTTCCAAGATCAATCTGAATTCATTACACATGCGTTTGACCTACTTCAGCTGCTTTTGCGTACCCTAAGACATGTATAGGGAGAAAAGCAGTTCTGAAACCAACAAAAGCCTGTCCACAATGGCCCTTACATACATTGCCCACTCAGCTTCATGATGTAATTAGTGTAAGAGGACTTACAGCTGGTTAAATGAAAAAAAGATACATTTTTGGGCTGCCTAAATCACTGCTGCCGCAGAGCTGGTTTTTTTTTTTGTCAAAAAAAAAAAAAAGGATCCTGTTCCCTTAAAGCATGAATAACAGCATGGTGCTTGTGCTGTGTAATTTGGCCCCCTGTATCATATAAAATACGTGGCTGATCCTGCCCTCACTTCTGTAAACTGACCACGGTTTATCATTGCTGCTGAGTCCTGACACTGTGGTCAGTTTACGTGCCTCCATCATCCGCAGCTTTCCTGTCACTGTCCTCCTCTCCCCCATCCTCTGCCCCCTCCCCTGCCTGCCTGTCAGCTCTGTTTGTGAGCCGCCCCTCCCCTTGTAGCACCGTTCCGAGCAGTGCAAACACTGCTCACAATCGCTGCCAGCCCCACTGCTAGTATAACATGTAGCATATACTGCATGCCGTTTTTTAAAATGAATCTTTTAAATACCTTATTTATTCTCCCCAATCAGCAGTCTCTCCCTCCGATTGTATACACTACAGAGGGAGGTCAGGTGACCGCCCGGAAGACGTCAGAGGAAGATCTCAGCCCCTCCCTCTGTAGTGTATACATTGGAGGGAGAGAGCAATGGGTTGTCTTGTGACCGCTGGTTGCTTAACAACCCCTTTAACCACTTGCCTATCGGGCACTTTCACCTCCTTGCCCAGGCCAATTTTCAGCTTTCAGCTCTGTTGCACTTTGAGAATTGCAGTCATGTGACGCTGTACCCAAATTTAATTTTTAGCATTTTTTTTGGCACAGGTAGGCGGCACTGCTAGGCACTGATGATCAGTGCCCTGATTATCAGTGTAAATGTGTCTGTCAGAATTGCCGGTAATTGGCTCTCCTTTCCTCTCGCTGTAACAGTGCGTGAGGAAAGGACTGCCGATAGCTGGCAAGTCTGTTTACAATATGATCAGCTCTGATTGGCCCTTTTCCTCAATCTGGGATCAGCTGTGCCTGGAGAACACAGCGATCACAGAGTGTGCCTGATGCGCACCCTGGGGGCGTGCGAAGGTGTGGGGTTCTGGGAGGACATCAATAGCAGTGTGGTCAACAACTAGTTGGAACTAAATCAGCTGCCCGGCACCAGGAACTGTATGTCTGGTGCGTCGGGCAATAGGAATTTCACACAACTGGGAATGGGCTGACATAAGCCCAGGCACCAGGATGCAAGTTCTAGTCGCCATGCGCATGGGATTTGTAGAGCCCTGCTCTAAAGTATTGTAATATACAGCTTTACCTTCTTATAACAGGAGGTGTTTACACATCCTCACTTCCAGCACAAATCCCAGAACAAGCCACTGTTTATAGGTTAGTTATGGATAAAAAGCCTGAAACAGCTGTATACAGGTTGGTAATACTGGCTTTGTAAAATTATGGTTATATATGTGCTATACACCAGCGGTTCCGGATGCACACATATTGCTAAAAGGGACAAAAAGGAATGATTTGAATGACTCTGCCCACTTACCCATAAACCAAGACTGAGACGCTTGTGTTTTTTTTTTTTTTTTGCTAGAAGTGAGGAAGTGTAGATACATTCTGTTAGAAGAAGGCAATGCTGCACCGCGGAAAAGAACATCTTTAAGCTTTATGTATGAAAGTGCTGGTCCCTCAGGTCTGGATTTTCAGTTCAGCAGACATTTGAATAGTGTGTCTTTAAAAAAAAAAAATCTTTTTTGTCTGTTCCACTAGGCTGAACTCCTCAATACAAATGAAATGTCACATTTTATTACTATGTCAGAGCTGTGCTGATATGGAGCTCCAGACACTTTTCATTAAGCTCTGCCTCTTTTCCACAACTATCTTTAGACTGGTGCAAAAATGCACATTAGGAAAACAGTCTGTTTAGATCTTGTTTAGAATGTACCATATTTACGGCATAAAACACGCACCCCAATTTAAGAGGGAAGTTTCAGGAATTTTTTTTTTTTTTTTTAAATAAACCACTTTGAAGCAAAATAATGGTCAGTGAGAATCAATGCAGCCTGATTAGTGCCCATCTGCAGCCTCAATGCAGCCTAATCTGTGCCCATCTGCAGCTTCAGTGCAGCCTGTTCTGTGCCCATCTGCAGCCTGTTCTGTGCTCATCTCCTCCATCAATGCAGCTCACCATCTCATATGAAATCACAGAGCCGTCGTCTGTTTCCTCGGCTCTCAGTCGGCAGTGACACACACAGTCCCACTTCCGCCATCGGCATTGGACCAGCTCCTGTGATAGATAGAACACTGGTCCGATGCCGGTGGAGGAGGCGGGACTGTGTGTGTGATGTGCGAGTGGAGAGGAGATGACGGCTCGGTGATTTCCGCCGGCACTTGTTCCCCTCCGAGGTACGCTTTTTAGGGGGGAAAAGTGTGTTATATGCCGATAAATACAGTATTTTATTTTTTTTGGAAAACCAAAAGTTTTGTTCTATTTAGCCTTAAAGTTGTTTTAAAGACTTAAAGCAGTAGTAAACCGCTAAAGAAAAACCTGCAAGACAATGGCATAACGTGCTAGTATGCATCGCATACTAGCACATTATGAAATGCTTACCTTGGAACGAAGCTCCCGCATGCACGGGAATCCTCCGTTCCAGCACGATACGCCGGACCTTTACTGCGCGTCCCCACTGACTTCAGTGGCTGCATGCATGGTGAATATAGGTAAGCCTTATTAGAGGCTTACCAATAGGTAAAATTGTCCAAGTGGGGTATACAACCGCAGATTTTTTTTTTTTTTAGCCTTTAATGCATTCTCTGCATGAAGGTAAAACACCTTCTGTGAACATTTTTCCCCCCCCTCCAATCCTAATCCAGCACTCTCCTCTCTCTCTTATCACAAGACAGATAGGCAGCAGTGGGAATAGTTGGCTCCTGCTGCTGTCAATCAAATCCTGTGACAAGGTAGTGGGGGCAGGGCCGAGCCGCATTGTCTGTGTCTATGGATGCAAGCAGCACAGCTCAGGATCGAGCCTGCAGGAGTGCTCTCATAGGAAGCGGTTTCCTATGGGGACACTCGATGAAGAGGAGCAGCCAGGAGAACCAGCTGGGGACCCCATCACAGAGGAAGTACAGGGTGCTCTGTGCAAAACCATTGCACAGAGCATGTAAGTATGATTTTATTTTAAAAAAAAAAGTTTAGAAGTACTTTAACCTTTTAACACTTATATTTGCTTAGGCCTTTCTTTGTCTTGAGAATTCAGAGGAACCTTACCTTGATGGAATTGGCTACAACTGTGTAGCTCCGGGCAAGAGATTTATGCCTATGGACAACTTGTCTGGAGGAGAGAAGTCTGTAGCTGCGCTGGCTCTTGTGTTTGCTATTCACAGGTAAGATTAGAATCTCAGCGCTTAAGTAGCACCTTGCCATGAAGGCCATAATTCTTTGTGCCTTTCATTTGATCACACCCTGACAGAACATCAATTCAGGCTTAATTTTTGCTACTTAAACTTAATCCAGAGACTGTATATTTTAGGTCAATTAAACTGAATGAAACATTCCTTCAATAATTTCCTCCATTTCTAGCTTCCATCTCTTAAAATTAGACTCGGCCATGAGTCTCCTGACACTCAGCTGGGGTGGAGCAGTTTTGCAAAGGCAAGTAAAGTTTGAATCAGAAATTCCATCCACATTGCTGAAGGGAACACAGCAGCATTTACAAAAAATATTTCAGACCTTCCATCACTTTTTCAGTCTTAAACAGCAAGATTGTTCGTATATCTTCTATCAGATGGGTGTAGGTCCACTTTAAAGCATGTAAACATAGCAAAAAAATCTTTGTTTTTGCAGCTTTCGTCCTGCACCATTCTTCATTTTAGACGAAGTAGATGCAGCTTTGGACAACAGTAACATTGGTAAAGTAAGTCACTGTTTAAAACACATTTCTGTAAGCATTCACAGCAGCCCTCTGGATGTGTGCCCTGGTTGAGTTGGTTGGCTTTGCAAAGACTTGTACAATTATTGCCAGACAGCTACTGAAAATGTAATGTATTGCCCTATGTCTAAGGCTAGCCATACACCCTTTGAATTCTCTCGTTCAGCCCATGGGCTGAATGAGAATCAGTGGATTCCCACCTGCCAACTATTGCATTCAGACAGCTTTAGCACCTGTGGCTGTTAGAATACTTGATTGATCCTGATTGGCTATTGTCATGAACCTTGGAATACTGAAGTATTTCTCCTTTGTTCTATTACACAGTGGTGGGTCTTCCGCCCAGTCTTGAGGCTAACCCCCTCCAGGCGGCTCCGTGGTCTGGAAGGAATGCATTGTTCTGTTTTTGACCGTTTATGTACTTTAATTACCCACTGGGGCTTCTCTGTGTCATTACACATATCAGTCCTCCTATTCAAGTTATCGGACGAATCCCTGCTGACCCCGTTTCAAGTCCTCATTTGCATGGCCAAGAGGACCTGAGTGAGGACTAGAGTGTACTTTACAATTGACCAATAGGAAAGTGGTTGTTGGAGGCGGGGTGTTCAAACTGCTAATGTATAAAAGTGTGTTGTGTGCATCCAATAAAGGTGAGATTCCTGTTTGAACTTACGTACAGCCTGCCTGGTGTTTGTTCTTAGCTATCACAACTGGATTCGAACCATCAGACGTAGTGATCTGCAATCTGATTCAATAGCCGCAGAGGAGTGTCGGGAGAGTGGAATCGAGCGAGCAGGGGCTCGTTACAGCTATATTCACTGATTGGCTCAAAGTTCAGCAGTGATGGGCTTAAATTTGGCCAGCTTTACTCTTCAAGGGCTCGTTCACGTGGGCAGTGCCCTCTAAAGCGCAGTCTGCGATGGATCGCTTTTCAGAGAGCATTTGACAGGAGGTGATATGTTGCTTCCTCACCATCTGAGTTAACCCTATAAATGCCACACTACCATGCCACAATCATGTGCATTGTATGTGGTTGTTGTTCAACCCTATAGAACCACATTAAACACATTCGACATTCGCAACATCCACCAAAAGCATCATGCTGTTTAATTTGTCTCCTGGCATGTGCACAGCTGTGAGCGGCTGCATAACAGTGTTCAATGAAGCCTAACTGTATCCCAAAAGAGAAATATGAACACTTGATATTTTAGGCTGATGGCTGTGGGATCTAACTTAATATTTGATTGCTATTTGTGTAGGATGAAAATACACTATTATTCATATTGATGATAATCTGCTTATTCTTCATAAAGGTCACAAGTTACATCAAAGAACAGACAAGACAGCACTTCCAAATGGTGGTCATTTCCTTAAAAGAAGAGTTTTTTTCCAAGGCAGATGCTTTAATTGGAGTGTGCACAGAGGTAAAGCCAAACTAAATACATTGGTCAGTTAAGTCTTCTGCATTCAAGAAGATGATTTATGCACCTAAACATTATGCTGCAAGATTTAAAATCGTATACATTATTTGTCTTTGCATCTACGATAATTTTTAAAATGTGCCTGCTTTAATGGAATCGCTCCTATGCAGGTCAGGCCAATGAGAAATCACTTTTCTTGTTAGAGGCAGATTCAGCAGTGTTCCAGGCCAGCAAGGGAGAAATTCCATAGAGATGTTAAGGCTACATTCACACCGGTAAACTGGCACTTTGTGTGCATCCAGCAGCGTTCACCCCAGGTAATCATTGGCTGTGCAGAGAGCTGGGAATTGCAGCAGCTGCCGGCGACTGTCATTATAGTGAACAGAGCTGGCAGCCACATCTACCCGCTGAGGGCCACAGCAGGAACTGCCGCTAAAATCTGCACCGGTCTTAATCGCCGGTATGAATGTAGTGTCTCTTGAGTGATTCAGCTGCTTGCAATGTGTTGGCAGCTGAAGAATAGTCCATGTGAAATCAGCCCTTGTTTACACCAGTGTGGCTTTAAAATCATGCGCGATTTGAACCTCTGATTTCATTGCAAGTCTTGATGAAATCGCAAAATAAATAGTGCAGGAACCTTCATCTTGAGTCGCAACAATTTGAACAATTCCAATGCTGGCATTGGGGTGCGACTTGTCATGTGATTTTTGAACTGTCAAATCGCACTGACGTAAACCAGAGTAAAATTATTGATCAAATAATGGGTTTGGTTATTTCAGATGTGTTTGCTTTGCATTATTCTATTTTTGTTAAATTTCCATAAATATTCAAGTGAAGGCAATTATACTGTTTCAGAACACCTCTATTTAAAGGGACATCTTTCAGAGTAAAAAAAAAATGTTAATAGTGAAGTTGATGCAACACTGATAAACAGACATTTTCTTTATCGTACATCACGGGACACAGAGCACCATAATAATGACTATGTGGGTTATACGCTTACCTTTAGGTGATTGGACACTGGCAACCAATAGTAAGACGGTTCCTCCCATATAACCCCTCCTATACCGGAAGCACCTCAGTTTTTTCGCCAGTGTCTTGAAGGTGATGGTCATGGCTGTTTAAGCTCTTCAAATTTCTTCAAAAATGGGGGGCGTGGCCAAGGCAGGCATGTGAGAGGACGCATCTCCCACAGCTCCCAGCAGTGATCCAGTAACCGATCCTCCCCCAGCCCACATACCGACTTTATTTTGCCCTATGCAGCACGGGCACGATCCTGAGACCCCAGGGGATTATCCGCCGGCTCTCTGCACCAGAGGAAAGTTCCGAAAAGGACAAACTGAGATGACGGGCCTGGAGATCCAAGATGGCGCCGCGGCGTCCTCAGTGAAGCACACACCGCGCGGACAGGACAAGCTGAAAGACTCTTGGTCTAAAGCAAGTAAGACGCCAAAATTCACTGGTAAAGACGCCCCTAGAGATATGATCTACTATGCACAGAAAATGGCTGGGACATTGGGAACAGAGCAGTCATCCAGCCAGGCTGGGACACATGCTATGCAGGCAGACAACACACAGATGCTCTGGGGAGAGGAGGAGGGGGAGCAGTCAGCCCTTGCATCTGGGGAACAACAAAGCTCAGCGGACCCGGACGCTGTACAGCCTACTTTAGCTGATATACTCAGAGCTGTGAACAACTGCACAGCTTCAGTTAACACCTTGAGGGAGCAATTTGGGGGCCTGAGAGAAGATGTGTCATTACTAAGGCAAGACATGCAAAAAATACGTGAGCGCACCACGGCTGTGGAAAGCAGAGTCAGTGACATGGAAGACCAATTACCACCTATAACACAAGATACCAGAACAGCACTGCAATTAGCCAGGGATGCATGCGATCATGCTGAGGATTTGGAAAATCGCTTAAGGCGAAACAATGTTCGCATAGTGGGGCTGCCTGAGAAGGTGGAGGGCAGGGACCCCACTACCTATGTTGAAAACTGGCTAATGGAACTTTTTGGGAAAAATGCATTCTCCCCAATGTTTGCGGTGGAACGTGTTCACAGAGTGCCCTCACGCCCTCCTCCACCAGGGGGCCCTCCAAGATCCATTCTTGCAAGAATTTTACATTACAAGGATAGAGAAGCAGTGCTGAGACATGCTCGAGAGAAGGCAAATGTTCTCCACAATGGTGTCCGGGTATCCTTCTACCCGGACTTCTCGGCAGAAGTCCAGAGGCGCAGAGCTAAATTCACTGACGTGAAACGCAGATTGAGACTTTTGCAACTCCCATACGCTATGCTATATCCAGCGAAACTTCGGATTGTGGTGAGAGGCCAAGCACAATTCTTTGAATCCGCTAAGGACGCTTCAGTCTGGTTGGATAGAAATGAGCAGGCACTGAAACGGCAGGCTTCACAAGACGAAGACTGAAAGGACTGAACCGGCTACTTGCAGAGAGCTGGGATACTAGAAAATGTTACTCTGTTCCTTTTTTCTAGATGGGCAACCAGAACATACCCTATCCTCTATTTCCAGTGTTGACAGATGTTCCTTGGCTGGGGGACTGAATATTCCTAAGCAGTGCAATGAGAGCGAATTGGACTAAAAGTTGAATTTACGAATGATCATTTTCAGTAAAAAAGAGCGATGGAATGTCGCACACGTTGCTAAAGTTGCCATGTTGGCAGAATGTGCAGTTTATAGCACAAGAGAGTTTTCTTTTTCACCACCCCCCACTGAAGCGGGGAAGATCCTAGCAATAAGAGTTACAAGCAGAACGAATGATACCTCAACAGGACACGAATTCATCAAACCTACGGCAAACCTAGCAGAACCTCGCTACAGAAATGGATCCACTACCGTGCACAGGTGCACACAAAGTACCGGTCAATACTACTCACCTACAAGCAGACATGGCAGACATCCCATTAGTATCCTGGAACGTTAGGGGACTACACTCCCCATTGAAGCGCACCATGATTCGCATGTGTTTGAAGAAGTACATCCCCGGAATTCTCTACTACCAGGAGACCCACTTGACGGCGGACACTGTGAGCTTCCTGGGATACTCCTGGGTAGGAAAGGCCTATCACTCCACGCACACCTCCTATTCTAGGGGGGTGAGCGTGTTGATCCATGGCAACCTGGACTTTGAAGACATCACAAATGAAATTGATAGTGAAGGTCGTTATGTTTTTCTCCATTGCAGGTTGGGTACACTGACTTGTGTGCTGGCGGTGGTATATATTCCTCCCCCCTTCACGGCGGCGGTGCTTAGGTCTCTGTTGACATTTATGGATGGCAGGCCTGACGCACCGCTGTTGGTAACGGGGGACTTTAATTGCTGCTTAAATCCAGTTGAAGATAGACACCCAGGACCCGGAGCCTCTGCCCTCTCCAGGGCTACCCCCCTGGCGCGGTTGTTGCAAGAGGTGGGCTGGGTGGATGTCTGGAGACATAGGAACCCAGGAGTTAGACAATTTACATGTTTTTCCAAAACCCATGGTTGTTTATCTAGAATTGACCTGGGGGTGTGCAGCTTAAACATGCTCCCGTTTGTTTCTGATGTGATGCATAGGCCCCGCAGTGTATCAGATCACTCACCAGTGGTTATACGGCTTATAATTGCCCCAATAATTACATTACCTAAAGCCCCTTGGAAATTCAATGCTTTTTGGTTGAAACTATTCCGCTCACACGAGGGGATAGTTGGGAGCATGTGTGAGTTTTTCCGCACCCAGGATCCAAATGAATCGATGATTGGGCAATGGGATGCCTTTAAGGCATATTTGAGGGGTGTGTTAATTGCTGAAATGAATAAGGTTAAACAAGACTCTTCAGCACTTAAAAATGAACTTGAAACTAGAGTACAAGAGATGGAACAAGTATATGTCACGGATCCTGATTCGACCAAGGAGGCATGGCAGGCGGCTCTTTCTGCATATCGCCAACTGCTGTCCTCATCGGCCGACAAGAAGAGATTCTTTGCTAAGCAGGCGTTTTTTGAGGAGGGCGAGAAAACAGGCCGCATACTGGCGAGAATCGCAAATTCATACCAGAAGTCCCCAACTATAGGAGCTATTAGGACTAAGGAGGGTAACATAGTTAACACGCCTGAAAAGGTGCTGCAGGAACTAAACGCGTTTTATGAAGATTTGTATAAGCCGGGTACATCTTATACATCTGAGGAGTTAGAACAATACTTAGGACAGATAGATTTCCCTAGATTAAACAAAGATCAGAGAGGGCTCTTGGAGAATCCCCTTACAGTGGAAGAACTACAGGAGGCGGTTGGATCTTTTCCTAACTGCAAAGCGCCCGGGTAAGACGGAATTCCCATAGAAATATATAAACAGTATCCTACTGAGTTACTACCCCAGTTGCTTAAAGTCTTTAATAGAGCTCGGGAGGAAGGCCGCCTACCAGGATCAATGTCAAAGGCCAATATCATTTTGTTACTCAAACCTGGTAAGGATCCAGTAGATCCAGGGGCGTATCGCCCGATTTCCCTGCTACAGAGTGACGTGAAAATATTAGCGAAAGCTCTGGCCATTAGATTAAATGGAGTTATTTCTTCAATTGTCCATGGAGACCAAGCCGGTTTCATGCCCAATAAATCGACGGCAGTTAATTTGAGAAGACTATTCCTTAATATGCAATCCAAGGCAGACAATATGGGTTCCAGGGCCTTGCTGTCACTGGATGCCACTAAGGCATTTGACAGCATAGACTGGAATTATCTGTGGTCGGTCTTACAGAGTTTTGGATTTGGCCCCCAGTTTGTTTCTTGGATTAGGCTCCTCTATAGTCGACCGGAGGCCGCTGTGAGGGTTTCCGGCTATCTTTCCTCAAGCTTCGTGCTGAGGAGGGGTACGAGACAGGGATGTCCCCTGTCTCCTCTCCTCTTCGCGTTGGCTATTGAACCATTGGCGATCGGGATCAGGGCAAATCGGAGCATTACAGGCTTCTGTTACGGTGACATGCAGGAAAAAATTATGTTGTACGCCGATGACACCATGCTCCTACTCGGTGACACCGGCCCCTCCCTTCAGGAGGCCATGTCGACCATATCTAAATTCGGGAAGTTCTCTGGCCTGCATATAAATTGGTCAAAGTCTGCCCTTCTTTTATTAGATGGAGATGAATCACAGGAGGTGTGCTCCACTTGTCCCATCCCGGTTGCCACTACCTTCAAATACTTGGGGATCCAAATCACGTCCCAGCCCCGGGACTTCATACATTTAAATATATTTCCACTCCTACAGCGCTTCAGAGACAAAATTAAGACCTGGAACTCTCTCTTAATGTCAGTAGCAGGTAGAGTAAACCTAGTGAAGATGATTCTCATGCCACAGCTACTTTATTTTCTACATAATACCCCTATGGTTATCCCCTTAAAAATATTTCACATAGTAAATGCCATTTTCCGAACCCTTATTTGGAAAAATGGACCCGCCCGGATCAAATTAGAACATCTACAGAGACCCAAGGACTGTGGTGGATTGGCATTGCCCAACCCATGGCTGTACTATCTGGCCTCTCAACTGCAGTATCTGATTGGTACATTTGTCCCGTCACAAAACTCATCCCACAGGCTAATGATTCACACAGTGGGTAAGGGACCGATTCACATGGCTTTAGAGGCGTTGGCCTTCACTAAACCACATAAAAAATACCCAACGTTCAGTCTGATTCAAAAGGTGTGGAATAAGACCAAATATCTCCAGAACGTAGATGGATATACGGAATATAGTCCTATTTGGCACAATGACACATATGGGGAACTAGCTAAACTACAATGCGGAGCTCTTTGGAAGCAGTTTGGAATCACTCATATAAAGCATATATTTAGGGAGGGTGTGCTGCGCACATTTTCTGATTTAAAAGAAGCGTATAATCTGCCAGCATCAATGTTATTTTACTATATGCAACTCAGACACGCAGTACAGACACAGGGCCGCTCTTCAGAGTGGCACTTATCGCCAACCCCGGTTTTCAACCTTCTGGGGGATGCTGGCTCATCTAAGGGATTTATCTCCCAATGCTATGCCATCCTGTTGCAATCCGTGATGGGACATCATCCCTTGAGGGTGAGGGAGAAGTGGGAGGCAGAGGTGGGACAGCTAGACGGGGATCAGTGGGAGGAGATCTTTCAGGCAGTGAACCCATGTTCACTTAATGTGTCACAAAAACTCACCCAACTATATATACTATTGAGAACATATTATACTCCGCACAGGTTACATTTAATGAACAGGCTGACGGAACCAACATGTACTAGATGTAAACGTGAACATGGTGACCTGATACACATGCTGTGGAGATGCCCCAAGTTACACATGTATTGGGCAGGAGTGGTGCAAAATATTAACTCAATCTTTAATGCGAGTCTTCCACAGGATCCTAGAGCGTGTCTCTTGGGTGCTTTGGAGGAATACGAATGGGAGGGACACAACAGAGAAGCTGTGCATAGAGTACTTTTTCAGGCCAGAAGGCTGATTATGACTCACTGGAAGTCCGATAGGTCCCCGACTGTCAAGGAGTGGACTGAAAGTATTAACACGACTCTAAAAATGGAAAAGTTGATTTACCAACATAGAGGAAGCATGCCAAAATTTGAGAAAATATGGGGTCCATGGTTAGATGTACCGGGATTAGCACCTATGGAACTGGTATATGACAGGTTGTTAGGAATCAATGCCGGGTGAGACATGGATAGAGGTTAACTGTGATTGGAACAAGCTTTTAGCTGTTATATTGAGATTGTTACTTGGCTATTGGATTATGTGTTGCATAAGAGGTACTGTGTAATCCTGTTTACAATGTTTGTAATGCTTTCCCTGCAAACTCAATAAAATCTTGTTGGATAAAAAAAAAAAAAAAAAATTTCTTCAAAAATGTCCCACCGAGGGCGTTATAATCGGATCCATTTGGATGGCTTAACAAAGCTAAAGTGGATGCTACCCGAACCTCGGTTCAAAAACGAGGTATTGCTTGTAATGTGTCCTATATAGGCGCTGGACCCTTGTTAAGTTGGTATTCCTGGTCAATCTTGCCCAAGGTAAACCAGAAAGGGTGCTTTACAGGTCCAGGGGTGTGGACCCCAATATATGGGGGACCCAGCCCCCGAAGGTCCTTAGAGGCGCTACCCGCCGTGATGGGAGAAGATTGGGCCTGGTAAGACAGGCCCTGCTGCTTGGGATGGGGAGTACTCCCATTGGGATATATATATATATATAATGTATTTTCCTTTTGAAACTGCTGGTAACCTTGAGCCTGTGTCTGAGATTACAGATGGCCGGTTTGGTGCGCACTTTTTGAATACTAGCATGCGCGTGCCTGCCGCCGGTGTGTGTGTGCGCCCCTGGTGTGCGCATCGCAGATGCGCCGCGTGCGTCAGGATGGTGCGTGCGTGCCGCCGTCGCTGATGCGCGTGCTCACTCTCAAGCTAATGCTTTATAAGCATGGAGCTCCTGGCGTGCGCGTGGACAACACAGAGCGATAGTTGGGCACTTGAGTCTGGTAGTCTTGGACACAGTGGTGACAGGTTAAAGGCTGGTTATAGTTTGTGGGGAGTACTCCTTTTCTTCCTTGTGTGTAAGCAATGTCTTCCAGAAAACGAGGTATAGGGAACAAGGCAAGCACAGGGGTAAGAGTACCTCCTTTAAGAACAGGAGACCAACCCCATGCTGATGCAGCCTCAGTTTCTCCTGAAAGACCTGCGGCATCTGGCCTGGCTGAGCCATTGCATTTGTCAGGCATAGTGGCCACTACCAATATACCTGCCTCGGCTTATCTTACAAAGGAGGATTTGGCATCTGCCTTAGCGGGCCTTGAGGGCAAAATAGCTGGCATGATTGCCTCTGTAACACGGGGGGAGGAAGCGTAATAGATCTCCCTCCCTTGAGCCTGGGCCAAGTGGAGAGTCACTAGAGCACCAGGACTCTTATAGCCAGATGGGTCCAGGTGACCTGGAACCAGAATGGGCAGAGGATTTGGAAGAGGTGGTCATGAAGGATCCTCGGCTGAGGACTCTGGCTCTGAAGAGCCAATTTCAGCCTCCCATTCCCAAAAATTGTTTATCCAATCTCTAATTGAGATGGTACGAATTGGGTTTAAGTTACCCCCGGTTCAGGAGTCTGCACTCTCCTGTTCTACTTTGGGATCTTTGCGACTTCATCAAATTTTCCAAGTGTTCCCTTTGCATCCGTTACTGGAGCAGGTGGTTTACGTGGACTGGGAGCACCCTGATAGGATATACTTACCTCCAAAAAGGTTTTCTGTCTTATATCCTATGGAGGAGAAGTTCAGGAAGAAATGGAGCACACCTTTGGTGGACGCTGCCATATCTTCTGTATATAAAAGTTTAACCTGTCCAGTGGATAATGCCCAGGTATTCAAGGATCCGGCTAATAAAAAAGCTAGAGTCCTTATTAAAGGCCTCCTTTTCGGTGGCTGGTGCAGCAGTTCAGCCAGCAGTTGCAACTATTGGGATTTGCCAATCCCTAAAGGATCGCTTTAAAAGGTTGGTAAGGAACATACCTTGCCAGGAGGAATCTGCCGAGGAGTTATCGGAGATTCCTCATGCCTTATGTTTTGCAGTAGATGCATTGAAAGACTCAATCCAACAGATGTCTCGTTTTGCGTTACTGTCAGTTCATATGCGCAGTCTTGTGGCTAAAGAACTGGTCTGCTGAAAAGCCATGTAAAAGGCTACTCGCAGCTTTTCCATTCCATGGAGTGCGCTTGTTTGGCGAGGATCTGGATAAATATATCCAAAAGATCTCTGGAGGAAAGAGTGCCCTACTCCCTATTAAAAAGAAAGGGAAGCAACCCTCTTATAAGATTCCCAATGCTCCAGGACCTAGTGCTTCTTCCCCTAAGCGGTATCGACGGCCTCAGCCGTCTTGCTTCAAAAGACCCCAGGGTCAGAAGAAGCCCTGGACCCTAAAGCCACCCAAGCGCAGCTCCAAGTCTACCTTGTGAAGGGGCACCCCCGCTCTCACGGGTGGGGTGCAGGCTTCGGCTGTTTGGGGAGGCCTGGGGAGAACTGGTTCAAGACAGATGGGTCATTTCCACTGTAAAATACGGTTACAGAATAGAGTTCCGGGCGATCCCCCCGAATCGGTTTCTGTACTCAAGAGTTCCGTCGGATCCAGAGAAAAGAGGATGCCTATTTTTAGCTTTACACCATCTGCTGATGCACGGGGTAATTGTAAAGGTTCCGCACGAGGAAAGATTCAAGGTGTTTTACTCAAACCTATTTACCGTGCCAAAACCAAATGGGGGGAAGTAAGGCCCATTTTGGACCTCAAGGCTCTCAACTTCTTTGTAGACGTCCGATCCTTCCGCATGGAGTCGGTTCGTTCAATAATAAAATCCCTGAGAAAGGGAGACTATTTAGCGTCCATAGATATCAAGGACGCGTACCTTCATGTGCCGATCTTTGGTCCACATCAAAGGTTCTTACGCTTCGCTGTAGAGGGCAGCCATTTCCAATTTGTGGCACTACCTTTCGGTCTGGCCACGGCCCCCAGGGTTTTCACAAAGATTCTGGCCCTGGTGTTGGCTTCCCTAAGGTCTCAGAAAGTCTTCGTAGTAGGATATCTGGACGATCTTTTTCTAAGGGAATGCTCTCGCCCCATACTGATTCAAAACGTGTCAAGAACAGTACAGGTTTTACAACGCCTAGGTTGGATGCTAAATATGGACAAGTCAGCTCTTTGTCTGACCCAAGCCTTGGTGTATCTGGGTCTGGTCTTGGACACCGCCCAAGAAAAGGCAGCTTGTCTAGCTCTGCGATTCTGGACATCCAGATTGCGGGGTCTTCCTGTCAGAGTCCAGTCTGACAACTCCACGGTAGTGGCATATATAAACCACGAGGGAGGTACCAGGAGTCGGGCAGCCCAAAGAGAGGTAGATCATATATTGACTTGGCAGAAAAACATGTGCCGTTTCTGTCGGCAGTGTTTATTCTGGGGGTGGACAATTGGCAGGCGGATTTCGTAAGTCGCAAGAAATTGTTACCAGGGGAATGGTCCCTGCATCCCGAGGTTTTTCTACAGATCTGCCAATATTGGGGGACCCCAGATGTGGATCTGCTGGCATCCGGATTCAATGCCAAGCTGGATAGGTTTGTATCCAGGACCAAGGATCCGCTAGCTGTCGTGATAGACGCATTAGTAGTTCCTTGGGATCAGTATTCTCTGATATATGCTTTCCCTCCGATCCAAATTCTGCCGCACTTACTACGTAGAATACAGGAGGAATGAAAGCCGGTGATCTTAGTGGCCCAGGAGATCATGGTACTCGGAGATTGTGAAGTTGGCAGTAGGGGAACCATTGGTCCTTCCTTGCCGTCCAGACCTGTTGTCTCAAGGGCCCATATTCCATCCTTCTTTATAGTTGCTGAATTTGATGGCCTGGCTATTGAGACCAGAATATTGAAAGACCGTGGTATTATGGGTTCAGTCTTGTCTTCTTTGATAAACGCTAGAAAGTCAGTTTCTAGAGCTATCTATTATAGAGTCTGGAAGTCATACATTTCTTGGTGTGAGGAAAGAAAATGGAACCCTCGTAGGTATACGATTGGAAGGGTTCTCGCCTTTCTGCAAGCAGGAGTAGACTTGCAGCTCGCTTTAGGGACAATTAAAGGACAGATTTCAGCCTTATCGTTTTTTTTTTTTTCCAAAGACCAATTGCATCCCATTCTTTGGTGCGAACCTTTGTCAAGGGTGTAACACACTTGAGGCTGCGGGTTAAACCACCTTTATGTCCCTGGGACCTAAATTTGGTACTGTCAGCCCTACAGAGTCAACCGTTTTAACCTCTTAGGCATATTCCTTTTGTCTTATTGACCAGAAAATTAGTCTTTTTTTATCTATATCATCGGCTAGAAGGGTGTCAGAATTGGCCGCCCTTTCTTGCAAAGAACCTTTTATGATTCTTCATCAGGACAGAGTGGTCATGCTCCCTCATCCGGAATTTCTACCGAAGGTGGTTTCCAAATTTCATTTGAATCAGGATATCATTTTACCTTTCTTTTTTCCAAACCCTAAGACTAGGGAGGAAAGGTCGCTTCACTCACTAGATGTGGTGAGGGCGATAAAAGTTTACTTGGAAATGTCAGCTCCCTTTCGGAAGACTGACTGTTTTTTTTGTCTTGCCTGAGGGTCCTAAAAAAGGACAGCTGGCAACAAGTTCAACTATATCCAGGTGGATTCGTCAGACTATTATCCAGGCGTATGGATTAAAGCGCGGGGTTCCACCCCGGGATTTAAAAGCACACTCCACTAGAGGGATTAGTGCATCATGGGCAGTACGCCAACAGGTGTGTATGGCTCAGGTTTGCAAAGCGGTCGCGTAGTCTTCAGTTCATACGTTCACCAGGTTTTACCAGGTGGATGTGAGATCTCAAAAAGAGGCTGTTTTTGGCCACAGCGTGTTGCAGGCAGCTTTATAGTCTCAGGCCCGTGGGGCTTAGGGATAATGTGTTTCCCCCCCTCAGGTGCATTGCTTTAGGACATCCCACATAGTCATTATTATGGTGCTCTGTGTCCCGTGATGTACGATAAAGAAAAACGGATTTTTAAAACAGCTTACCTGTAAAGTCCTTTTCTTGGAGTACATCACGGGACACAGAGGTCCCTACCCTCTTTCTGGGATCGTCATTGCTTGCTACAAAACTGAGGTACTTCTGGTATAGGAGGGGTTATATGGGAGGAACCGTCTTACTATTGGTTGCCAGTGTCCAATCACCTAAAGGTAAGCGTATAACCCACATAGTCATTATTATGGTGCTCTGTGTCCCGTGATGTACTCCAAGAAAAGGATTTTACAGGTAAGCTGTTTTAAAAATCTGTTTATTCTGGTACTAATAGGTCAGTTTTTCCTTTTCATTTTTTCTCTTAGCATGATGAAATGTGCAGCCAAGTGCTGACTCTGGATCTCACTGTCTATGAAGATGATGAAGACTCTGAAAGTGACAGAAGAGTGTAAAAGATGGGTTATTCCTTTGAACCATTAGTATTCAGCACTTAGTTCACACAGCAAGAATTGTGCTTGTTCTTTTTACATGTTATGCATTATTTGCATGAAACATTGAATTGTAAAAAGATGCTGGGTGATCTGCCATGAAATGCCTCTCTCCCAGTTTTATCAGCATGGAGCGTCAGGCTTCTTATATTTATACCTGTATAGTTTAATTTTATGTTGAAAATGTTACATAAGGCAAGAATCTAATTAATTGGGCACAAAGCATACCACTAGCTCTACAAGTAAGGGCAGGGAAACCGGCTACCATGACTGACTTCCATGACTTCCTTTTCCAGTGCTGAAAAGCCTGTCACAGAGGCTGCTATTGCTGTCTTTTCCTTCTGAAAATGCTAGTTGCCCAGCCGTGATGCTGACCTAAGAGCTTGTGAACATGTGCCGAAACTATGCACATTAAAGTATTAGAGATTTGTAACAAGCAGTAAATTTGCCTAAAATCAAATCTTCACTGAC
Source organism: Aquarana catesbeiana (assembly GCF_042186555.1). Lineage (NCBI taxonomy): Eukaryota > Metazoa > Chordata > Amphibia > Anura > Ranidae > Aquarana > Aquarana catesbeiana. Next base: position 573,448,417 of record NC_133326.1, read on the forward strand.
CGTAGCTGCAGTTAACGTGGAGTAATATATTCACAAATGCACAACAGAGACTCTGAAATTGTTGCAGTCCTTTCTGAACAGCTTATGGCACCTGCAGTTTGTCTAAATTAGAAGGCTGTCAGGCAATAGTTTTGCTTCAGTGCCTCTTCTATGAACCTTTAGGATGAATTATTCCACATAACCTGCAGCTACAGAAGTCAGTGGAGACTTGTTTTAAAGCTATTTTACTGATTGTTATGAATATCTAAATAAGGGCTATGTGGACAGATTTAGTTCAGAAGCTGTGTTTCATCTGAATTGTGTTTCTTCAAGTGCAGCAAGTCCTATTGCATTTGTATTGCAGGCAAAGCAGGTCAAACTCTGCCTTTTCTTGGTCTAATACTACATTTTACATTCAATGCTTGCATTTAATCAGCAATACATTTGAATGGGAAAGGCTGTGTCTGACAACACTGGTCTACATGAGCACTAATAATGGCCACACGATCACTTTGCTAGTCACTGACCTGAAAAATGGATGCAGATAAGGACGGCTCGCTTTTCTTCAGTATTCTTGATTGACACGCTTGTCTGGGGTCAGTGACTTATTGCATTGAAGCCACAGGATCAGCAAAACAACCAGACAGTTAGCATTTTTAGCAGGTCAGTAATGGCATCTACCATGTTTCTTTCCCGACAACTTTACGAATAACCGATTTCTGGAATCAGTGATAATCCTAGAGCTGGCACATCATGGGTGTGCTGTGCCCTGGAACTCATGTCTGGGAAAGTGGTAAATACAGTTAATAGTAAAAAAAACTTTTCCCTGCTCAGGGTCATCCTTTGTATCGAGCAGCCCCAGTTTTCAAGGTATAAGAACAACTGCACTGAGATTAAAGCATCAGAATGAGCAATACCAACATACCTGGGCCGTATCACTCATCATTTTGCCTTCAGCATAGATGGCTATATAACTTACAGTGCATGCTGCTGACTGCTGCCACGCAGGGGAACTGCCCAAATCTCATCTCTGGCACCGGACCACAGTCCATTCCTCACTGCCAACAGCAACTTATGATGGTTGACGTATATCTTCATTCTTTAATAAAGAGCTTGCTGATTTGTGAGGTTATACCATATTGAATTGTTGTGTGTGTCTGAAGAATATCAGTTGCAAATTGCATTACTCACAGTTGAGAAGCCAAATATGTAGTTGTGTGGCCGTATTAAAATTTTCTTAGACTAGAACTGACTGTAAGAGAAGCATTAGATGAATGCTGCCTTTCTCTGACTCCATTACTGCATAATAGCCATGGGCAGTGATATCTCACATAATGAGGCTGAATAGGTACAACCTCTTGGCCATGGAACTAGTATTATAGCCTGGGAGGCAGAGACTGACATCCATCTAGGGCCAGCCATAGACGGATCCAATTTCTTTCCTGCAGCCAGAGGAGAGACTGTGTTAACAGGGGAATCCCTCCCGCCAAGCTATTGTGTTCACAGAACACAGTGATTATTGCTAGAGGCTATAACAACCGCTTGCAATAATCACATGTATAATCCAGCAAGCTTTTTGTACCCAAGTTGATCGATCAATCAACTTTGGTACATTCAGCCTGCCCATAAATGATTTGAGTCTCCGCCAGTTCCTGCTGACCTGGCCGAGATTCGAACGGTCTATGGAGAGCTTAAGGCTACTGTTGCATAAATTTTTTGGGAGATTGTTAAGTCTAAAGTATAAACAGAAAAGTCTGGTAGCCACACTGGAGAGTGCAAAATCTGGTGCAGCTGTGCATGGTAGCCAATCAGTTTCTAACTTCAGCTTGTTCAATTAAGCTTTGACAACAAAATCTGGAAGCTGATGGTTTATATGCAGAGCTGCACCAGATTTTGCGCACTCCAGTTTTAGTAAATCGACCCCATTGGCTTTACTTTATCCAGAATGAAAGAAAAGGAAAGTGTGTGCTGCACAAAGCAACAGTTCGACTGCCATTTTGTTGCACAAACATTTCTGTATCTGATTAGTTGCTCTGAACACCAGACAACCCTTTTCTATTCTTTATTAATCCTTGGTTTTGTTTGGTGTTGTGTAAGAATTGACTGGCCTAAAACCCTGCAGCTCGGTTTCACCTATTTGTCTCAGCAGCTTTCCAAGAATAAGCTTCCAAAGGAGAAAATGGAGAACATTTGTCTACTGTGATGTTTCTTTTTAACCTGTTAGAATTGCAAAATGTTCTGCTACATTGGTGGTTGTTGTTACCATAAAAAAAGGTTAATTAAATGGTTGAGCATCTCTGCTGTGTGGTTTGTTTGAGAAACTATATCGGGCAACGATATCCTATCTCCAGATCAAACTGCATGCAAAATTGTGTGCAATGTCCCAACATCAGCACTTGATTTGTATTATATAGCTGACTTGGCGAGAACATTGTTCAGTGATTTAAAGCTGACCTTCATCCAAACTGTTAAATCTCAAAACCTCTAAAATGTGATCTTTTCAAACTGCAGATGTATTCTGTTCAGCCACTGTTTGGCAACTTTTGTGAAGTCCAGGCTAAAACCAAGCTTAAAATGGCTCCCACCCCTCTTCTAATACCGAATACTAACTAGGCTGTAGAAGAAAGCTGCATTTTCTTACCTATTCTCAGGGGGTTCTGGTCCAGTCACATGATGGACTCCCAGTGGCCTGCTTCAGGAATGTCAGAGGGACAGCCATAGCCATATGGATGCCCCATAGTAAGCCTATGGGTGATATTACCACCCAGCATTCCATCCGTTGTCAGCGTTCTCTCCTCTCCCCTGAAGCAGGATGCTGAAAAGATCACATGACCCAAATGCTCTGAGAATAGGTAAGTATATCCATATTTCTTTTAATGGGTAGTTGGTATAGGAGTTAGAAGGGGGTGGGAGCCATTTTAAGCATAGTTGGTCTAGCCTGGACTTCTACTTTAACATTATGTATCCAAAGGGTAACCGCACCACACATTAAAGTGGAGTTCCACCCAAAAAAAAAATCATTAATGTGCATGAAAAAAAAATAAAAAAACATTTGGAGAAATTTTTTTTTTACTCACCTTTTTAATGCCTGTTTCTAGGGGGTCCCTCGTAATCTGCCTCCTTCGACACCTTGCCTCCTGACGTCACTTCCCTTGACGCAGGAAGGGAGATCAGCTTTCCCCCCTTCCTCTAGGCAATCATCTGGGACACGTGACAGGTCCCAGATAATTGTGCGGCTAGTCACGGCTCGCGTATGCGCAGTGGGTGCCTGGCTGTGAAGCCACAGCCCGGCGTCCACAGTTAAAATGCCGGCGCCGCTGAGCGGAGGGGGAGACAAGCGGGGCTTTGATCCCCCCGCATCGCTGGACCCAGAGACAGGTAAGTGTCCTATTATTAAAAGTCGGCAGCTGCAGACTTTTAATTTTTTTTTTTTTTTGTGGGAATTCCGCTTTAATGCAGCCCTGCAACTTGTGTTAACCGACTACTTATTGAACTATCTGCAACTTCCTGTGTCACCTGCCTGCTCATTGGACAATATAACCTACACATGCCTTATTATCTCCCTCTCCAGTGCCTGAAAACATGTTTACCTGGCAGCACTGTGCAATTTGATTGGCTCACATTTCAGACATTCCTACTGTCAACCTGATTTCTACGGTTTTGGGAACTATGAGAAAAACTATAAAGATACATTTTGGGCAATTTTATTGCAGTATTTTAAAATACATGTATTTTTTTCATGGATATATAACTTAAGAGTGCCAATTCAGCTTTAGCATGGAATTTCTATTTTCCTGAGGAACTGTGTAGATCATTTTTACAGCTTATCACTTATTTTCTTTTGCATCTCAAAATGACCAAAGACAAATAGAAAATTAACCAAGCTGCGCTGGAAACAGGTTTACAGCCACATTTTCTGAAAGATAGACCTGGTGTGCTTAGTCTGCCTATTTATATAGCTGTGAACTCAACAGGCCATTTCAATGTGGGCCCCAAACTGATTCTCTTTATACTTGTGTAAGATGTATGTGCAAGTAGTACATTGTTGGTAGTTTTAGAATGCCTCAGCAGTTGGATTGCCTAAGATCGAGAAAGGAGATCCTGTCTAGACTGCATTAATTTTGTAGTAGGACCTTGTGTTGTATGAGTAACAGCTACACTTGGAAATGCATGTATAAATGATAGTCTGGTCATTTATCTGATATTTGTGCAGCGTAGATGATCTGTGCTATATCCTACAAATTCTAAAGTTGAAGTGACATCTATTTATGTCTGGTTGCTTTGTTTTGCCACTAGAGGGTGCCAGAAGCATTAAAGGTTTGTTCCCGGTGCAGCAATGCAATAGAAAGTGCTTTGACTTCTAGAATATATTTTTGTAGTAAGAGAGGTAATTATCTAACAAAAGTATTCAAGAATTTTCTTTTGGCATGTTCGTTGCTCCTTGGTTTCTTGGCTCCTAGAAGGATTTATGTAGGAACTGTGCTGTCAGCTAGGTTGCCTTCCTCCTGACATGCATGGGTGAGTGTACACAGAAGCCAAGTGCAGAAAACAGAATAAGTAGTACAAGCCCGCATGCTATGGGTAGATCAATCTTATCTACTTTTTTAAATTTGAATTCGCCACACATTTTACACTGTCAGCTTGAAACCCAGTCCCTCCCCAGGCCATGGGATATTGTTCAATTTACCCTAGGAAATTGCATGGCGCTTACTAGAATATGGTGTAATCAGACAGCATTGCAGCAGACCTGTCTCAGGCCTGTAGACTAATGGTGCAAGGCTTCTATGTTTGTACGAAGGCTTAGAATATATTTCACTGAAGAGCTGATGTTCAGGAGTTTTTAATTTTTGTTCTGCACTTTTATCTGGTACGACAAAGTGTGTACTAGGGGTTAGGTAGTAAATAAACATCAGAATATTAAAATGTTCTCATGGCAACATGAACAAATTATTTTTTGACAAATTCATTAGATTGTGTAGTTTTCAGAACCCCTAAGGCAGTGGTCTCCAAACTGTGGCCTTTATCTGGCCCTTGGGGTACTATGCCTCCCACTGATAGCAGACTCTATTCTGCCAACTGACACCAACAATGGGCCACTGTTTCTTCCACTGACACCAACAATGGGGCACTGTTCCTCCCAGTGGTACCACTCTCCCGGCGGGAGATGGACGGATGGGAAGGCGGAGGGCCTCCTTACCTTAGGAGGCAGATGACGAGTCCATCCGGGATGACACTGATCTCCCTTCACTGTCCAAGCCGGAGTGCTGGATGTGGCTGCGGGTGAGCTGCCCATGGAGACCTCGCTTCAGGGCCGTTCCTTCTCCTTCCGGCCGAAAAGGAAGTGGGTCCTGGTACTCCCTGGCCAATCTTGTCTCAGGACATGCAGCCGCATCCTGATTGGCTGGGAGGAGAATTAGGAAGAATATTAATTCGCTGTTGTCACACAAGTGACTGCGCCCCGAGCCCACCCTTTTTTTAAGACCATAAGAGCCTTAGGCTCATGTGCTTCCAAAAAAAAAAACCCTTATTGGAATCTATGCGTCCAGTGCGCCCTGCATGTAGATTAGGGGCCGGGCGCATGGATTAGGGGGGCGGAGCCCCATATGGACAGGCCGCTACTGGATGGGGCACTATTCCTCCCCCTAATTCCAAATGTGGCAATGTTTTATTCCCATTGATGCCAGGAAAATTTCTACTCCTGCTTGCCACAGTCTGGCCCCATAAAGCCTGAAGAACAATAAAATGGCCCTTTGTTTAGAAAGTTTGGAGACCCATGTCCTAGGGTTTCTTTTTCAGGGTGTATCTATTGATTTGTTCAGTAAATGGAATTTCTTGTAATATCTGTCCTGTTCCTTACCTAGCTGAAAAGCATTTGTGGAGGCATTCTGTTTGTGCCACAAGCTAGTTCCATGGCATCTTGTCAGTTGCTGCAATGCCGGAAAGGGTGCTGCATTCTATTAAAAAATGACTTGCATTACTAAACCGACAAGTGCTTTTTTTTTTTAAATAACCACTGCTGTTCCTTTATACCGGCTTCTGACATTTACAAACGCAGCAATTTCAAAATTGGATGAAAGGTGTAGCACTGGTAAACTCTTTTTGAAAGATAAAAAGTGCATTTTATATACAACTATATAGATCAGACCAAAATGAGAGAAAAGCGAAACAGAAGGACTTTGTACCAAATCAGGGACAGTTGGAAGCCACGTAATACTCCAACTGTAAGAAAACAAGTTGTGAAAATGCCCTTGCTGCCTGTGATATCATTGTAATCTTCCCACAGTTTACCCTTTTTTGTATCAGATGCAAGGACCTACACTTGTGTATATTGAGGGGTTATCCAGCTTCTGCTTTTCTTTCACAGGCCCTGCTTAGATTTCAATATCTGTAGGAACTAATAACATGCTGAATTATAGAGAAATCTATGAAGAAAAACGTGAGTTGCCATGGCTAAACATTCTGAACTGGTTATCATTTTGATCTGGTGCCTTTGATATCAATCTTGTTCTGAGTAAGTGACACAGAAAGGATTGAAGGCAGAGACGCCTAGCATTTTCCTAGAGAGGACAGAATTGACAGGCTACATATTTCTCTTAGTACAGGACAACTCACTAAAACCTAATGCATGAGTTAAATCAGCTAACAGTTGGATTCTTGTTGAGTTCCCAGGTTACAATGAGCTCCTACACATAAGACATAATTGTCCTAAATGCATAACAGGTGCGTGCTATGTTGCTTTTTTGTTTTTTTTTTGAGTGTGACAAGTTGGGTGCCTATATATTTTTTCCCCAATATCTCCTGTTGGATATTTAAATTTAAAAACAGAGCATACAATCCAAATACTGTTGGCACCCATTTTGTTACAGGTGGAATAAGACTCTATGGTGCAGGAAAACAGATCCAGGAGTCAATATTACTGCAAACTCTGATACATGTAATATTACAGAAGATAACTGATATATTACTTTTGGGTGGGCTGGTCTTTTGGGCAAACCCTACAGAAAATACTGCATGTGGTACAGGTGGCATTTCTGAATCAACTCTGGGAAATTGACCATAGCAAAATCTACAGGAAAACTGTTGAAGTAGTTGAATTCCACCTTCAGATCAAAATTTTAATCAAAATAAAAAAAAGAACAATTGAAAGAAATACTCCCAAATGCTACCAAGCTTTCCAAACAACTGTGAAAAAACGGAAAATTGTATACTCACCTTTCCGTAATTTTCCTTTCCTGTCGCATCTTCATGGCAGCATACACGTTGGGTTGTGACTCCGCCTCCACAACCTGATAGGACCACATAGCTATAAATTAGAGAGTAGACACCTGCCCCAGTATTCTCTGTAAATATATACACATGTCACCTTAGAGGGTGGGTGATTGTATGCTGCCATGAAGATGCGACAGGAAAGGAAAATTACGGAAAGGTGAGTATACAATTTTCCGTTTTCCTGTCGCATCATGGCAGCATACACGTTGGGGAGTAACTCGCCAAACTGGGTGGGAATGCAAAATCAAAATTTATTGACAAGAAACAGAAGAATTGGCCTGTATAACGGCCCTCCCAAATTCAACTGCTGCTAAACGTGCAGCGTCTATTCTATAATGAGAAATGAAGGTATTCCTCGAAGACCAAGTGGCCGCTCTACAAATGGTTTCCGCTGAGACTTTACAGTAAGCTGCCCATGAAGTAGCCATTGCCCTGGTGGAATGCGCTCTTAGATCTCCCGGAATCTGCAAGGTGCTTAAGGAGTAGGCCTTCTTCATAGCTTTCACGAGCCATGAGGCGATGGTACGGGCAGAAGCTGCCTGGCCCTTCCTGAACCCATGTGGGATGACTAAAAGGTTCTCGCACTTCCTGAATGGCTTGGTTACCGAAAGGTAATGGAGAATGTTGCCCTTGACATCCAAGGGATGAGGGACGCCCTGATCCGTGATCAAAGCCGGGAGGTCAATCTCCTGGTTAAAGTGGAACGCAGAGGAGACCTTTGGGATAAACCTGTCTGAAGGCTTCAGGGTTAGTCTGTCTGGGTGAACCATCAGATACGGTTCTTTGATCAGCAAGGCTTGCATTTCTGAGACCCTCTTCGCTGATGTGATGGCAATTAGGAAAGACACCTTTAGAGTCAGGTCCCAGAGGGAGGTATTCTCAAGGGGGAAGAATGGTTCTCCGGATAAAACCTCTAGGACAGTTGATAGGTCCCATGTTGGAAATGAAGGTTTCCTGGGTGGTCTTAGCTTCAGGCAGGCTTTTTGAAATTGCACCACCAGAGGGTTAAGTGCCCATCTGACCCCTGTCAAGGCAGAGATGGCAGAGACTTGGACTTTCAGGGTGTTGGACCTAAGGCCTTTGTCTAGACCTGACTGAAGGAACTCAAGCACTTGTACTGCTGATGGGGAAGACGGGTCCCAACCTTGTTCCTGAGCAAAGGAAGAGAATCTTTCCCAGATTCTCTCATAGGTGCTATTCGTGGAGGATTTCCTGGCTTGAAGCAGGGTATCGACTACCTTCTGAGAACATCCTTGCTCTAGGAACCTAGACCTTTCAGTCTCCAGGCCGCTAGGTGCAATCTCTCTGGATTCGGATGTAGTAGCTGGCCCTGGGTTAGTAGATCCGTTGTTACCGGGAGTGGAAGTGGATCCGCTGTGCTCAGTTGCAGGAGGGTGGTGAACCAAGGCCTCCGTGGCCAAAAGGGAATCACGGCTAGTACTAGAGCTGTTGAGTGTTTGAGCCTCAGAAGGAACTTGGCTATCAGTGGGGTTGGTGGAAAAATGTAGCCTAGGTGAAAGTTCCAGGCGTGCTGGAGACAATCCGTACCCTCCGCTGTGGGGAAGGGATTCCTCGACAGAAACCTCTGACACTTCTTGTTCTCTGGTGTTGCTGCGAGGTCTATGTCTGGATGACCCCATGTCTGGCATATGAGGGCAAAGGCCTGTGGGCTTAGACACCACTCGTTGTTGGAAACGAATGTTCTGCTGAGGGAGTCCGCCAGTAAGTTCTGAACCCCCGGAATATAGGTCGCCTTCAGGTCCCACAGGTTCAGTTGAGCCCATTGCATCACCGGACCGACTTCCCGCATCATGGAGATGCTCTTGGTACCCCCCTGCTTGTTGATATAGGCTACCGCCACTCGGTTGTCCATTTGAATGAGGACTTGTTTCCCTCTCAGGAGTGAACTGAATGCCAAGAGGGCTCGGAAGGCTGCCTTCATCTCTAGGATGTTCGATACTACATCCTTGGTTTTGAAGGGCCAGCGGCCCTGAGCTGCATAGTGTAGGTAGTGTGCCCCCCATCCTTCCAGACTGGCGTCTGAAGTTACTACCTCCTGGTGGAGGGTGACTATCTGCTTGCACCTGCTGAGGTTGTCGGGGTGGGTCCACCACCGTAAAGATAGCCTGGCTTCCTCTGGGATGCGAATCAATTGGGACATGGACCATCCGTCCCACTGGCGCAGGAAGGAGGCTTGTAGGGGTCTGGTATTCCATTGCGCCCATCTGACCATTGGAATGGTTGCTGATAGGGAACCTAGGAGGCTGAGGTATGCTCTGGCCGGCAGACATGACGCTGGGATAGCCTCTTTCACTTTCTGAATGAGTAGGGACGATTTCTCCCTTGGTAACTCCACTGTGTTCGCTCGGGTGTCCAGTTCGGCTCCCAGGAAGACCATCCTTTGGGTAGGTTGGGTGTTGCTTTTCTGCCAATTGATTATCCATCCTAAACTCATTAGGGTGGAAACCAGGATCTCGCGATGTTGGACGAGTGATTCCTGGCTGCTTGAGAGGAGGAGGATGTCGTCCAGGTAATGGTGGACCCTTAGACCTTTCTCCCTCAAAAAAGCTATTGCTGGTAGTAGCACCTTCGTGAATGTTCTGGGGGCTGTTGAGATGCCAAAGGGAAGGCTTCGAAACTGGAAGTGCCCCTGACCCACCGAGAATCGTAGGAATTTCTGGAATGCCCCGTGGATCGGAATATGCAGGTAGGCGTCCTGGAGATCTATGGAGAGCATCCAGTCCCCCAGATTTATGGCCTGCAGGATAGACTGCAAGCTCTCCATCCTGAATGACTCCACTCTGATGGACCTGTTGAGGTTCTTTAGGTCTAGAACCGGACGAAGGTCTCCTGACTTCTTCTTGACGAGAAATAATGGAGAGTAGAATCCTCTGCCTCGTTGTGCCAGTGGAACCTCTACTATTGCTCGTTTTTGGAGAAGATCTTGGATGTAGTTCAGTAACGACAACCTTTTTTCTCGAGATGGGGGAATACGGGTGGGGTAGAACTGATCCCCTGGGGGCCGGTTTTTGAAGGACCACCTGTGGCCGAAGGTGATAGTGGCCAGGGTCCAGGTATCCCTTATGGTTTCCGCCCAGACCAGCTTGAAACTGGAGAGTCTTGCTCCCACTACCGCTGGTCGGACGGGCGCACCTTCAAAAGGGCTTCTGGTCACTGGAAGCAGGCGCCTTAGGCTTCTGAAACTTCATGAAGGAGGTTTGAGGGTTCTTCCAGCTCCTTCTATACTCCTTGCCTGGTCTGTATGCTCTCGCATCCCTATACCTCTCTGGGAGGTTCCGCTTAAAGGGAGGAGGTCTCTGTTGCTTGGGTCTCCTGTCTGAGGGGATGAGCCCGGACTTTCCGCCGGTTACTTTGGAGATGGCTGTGTCTAGTTTTGTTCCGAAGAGGTGCTCACCATCAAACGGAATACGACACCAGTTGGATTTGGAAGCTGGATCCGCCGTCCAGGGCTTTAGCCATAATGCTCTTCTGGCTGTTACTGAAGCCAGCATAGATTTAGATGCAGACCTGATAGTGTCGACTGAAGCTTCAGCCACAAAGTCGCCCGCCAGGCTTAACTCTTGCAACGCCTTTACTATTGATTCTTGGTCTGCCCCCTCTGATACAAGCTTTTCCGTGCTTGTGGACCAGCTCGAGATGGCTCTTCCTACTGCAGCAAGTGCTATTGCAGGTCTGCAGGCGCCTCCAGCCGACAGGTAAGCCCGCTTGAGATCCGTGTCGATCTTTCTGTCGAGGACATCTCTAAACGTTACCGCGTCTTCTAACGGGAGGGTAACATGTCTGGCTAGGCGCATCAGGGATGCATCCACTACCGGAGGGGACACCAGAGGGTTCACCTTAGGCTCCTTGAGTGGGTATAACTTCAGTAGTCTGTTATTCAGACTAGACTTCTTTTCTGGTCTCTGCCATTCTTCTTTGATCAGGTCCTCAAGTTCTTCAATGAACGGGAAGGATTCCGGATCCTTTCTAAGCTGAGGAAAATACTTCCTCTGCTTCGGTTGAGCTTGCTGGGGTTCCTCCCAACCTATCGCCTCCTTAACCGATTTTATAAACGGTTCTACCAGACTGAAGTCGAATCCGGCCGATACCTCCAGACCCTCATTATCCGACAGGGAGTCTTGCTCCTTCGATGTGCTAGCCCGGGCTGGAGAGGTAGTGGTAGAGAAATCCACCTCGGATACCGAGGCCTGGGGGGCTACGGCCCCTGCTGAATCTCCGCCCTCCGAGATTCTCTCTCTTGCGGCCTCTTCCCGGCATGTCTGACAGACCAGTTTTCCTGGAAGAGCCGCTGCGCCGCAAACCCAGCATGCGTTCCCGGCAGGACGGGAGTGGCGTGCGGGGGAACGATGCCTGCGTGAAGGCGATCTTCTGTGGCGGGATCGGCCGTGTCTAGAGCGCGACCGGGAGCGGCTTCTTCTGCGGCTTCCTCTTCTATGTCTGGAGCGACTTCTCCTGCGTGAGGACTCTCTTTGTCTTGAGGCAGACGTTCTTGAAGACCTGGTAGGGCTGACCAATTTAGGCAGCGTTAGTAGTGCTCTCTTTTTCGATCTTCAATACTTACATTTGTCTTCCCCCCCCCTTACCTAATAGGCTGACGGTGATCTGCTGGGGCAGCGGTCTCCATGGAGAGAAAGCGGACTGGAAACCTGCAGTGAGAAACAATAAACAGCGCTATGCAGAGGAGGCTTCAGAGGGAGCAGGAATCCTGACTTAAAGGCAGTATAAAGGAAGGCCACTTACCTTTTGTAGAGCGCTTTGGAGTCCAAACAGACAATCTGTCATGCATAGACAATCAGCAGCAGCAAATGCAGCTACTGCTGGGCTTTTAAATCCGCCGCCATCGGCGTCGGACGCTCGCGCATGCGCAGTAGCGCCGCGAGACACCCGGCGCCATCTTGGAAGCTGGAAAGCAGCCCAGCGGTGCCCAAAACGACGTACCGCGCATGCGCGAGGACGCCGAGAACGCTCGGCGCTCCGGAGAGCAAATCAGGAGAACCAGAGAGCCCAGCAGACGGGCAGAGGCACTGGTAGGAGAGGGGGAAAGAGGGGGGGAGACCGCTGCACACAACTAAGCCTGTTTAAGGCTTATTTCATGAGGCCACAATGAAGTTTTCCTGGCCATTCCTCCAGCAAGCCTGTTTAAGGCTTTTGTGGGCTGCTGCACTTGAAGCCTGTTTAAGGCTTATACTTGTGGTCAGACAGCTGAATGAGATGAGAGTATGCCCCTGAGATCACCAGAGTGGGGCTCCTTCCATTTAGCTCGTTTAGAGGCTGTACAAGAAGGACTAGAACCTGGCTGGGGCGAAGCGGTAAGGGGGTGCTGATCCGTGCGTCCTGACAGGTGAGGAAAAATAAGAGAATACTGGGGCAGGTGTCTACTCTCTAATTTATAGCTATGTGGTCCTATCAGGTTGTGGAGGCGGAGTCACAACCCAACGTGTATGCTGCCATGATGCGACAGGAAATAAACATTTGGGCTATTCTTTTCTTGAAGTCCATTGAGGGATTCAGAAATTCAGATGCGGTCGGGTGTTACTACTGCCTACAGGAAAATTTAAATTGGACACTAGTAAACAAAATTGTAGTCACCTTCTCCCTTCCAGGATGATAATATACAAGTTGCAGCACCAGAAATGAGACTTCTTGATCTCTGTGAAAAAGTGTAAACCATCACCTTCATTAAAGAAAACTCACTAGAAGACTGGATCCCACAATTACAGAAATTTAGAATGTGTGTTGAATATATTGTATAAAGCTTATGGTATTTCAATATCAGAAGTGACCGTTAAGAAGAGAAACCTCCCCTATACCTTACGTGAATGGCAACTCATCAAATAGAAGGTAATATGAGGTCAATACGAGCTTATGTGGAATCAATCCACTACTTTAGATTATCCCCCAAGGCTTGTGTTATAGAACCTATCCACAAACTCCTTAAAGGAAATCTATGGTCACAACATATAATTTCATTTTATAACATCAGAATAGCAATACAAGCAATAGTTGTTTTTGACAAAGCCATGTTTGAGCCAGAGCCATGTTTGACCACATTTAATAAGAGTGGAAAAAAGGAATAGTAGTTGCGGTGGGACCCGTCTTATATATATTCTCTTATATATATTTTTTCTTATATATATATATATATATATATATTTTTTTTTTTTTAATATACTGTTAATTGGTCAAGGCTATTCTTGTAGCTCTGTGGCCACCAAAGAACTGGGCTTTTCCACAGTGACCTCACAAATGTTCTTGTGTTCACAACCTACCCATCTGTGTTCACCTGATGCTAATAAAAAAAATAAAACGGCCACATTGTCACGTAAAAAAAAAAAAAAAAAAAATGTAAAGATATGCAGGAATCCAGACCAAAACAGGTATGACGGCATTCCAACCTCTGTGTTTCTGTAAGACAGAGCCATGTTTGACCACATTTAATAAGAGTGGAAAAAAGGAATAGTAGTTGCGGTGGGACCCATCTTATCTCAGAATCAACAAAGTTCTACACAAACCAGTAATGCCAAAACAAGCATGTACTGCAGTGTTATTTATAGGGTTAGAGTCTTTTTTTTGTTCTGGAGGCTCAAGTATCATTCTTTTGTGTACCAAAAAAAAAAAAAAAAACTGACTTCCAGTAAAACTCATTAGAATTAAAGTACACCTCTACCATCAATACATGTGATGGAATCTAACATTTTAAAGAGGGGCAGGAAGCATTAGATGCCAGGGCATGCCTTTTAATCGACTGAATGGCCTTTCCAAAGGTCTCTGAACTACAGTGGGGACGGAAAGTATTCAGACCCCCTTAAATGTTTCACTCTTTGTTATATTGCAGCCATTTGCTAAAATCATTTCAGTTCATTTTTTTTCCTCATTAACCACTTAGCAACCGGCCCATAGCCGAATGATGGCTACAGGGTGGGGTTGCTTAACCCAGGGAGGGAGTACAGTGACGTCCTCCCAGAATCCCGCTCTGGCGCGCCCCCGAGAACATCTGTGACTGCCGGGTCCTCACGGTAAACGGACGTTTACCATGTGATCACTCCGCCCTTTCTGTACCGATCGGTACAGAGGGATCGGATGGCAGCAGCGCTGTGGGCTAGATGTGTAGTGCCCACAGCCCTGCTCTGTGACAAATGGAGTCACATCCAGAGCCAGACATCCATCCATCCATGCTCAGCCATCCCTCCATGCTCAGCAATACCCCACCATACCTTGCAATACCCTGCCGTACTCTGCAATACTAAATGATACCCAGCCATACTCTGCAATACTCGGTGATACCCAGCCATGCGCGGCCATATTCCGCCTCTGTATGTGGCCAGGCTGTGGAAGTCTCACACATGTCGTATCGCCGTACTCAGGCGGAGTAGGAGAATCCATTTTGGGTGTCATTTTTGGTATGTACATGATATGTGTTAGAAATATTGTATAAATGGACAACTTTGTGTTAAAAAAAAAATGTGTTTTAACCACCGGCCGTCATACGATGTCCTTGACTTCGTGCGGGGATATCTGAATGATGCCTGCAGCTACAGGCATCATTCAGATATCAGCTTTTTCAACCGGCGCTTCCCTACACCATAAGAACGATCATAGCGGCTGTTCCACTGCTTGATCGTTCTTACGGGAGGCAAGAGGGGCTGTCCTTCCCCACTCCCGCCGCCCTCAGGTGCTTCTACCGACTCACTGCTACGATCGAAGCCAGAATCGTTTTTATTTACCCTGTTTCCCCAAAAATAAGACCTAGCGTGATTGTCGGTGATGGCTGCAATATAAGCCCTAGCCCCCAAATAAGCCCTAGTTGAAGTCCTTGTAGGTCTTATTTTCAGGGTAGGGCTTATTTTCGGGGAAACGGGGTAGGGCTTATTTGGGGGGTAGGGCTTATATTGCAGCCATCACCGACAATCGCGCTAGGTCTTATTTTCGGGGAAACAGGGTATTTCAGGCTTTCCAGCCTAGAGGTGAGATGTGGGGTCTTATTGACCCCATAGCTCACTGTAAAGAGGACCTGTCATGCCATATTCCTATTACAAGGGATGTTTACATTCCTTGTAATAGGAATAAAAGTGATCAAAAAATAAATTTTTTGGAAAAAAGCGTCAAAGTAAAATGAACAAAAAAAAAATTCCCCGTGTGCTCGCATGCTGAAGTGGATGCATACATAAGTCCCGCCCACATATGAAAATGGTGTTCAAACCACACATGTGAGGTATCGCTGCGATCTGTAGAGCGAGAGCAATAATTTTGGCCCTAGATCTCCTCTGTAACTCAAAACATGTAACCAGTAAAAAAAATTTAAAGTGTCGCCTATGGGGATTTTTAAGTAGCGAAGTTTGGCGCCATTCCACGAGCGTGTGCAATTTTGAAGGGTGACATGTTAGGTATCTATTTACTCTGCATAACTTCATCTTTCACATTATGCAAAAACATTGGGCTAACTTTACTTTTTTTTTTTTTCCAAAAAAAACACGTTCGAAAAATTGCTGCGCAAATACTGTGCGAGATAAAAAGTTGCAACGACCGCCATTGTATTCTCTAGGGTCTTTGCTAAAAAAACATATATATAATGTTTTGGGGTTCTATGTAATTTTCTAGCAAATAAATGATGATTTTTACATGTAGGAGAGAAATGTCAGAATTGGCCTGGGTGCACCAGAATGCCTGAGGGTGCTCCGTGCATGTTGGGCCTCTGTATGTGGCCATGCTGTGTAAAAGTCTCACACATGTGGTATCGCTGTACTCGGGAGTAATAGCAGAATGTATGGCCAAAATATATGAAGAAAAATTACTAATTTGCAAAATTTCATAACAGAAACGAAGAAAAATGCATTTTTAAAAAAAAAATTTGGTCTTTTATAGCGCAAAAAATAAAGAACCCAGCGGTGATTAAATACAAAAAGAAAGCTCTATTTGTGTGAAAAAAAAGACAAAAATTTCATATAGGTACAGTGTTGCATGACTGAGTAATTGTCATTCAAAATGTGAAAGCACCGAAAGCTGAAAATTGGTCTGGTTCTTAAGGGGGTTTAAGTGCCTAGTGGTCAAGTGGTTAATGTACACACAGCACCCCATACTGACAGAAAAACACAGAATTGTTGACATTTTTGCAGATTTATTAAAAAAGAAAAACTGAAATATAACATGGTCCTAAGTATTCAGACCCTTTCCTCAGTATTTAGTAGAAGCACCATTTTGATCTAATACAGCCATGAGTCTTTTTGGGAAAGATGCAACAAGTTTTTCACACCTGGATTCGGGGATCCTCTGCCATCCAACCTGACAGAACTGGAGAGGATCTGCAAGGAGGAATGGAAAACGGTGGACAGCCATTTTTAGGTCTCTCCAGAGATGCTCAATTGGGTTTAAGTCAGGGCTCTGGCTTGGGCCATTCAAGAACAGTCACGGAGTTGTTGTGAAGCCACTCCTTCATTATTTTAGCTGTGTGCTTAGGGTCATTGTCTTGTTGGAAGGTAAACCTGAGGTCCTAAGCACTCTGGAGAAGGTTTTCGTCCAGGATATCACTGTACTTGGCCGCATTCATCTTTCCCTTGATTGCAACCAATCGTTCTGTCCCTACAGCTGAAAAACACCCCCACAGCATGATGCTACAACCACCATGCTTTACTGTTGGGACTGTATTGGACAGGTGATGAGCAGTGCCTGGTTTTCTCCACACATACCGCTTAGAATTAAGGCCAAAAAGTTATATTTAGGTCTCAGACCAGAGAATCTTCTTTCTCACCATCTTGGAGTCCAGGTGATTTTTAGCTAACTCCATGTGGGCTTTCATGTGTCTTGCACTGAGGAGAGAGAGGCTTCCGTCGGGCCACTCTGCTATAAAGCCCCGACTGGTGGAGGGCTGCAGTGATGGTTGACTTTCTCCCATCTCCCGACTGCATCTCTGGAGCTCAGCCACAGTGATCTATTTGTGTGAAAAAAAAGGACAAACATTTCATATGGGTACAGTGTTGCATGACTGAGTAATTGTCATTCAAAGTGTAAGAGCACCGAAAGCTGAAAATTGGTCTGGTTAGGAAGGGGGGTCTAAGTGCACAATGGTTAAGGGCCTGTGGCAACAGTTTTTTTTGTACACCAGACCAATTTTGCATAACAGGTTACATGTTACACCCATATTCAGGGTGTAACATGTTACTGTTGGACCCCCCCACCCCCGTTGTGCCAGCCAGGATCTCCTCCCTGCGCTCACTGTCCACATTTTTTAAAAATGTGGGGACCCGGCTGCATCATTTATTCACAGAGTTCTGTAAATGTGAGAACTGCAAGTACTGACAGCCTTTGCGACTTTCAGCTTGTAGTTCTAAATGAACTACCAGGATGGTGTTAAGCACTTGAGGTAGTTCATTGATTATTCCTGTCAGTGTGTACTGAGGTATGAGCAGACCGCTTGCACTGACAGTCTGCAGAAGTCCTGCTTTGCGCCCACGATCTGCTAATTGCAGGTGTAATGCTTTGTAGGCTGTTAGTAAAAAATAATAAATGCACATTTTTTTTTATCTGCAAAAAGATGTGCATTTATTTATTTTTACAAAGGTGAGCTTATCCTTTAACCACTTCAGATCTAGAAGGTTACTTTAACTGACAATTGCGTGATTGTGTGACACTGTAAATAAAATTGATGTCCTTTTTTTACCCATAAATAGGGTTTTCTTTTGGTGGTATTTTTTTTTTAATAAAAAGTTTTTTATTTTTAATTAGAACAGAAAAAAACAATTAAAGACATTAGGCAGTGGTCATAGTTACTGCATACATAGATAGCGATGTAAATAGTACATAGTTATCGACCTTTCCTTCAAGTAGCTAGTGGGGGATAGGGATGGGAAGATAGATACCAAGTTTTACAATAGTTATTACAGTTTCATCTGATACCTGAGATCAGCTTTACAATCATTCATAAAGGCCCAAAAACATGTATAGTACCGTTAGTATGGAGCTATAGGTAGTGGGCTCACAGTCTTCATTGGTTGCCCGCATGGGGTCCAGTGGAAAAAGAATGCAAGGGGTGGGGGGGGGTGAGGCACTATCTTTAGTGGGGTTTTGGGGAAAACAAGGTAATTTCAATGTACAGGGATTTCGGTGTGTATGGCTGAGTGCTCCTACAGCAGCCAGGGATAGGTTGGTGATCCCTTGACTCTCTTCCCTACTCCAAGGCCAGCTGTTCTTCGCAAACCCACGGGTCCCATATCTTAGCACATTTTTTAGGGCAGTTGCAGGCCAGGTAGGTCAACTTGTATAGCGGGAGGGCCTTATTAATGAGGGTTCTCCAGAATTGTGTTGTTGGAGGAGAGGATCCCTTCCAGTGCAGCAGGATCACCTTCCTGGAGTAAAATGCTGCATAGAATACAAACGTTTTATTGGCCTGGGGAGCTTCCAATGTGTCCACTATTCCAAGCAGCAGTGGTATCGGGTCGCATAGAACTTTCAGTTTGCCAACGGAGTTTATTACATTAACTACCCCCCCCTCCAGAAAGTCTGTATATGCTGGCAGGACCAAACTACATGGAAGAAAGAGCCCTCCTCCGATGTGAATTTGGTGCAGACCGAGCTGCTGTTAGGGTATATTTTTGCCAAGCGCTGTGGGGAGAAGTAGGCTCTATGTAGAAATTTTAATTGAATGAATCTGTCTCTGGCAGATATCATCAGAGGGAGGTATTGCTGGATGCCCTCTTTCCAGTCATCATCAGCTAATGAGGGTATATCCCCCTGCTAAACTGAAAACACCTGTGAGACCTTGGAGGTGTCCAGGCCCACCAATACCGAATAGAGTGAATAAGGTTATATTCTCCCCCTCCTCACTCAACAGCTGTTCAACTCCAGTGGTTCTCAGCATTGGTGGTGTGGGAAACTGGGATCGATAGGCATGACAGAGCTGCAGGTACCTGAAGAACATGCAGTTAGGTAGCCCCCTTTGTTGCTTCAAGACATCAAATGAGAGTAGACCATCATGGGACATTATGTCCGCCAACGTGGTGACTCCACTGCAGGCCCATAACACTGGATCAGGAATAGTTTGGAAGTGCAACAATCGTGGGTTCCCCCATAATGGAGTGCGGGGGGACCAGCTGCCGGACTTCAGGGCCTTGTCCCTGACAATTTCCCAAACTCTTAGGGTGGTCTTCATCGAGGGGGTGATATTAGGGTTGGACCTAGGTCCACGGTGTATTAAATGCCTCAGTTCCGAGTATGACCCGAGCAGTGCCACCTCCAGTGTCGAAGCGGGGTTTGCCGGTTCTTCCGACAGCCACCATCGGAGCGTGACTAGTACCGCAGCCCAGTAATATTTGAGAAAGCAGGGTATGGCAAAGCTTCCTAGCGAGAGAGGCAGCTGAAGAGTGGATTTGGCTATTCTAGGAACGCTACCATTCCAAATAAATGTGACTAAATAAAAAAAATGCGTTTGGTATATGTACCGGTGACTGTCTAAAGATATATAAAAATTTAGGCAGTATAGACATTGTGACCAGGTTAAGCCTTCCCACTGGGGTGAGGGGCAGTGTTTTCCAGGCAGCGCATCTCTGTGTCAGGAGGGACAGTACTGGGGTTAGATTAAGGGGGATAAACTGTGTCAAGTCCTTATGTATCTCCACTCCTAAGTACCTGAAATGCGAGACCCTCTGCAAAGGGGCATCTGCTGGTATCGAGGCCTCCTCTGGATGTAGTGCAAAGATCACAGATTTACCCCAGTTAATGCAGATGCCAGAGTATTTGCCAAAGGTGTTAATGAGTGACAAGGCAACCCCCAAAGAGTCAGAGGTGTTTTGGGAACGTATAGGGATATTTTTTCTTGGACAGATCTTATCGGGATACCGTTGACTAAGGGAGAGGACCGCAGAAGGATCGCCATCGGTTCTATGGCCAGCGCAAAAAAGGGCAGGGGACAGCAGGCAGCCCTGTCTGGTGCCCCTGTGCAAACAGAAGGGTGGTGAGATGGTCAACCCCGTAGAACTCTAGCCTGTGGTGACCTATACAGGGCCTGTACCCATGATATGAACTTGGGACCAAAGCCAAATTGATGCAAGACCTCCCATAGGTAATTCCATTCCACCAAATTGAATGCTTTTTCAGCATACAGGGAGGCCACTGCATCAAGCTTGGTAAGGTAACCTTTGGCACCCATAACCATGTAAAGTCTGAGAAGACATATCCATCCCCTTGCCCGGCGTGAATCCTGTTTGGTGTTCGTGGATTAGGGTAAGAATGACCTCGTTAAGCCTTCTGGCTAGGATCTTGGCATCTGCAGTAAGTAGGGAAATGGGGCAGTAAGAGGTGCAAAGTTTGGGGTACTTGCCTGGTTTAGGGATAACAACTATGATTGCTTCCGCCATAGAAGTCAGGAGAGTGGTGTCTTTCAGAGTTCCTACAATCATCTCATGTAATTTGGGTCATAGCTTCTCCCCATATTGCCTATAAAACCTCGGGGGGGGAAGGCCATCCACCACCGGGGTTTTACCCGCCTGGAGTTCGCTCAGGGTTTGTTGTACCTCTTCCAAGATGATAGTACTGTCTAGGTGATTTCGGGCCTCCTTACTAAGAGTAGGGAAGGTAAACTGTCCAAGGAAGGAGTCTAGTTCTTCCCCGGTGTAGTCCACCTTAGAGGAGTAGAGGGAGCTGTAATATGATGCAGAGCATGCATTGATGGCCACCGGGTCTGTTACCGGTGTCCCATCCGCAGCTTTAATACAGGCAATAGTAGTAATTGGTTGTTGTTCCTTAACTAGCCATGCCAGCAGGTGTCCCGTCTTCTCCCCCTGCTCAAAGATGCGCTGTGACTGTGTCAGTTGTTTTTTGGCTCCCGCCACCCGTAAGGGCATCACCTTACGGTAGGCAGCCTGCATATCAAGTAAGGTAATCGGGTTATGGGGTAGGACATACTGAGATTCAAGACCCTGGGCCTTGGCTTCAGCTTCTTCAATGGATATTTTGGTGTTGTACCTAGTGCGGGAAATAGAGGTTTGGTAGCAACCCCGGATATACGCCTTAAAGGCGTCCCACCTGACATGTAGTGCAGAGGAGTTTGAATTTGATATCCAATAGTCAGCAATACATTTAGCAATTTCAGCTTCTATTATTTCCTCAGAGATCCAATAGTGGGACAGTCTCCATAAACTCTCTGAGGGGGGTGTTTGAGTCTGTAGACATAGTAGCATAGGGGCATGATCTGATATGCCCCTAGGAAGCATAGGTACCTCTCGTACGCGGGGGAAGCATCCCCCACTGACATACACTAAATCAATTCTGGACATTTTGCGGTAGGAGGCAGACTGACAAGTGAAGGCCCTGTCAGTTGAAAATCGCCACCTCCAGAAATCAGTCAATCCATAGAGGGATGTCCATTTGTTAAGGGGAGAGTCAGAACTCACCTTTTGGTGGTATTTGATCACCACTGAGGTTTATTCTTTTATTTTTTGCGCTATAAACAAAAAGACCGACAATTTTGAAAAAAATATATATATTTTTTTTACTTTCTGCTGTAAAACATATCCAAGAAAAACAAATTTAAAAAATCTAAATTTCTTCATTAAGGCCAAGATGTATTCTGCTACTTGTTTTTGGTAAAAAAAATCCCAATAAGTGTATATTGATTGGTTTGTGCAAAAGTTAGTGTCTACAAACTATGGGATTTTTTTTTTTATTAGTAATGGCGGCGATCAGCGACTTTTAGCGGGACTGCAACATAGGCAGACCGTCGTTCTGCCTCTCTCTCGGGAACGATCACCAGCGAACATCGGGTCCGCCAGACCCGCTGATTGAACACAGCGGGAGCCAATCATGTGCGCCCCAGACCCGTAAATCTAAATAAGTTACAGGTACGTGATTTCGTGCTGAAGGGCCACCCTGCCGCAGTACATGTACGTTAAATTAATTACCCAATATAACTTTAGCACACTAAAATCTTAGTATCTGGTTCCCTTTGCAATACATGATTGATTAGCTAAAATTTGAGCCATGGGTGGCACTGCCAGCAACACTTGGCTTAACAAAAGTTGACTGAAATTTTTTTTCTTAAAAACGGAGTTACTTACCGGTAACATCCTTTTCCAGGAGTCTTTCAGGACAGCACCATAGAGAGACCTTGGCTCCTCCCATCTCAGGAAACACCGCCTTCAATTTCAAGATTTAAACCTCACCGTCCCGCCAGCCCCTCAGTTCTTCAAGAGCACCTCCGGCCAGCTGGGGAGACACAAGAACACGTCATAACAACCTTTATCTTACTTGACGTTCTCATGCGATGAGTTCTTCAGGAATGTCCAACAAACTGGGTGGGTATCCGTGCTGTCCTGAAAGACTCCTGGAAAAGGATGTTACCGGTAAGTTTTTCCCCATTCCGTCTTTCAGGACAGCACCATAGAGAGGATAAGCGAGCACCTTACCTTAGGGTGGGACTACTGCCTGCAGAACTTTACCACCAAAAGCCTGGTCTTTTGCTGACAGAAGATCCAATCTGTAGTGCTTCACAAACGTGTCAAACCTGGACCACGTTGCAGCCCTACAGATCTGCTCCGGAGAAGCACCAGCCCACTCTGCCTGAGAAGTCGCCATTGCCCTGGTGGAATGTGCCTTAATATCTTCCGGGGGCTCCAATCCACTGACTACGTAAGCCTGAATAATGGCTAACCTTAACCTGGCCTTAAATGGCCTTAACCATCTGGCTATTGTACGCCTAGAGGCTTTGAATCCTTTCTTAGCCCCTGAAAATAATACAAAAAAAGACTCAGACTTCCTAAACGGTTTTGTACTATTCAAGTACTGAAGGATGCACCTTCTAACATCCAATTTATGAAAAATATGTTCCTGTTCCCTCACAGGATTCGAGCAGAAGGTAGGCAAAATCATTTCTTGGCCTCTATGAAAACTCGAGGCCACCTTTGGCAAAAAGGCCTGATTGGTTCTAAAAATCAGACGGTCAGGAAACACCTGAAAAAAAGAAGCCCTAATAGAGAGGGTTTCAAGTTCACTCACTCTCTTTGCCGTAGTGATCGCCACCAAAAACACCATTTTGAGGGTGATCAATTTTAACGTACAAGTCTCTAATGGCTCAAATGGTTCCACGGTGAAGGCCTGTAAAACTAAAGAAAGATCCCACATTGGGAAGGGGGAGACTAACTGGTCTCCGCCTGCTTAAGGCTTTAAAAAACCTGACTATCCACGGATCTGTTGCTAGCTGGTTTTCCAGAAAAACGCTCAGAGCGGATACCTGTCCTTTTAGGGTGCTAAGGGCTAAACCCTTGTGCGCCCCTGATTGCAGAAACTCTAATACCGCTATGGAGCTGCGTACATCAAAGGAACTTTCTGTGCACCAGCTATTGAAACGTTTCCACGTTTTCAGGTAGATAACCTGCGTTTCCCTCTTTCTGCAATTTAGGAGAGTTTCCACTAAGCGATCTTAGAAACCCTTGCCCCTCAGCAATTCCTCTTCAGTAGCCAAGCTGCGAGGTTCCACCTCTCCACCTGAGGACAACAGATTGGCCCCTGAGAAAGAAGATTCTCCTGGACTGGCAGAATCCAGGGAGGTTCCGCTGCTAGACTCTTTAGGATGGAAAACCATGGCCTCCTGGGCCAATGTGGTGCAATTAGAATGAGAGTTGTGCTCTCCAACTGGAACTTTCTCAGTACTGCTGGAATCAGTACAGGAGGGGGGAAGGCATAACACCTGGCGAAAGGCCAGCTCTGAGCCAATCGGTCCATTCCAAGTGCCCCATCATTTTGTTCCCCCTTCAAATGCACCGCCGAGAGGGACAGAATATTTGCTTCGGCCCACCTGAGAATGGTTTCTGCCAGGACCCACAGGGATCTGCTTTTGGTACCCCCCTACCTGTTTATATAGGCTACTGCTGAAGATTTGTCCGATCGGACTCGCACTTGCTGCCCCTGGAGTTCCCTCTGAAAGGCTCTGAGTGCCAAGGCTATAGCTCTCAGTTCCCTCCAGTTCAAGGACTTTTTTGCGTCCTTTCTCAGCCAGACGCCCTGAACCATCCGGGAATCTAGATGCGCACCCCAACCTGTGCCGCTCGCATCGGTCGCGATACTTCTGGACACTGGTAGGACCCAATCCAGACCTTGTGAAAGATTGGCCCCCTTTCTCCACCACCAGAGGGATCTCTTGATTTGACTCAGCACCATTATCAGGGAGTCCAAAGACCCCTGACTGTGGTCCCAGACCTTCAGGATGAACAGTTGTAAAGGGCGAAAATGTAATCCTGCCCACTGAACTGCTGGAAGCGATGATGTCAGTAAGCCTAAGGCTGACATAGCTTTTCTTACAAATATCTGATGACTGCCCTGGAGTAACAACATTGCCCTGTCCACCTTCTGGATTTTTTCTAAGGGAAGGAAGACTTTCTGCTTTGTTGAATCCAACATGTAACCCAGAAAGATTACTTTTTGTGACGGGATCAAGTTGGATTTCTCCAGGTTCAAGAGCCAACCTAGATTTTCCAGGATGTCTTTTGTTATCTGTAGATCCCGTGACAACTGTTCCGGTAGGGCTGAAACAACTAATCGATTAATCGACAACTAATTGATTATGAAATTAATCGATTACTATTTTCATAATCGATTAATCGGCTAGTAACATTAATGGGGTTAAAAAAAAAAACTAAACTGAGCCCTTTATAGTACAAAAAGAGCAAATAATCGCTACTGTAAATATTACTTTCACAGTTCTACACTAAAAAAAATGAACCCCTTACAGTAGTGATTATCTGCTTTTTTTGTACTATAAATGGCTAATTTTAATTTTTTTCACCCCATTATGTTACTAAACGTCTTAGACCTGGTTCACATCTATGTGTTTTTTGGTGCTTTTTGCAGAAACGCACTACAGTTCATTTACATGGTCTCCTATGGGACACGTTCACGCAAAACGATGCTTTTTTGGTTCAATATACTTCAATAAAGGAGCTGCAGAAAAGCATGTAATGCGTTTTTGCAGCAATATGTGTTTTTTAATCTGCCCAACAACAAATTGGCCAAAAGAAATGCAAAAACGCAAATCACAGCAAAATCACGTGCACAAAAATCAAAACGCACAGCAAAAAGCACTGCAGAAACAGATCAAAAGCAAACTGCATAGGTGTGTACCAAGCCTTATGCTGGCCACACGGATCAATTTTCAGACAAGAATATTCAGACGAAAAATCTTTGTACATTCATTGAATGAAAGAACGAACGTTCTTAAAATGACATTTTTTTTTTAAGGAAGACATTTTTTTTGTTTTTAATAAAAAAATTTGATCACTGAGTCTGATGATATTTACCAGATTCACCCTTTAATAGTATATACAGTATATATCCTCTAATAGTTTATACAGTATATCTCTTCTAATAGTATATACAGTATGTCTCTTCTGTCTGTTATTCTCAGAGTGGATTAGATATTTTGCTCCCTAACCATATAGTTGGTTAGTTATATTTACCACTGCATAGAGATATTTAAGAATAAATTACCGGTACCTTTTTTTAAAACTTTACACATTAACTAAATTATACACCATACTTTTTTTTAAGGTTATTAACCGAATAATCGATTAATCGAAACAATAATCGGCCAACTAATCGATTATGAAAATAATCGTTAGTTACAGCCCTATGTTCCGGGGAAGAGGCAAACAGGAGCAGATCGTCTTAAGTATGCGACTACTGAGATGCCTCGGAGTCGCAGAAAAGCCAGGACCTCCACCATGACCTTTGTGAAGATGCGGGGGGAAGAGGATAGCCCGAAGGGAAGGGCCCTGAACTGTAAGTGAAATGTCCCCTCTTCGGTATTTACCGCCAGCCTGAGGAACTTCTGGTACCCTTCTGTGATGGGAATGTGCAGATAGGCATCCTTCAAGTATACCGATGCCATGAAGCAGTTCGGGGGAAGAAGTGCTTTCACTGAGTAGATAGAGTCCATTCGGAACCTCCTGTAGGTAAACGAGACATTCAGAGGCTTCAGGTTTGCGGACCACAAAGATGTGGTAGTAAAAGCCTCTGCCTGTCTCGCCTTTTGGGACTCGTACTACCACCTCCTGTTCCTCCAACTCCTGTAGAGAGGAAAGAAGAGCTGATGACCTTTCTGCGCATTTTGGCAGCTCAGTGACAAGGAGTCTGAGCGGTGGAGATTTCGCAAACTCCAACCGGTATCTTCTTATGATCCCCAAAACAAACTGGTTGGAGGTGATCATCTCCCACTGTGGGAGGAAGCACCCCAATCTTCCTCCCACTGTGGCTCCGTCACTTGGTCTTTTTGGGCTGTTCAGGGGGGCGAAAAATAGCCCCCCCATGCCCTTTGCCCTTTTGTCCCCAAACCTTCTTCTGCTGTTCAGTTTTTGGGGGGTCAAACTTCTTTTAGTCTCTGCGAACTTCCTTTCAAAAGGAAAGGCCTTTTTCTTGTCGGCCGTCCGATCCAAGATGGCCTCCAAACCAGATCCAAACAACAAGTCCCCTGTGAGAGGGATTCCACAGAGTTTGACCTTAGATGCATTATCTCCCTGCCACGTCTTAAGCCATAAGGCTCTCCTTGCTAAATTGGATAATGCTGCAGATCTTGCAGACATACGCACAGATTCTGCCGAGGCGTCCGCAAGATAAGCCACCCCTTTAAGGAGCATAGGGAAAGACGACAGGATCGTTTCCTTAGACGTTCCTGCCTCTATGTGTGCTTTAATTTGCGTCAACCAATATTCCATGTTCCGTGCCACCACTGTGGACGCCATGGCAGGCTTGAGATTACCCAGGGAAGAATCCCAGGATTTTTTCAAGAGCGAATCTATCTATCTATCTTGTCCAGGGGATCTGGGAGCGCCCCCATGTCCTCAAAAGGCCAGGTCAGTATGCCTGGAGACCTGTGAAAAGGCCGCATCTAGTTTAGGAGATTTATTCCATACTAGCGCCTCCTCTTCTGCAAAGAGAAACCTTCGTTTTAGAGTTCTTGAAAAGAAAGGCTTCCTTTCCGGGTCTTGCCACTCTTTTTTGATGGCATCCACCAAGACATCATGGACCGGAAACACCTTCTTTTTATGTTCCACTAGGCCCCTATACATCTGGTCGTGGAGTGATAACTTCTTCCTTTCCTCCTGGATTCCTAAAGTGGTATGAATAGCTCCTAAGAGCTCCTCCACTTCTTCCAGAGGAAGTTTGTAGCGAGAGGCTTTTGTGGATTCCCCATCCACTTCCTCTCCCTCCGACTCCCCTTGGTAATCTGAAGAAACGCTATTAGGCTCCTCCTCAGTTTCCTCTCTGGCGCCTCCTGGATTCTCTCCACTCCCAGAGGGAGCATTCATTAAGCTTGGAGCAATACTCTGTTGTGCTGGCGGAGGAATAACCTGAGGCTGTGGCAACTGCAAACTAGAAAAAAGTGTCTTAAAAGATTGCACAGTGCTAGAAAGCTCCTTGAGGGACGCTGCTAGATCCGTACATTGTTCCACTGACTGTTCCCTCACTAACCCCTCTATACACTCCTTACAGAGTGGCTTGGACCAAGACTCCCCCATCATGGCTCTGCATGAAGGGCATTTTTTCTCGGAATTATGGGGCGACTTGATTTTTTCCGTAGACTTGCTCTGAAAAATAAATTAAAAAGAAGAGCAGTCAGAAAACTCATCCACCAGCACTTCACACAGAGGGCCACCAGGGGTGCTCTTCACAGGACCAACCAGGGTCCCAGTTACATCCCTTCCCCCCACCACCAAGGGAAACAAACACCTGTGGAGCTTACAGGAAAGTGGTAAGGGAACACCACCCCAGGGTTCCTCTTACCTTTGAGTGGCTGGTGCAGGATTCTCCAGGAGCAGTTCGTGAAGCCTCTGCTTCCGACATTCCCCTCTGAGGATTGTGTGGTCTCCCTAGCCTCTGTGTGCTGTCCCCACAGCAGAGATGAGGCAGCACCAGCCGAGCGCGCGGTCCGCTTTCAAACCCCGCGGCCGGAACCAGAAGTCGCGGGTCAGACGGAAGCACTGACCCCCGCCGGAACTGACGTCACCCACCATCCGACCCAGCGCTCAGAGCTCCCACGCTGGCTGCATAGTACAGGGCAGTCTCCCTGCACCTCCTCCCTATGCCACCCCTGGGCAGAAGAAAGCGGATCCCTCCAGCTTTACTGCTTCGCCAAGAGAAGCTGGAGGAGCGCGATGTGCAGTCCATTAAGGTACCCGGGCTCACTAGCCTCTCAGACTGCAGGGTAAGAGAGAGAGAGACCTTGGTCCCCCCCCCCCCTCCGCTCAGGAGATGATCAGCCTCCCTGGCTGTTTTAGCCCTTGGCTCCTTAGCGGTGTCTCCCCACTGGAGGAAACACCAGAACTGAGGGGCCGGCGGGACGTGAGGTTTAAATCTTGAAATTGAAGGCGGTGTTTCCTGAGATGGGAGGAGCCAAGGTCTCTCTATGGTGCTGTCCTGAAAGACGGAATGGGGAAAAGAAGTCTGGTCGATAATGGGCAGCTGAACTGTCCAATCAGATACAGTCACTGTTCTAGATAGAAGGTGGGAATAGTTGTTCATGGGCGCAGTTTAGCGTGGATGAGGGAATATATAAGAATTTTCTTATCTACAGTTGTGCTCATAAGTTTACATACCTCGGCAGAATTTATGATTTCTTGGCCAATTTTCAGAGAATATGAATGATAACAAAAACGTTTCTTTTACTCATGGTTAGTGTTTGACTGAAGCCATTTATTATAAATCAATTGTGTTTACTCTTTTAAAATCATAATCACAACAGAAACTACCCAGATGACCCTGATCAAAAGATTACATACCCTGGTGATTTTGGCCTGATAACATGTACACAAGTTGACACAAAGGGGTTTGAATGGCTATTAAAGGTAACCATCCTCACCTGTGATCTGTTTGCTTGTAATTGGTGTGTGTGTATAAAAGTTCAATGCGTTTTTGGACTCCTGAAAGACTCTTGCATCTTTTATCCAGTGCTGCACTGATGTTTCTGGATTCAGAGTCATGGGGAAAGCAAAAGAATTGTCAAAGGATCTGCGGGAAAAGGTAGTTGAACTGTATAAAACAGGAAAGGGATATAAAAAGATATCCAAGGAATTGTTAATGCCAATCAGCAGTGTTCAAACTCTAATCAAGAAGTGGAAAATGAGGCGTTCTGTTGAAACCAAACAACGGTCAGGTAGACCAACTACAATTTCAGCCACAACTGCCAGGAAAATTGTTTGGGATGCAAAGAAAAACCCACAAATAACTTCAGGTGAAAAACAGGACTCTCTGAAAACATGTGGTCTGGCTGTTTCAAGATGCACAAGGAGGCACTTGAAGAAAGATGGGATGCATGGCCGAGTCGCCAGAAGAAAGCCATTACTACTCAAAATAGCACAAAGTATCCTGCTTACAATACGCCAAACAGCACAAAGACAAGCCTCAAACCTTCTGGCACAAATTCATTTGGAGTGAGGAGACCAAAATTTAGCTTTTTGGCCACAACCATAAACAGTACATTTGTAAAGGAGTCAACAAGGCCAATGATGAAAGGTACACCATTCCTACTGTGAAACACGGAGGTGGATCGCTGATGTTTTGGGGATGTGGGAGCTACAAAGGCACAGGAAATTTGGTCAAAATTGAGGGCAAGATGAATGCAGTAGGTTATCAAAAAAAACTGGAGGAACATTTGTATTCATCACTCAGGAAGCTGCGCATGGGACGTACTTGGACATTCCAAAATTACAAAGATCCAGAACACAAGGCCAAGTCGACCTGTCATTGGCTACAGCAGAATAAAGTGAAGATTCTGGAGTGACCATCTCAGTCTCCTGACCTCAGTACCATTGAGCCATTCTGGATCAATCTCAAACGTGCAGTTCATGCAAGACAGCCCAATAATTTAAAGGAACTGGATGCTTTTTGCCAAGAGGAATGGGCAGCTTTACCATCTGAGACAATGAAGAGCCTCATACACAAATACCACAAAAGACTTCAAGATGTCATTGATGTTAAAGGGGGCAATACAGGGTATTAAGAACTGGGGTATGTAAACTTTTGATTAGGGTCATTTGGGTAGTTTCTGTTGTGATTATGATTTAAAAAAAAAGTAAACACAGTTGATTGATAATAAATGGCTTCAGCCAAAACACTAACCATGAGTAAAAGAAAAGTTTTTGTGTTATCATTCATATTCTCTGAAAAATGGCCAAGAACTCAAATTCTGCCAGGGTATGTAAACTTATGAGCACAACTGTATATACAGTACTTAAACCCAGATCTGGATGAAGAAGCACTTTTGGACATCAGCATTGTCAGTTTGGGGAGGTGGAAGGGCCTGTTAGATGTGCTAATAGATTTAAGCGGCGGCACAGTGGTGTAGTGGGTAGCACTCTCGCCTAGCAGTAAGAAGGGTCGCTGGTTTGAATCCCGACCACGACACTACCTGCCTGGAGTTTGCATGTTCTCCCTGTGTCTGCGTGGGTTTCCTCCGGGTACTCCGGTTTCCTCCCACACTCCAAAAGACATGCTGGTAGGTTAATTGGATCCTGTCTAAATTGGCCCTAGTATGTGTATGTATGAATGTGAGTTAGGGACCTTAGATTGTAAGCTCCTTGAGGGTATAGGGACTGATGTGAATGTATAATGTATATGTAAAGCGCTGCGTAAATTGACGGCGCTATACAAGTACCAGAAATAAATAAATAAATAATAAGTGTTAAGTGGTTTGTCTCATCTATAGAACTAATACATTCTGCTGGAGAGCTTGTTCTTTTGAAAAACAACAGACTGACGGGCTGGAGCATCAGATGAAAGAAAGAAAACAAGTGCAGCCATCACATATAAAAATTGGTAAGCTGCAATATAATAAATGTTAGCTGTTGGGTTTAATACTGCTTTAACCGCTTGCCGACCGGCTCACGCCGATATACGTCGGCAGAAGGGCACGTACAGGCAGATTAACATACCTGTACGTTGCCCTTTCAGAAGCAGTTTACGGGCACGCGCCCGCCGCGACCTCTGTGAGTGTGATCGCGTGTCCAGCGGACCCTATGTCCGCGGGGATATCCGCGATAGTCTCACGGAAAGGAAGAACGGGGAAATGCTGATGTAAACAAGCATTCCCCCGTTCTGCCTAGCGACAGGTCACTAATCACAGCTCCTTGTAATCTGGAGCGGTGATCAGTGTTGTGTCACACATAGCCACGCCCCACTCCCAATTAGAATTACTCCCTAGGACACACTTAACCCCTTCACTGCCAGTCACATTTACACAGTAATCAATGCATTTTTAATTGCACTGATCGCTGTATAAATGTGAATGGTCCCAAAATCGCACCAAGAGTGTCTGATCTGTCCGCAATAATGTCGCAGTCACGATAAAAAAAAAAAAAAAAAAACGCTGATCGCCACCATTACTAGTAAAAAAAAAAAAAAAAAAGTTAAATAAAAATGCCATAAACTATCCCCTATTTTGTAGACGCTATAACTTTTGCGCAAACCAATCAATAAACGCTTATTGCGATTTTTTTTTTTATTATTACCAAAAATATGTAGAACACGTATCCGCCTAAACTGAGGAAAAAAAACATGTTTTTTTTATATATTTTTTGGGGGTATTTATTATAGCAAAAAGTAAAAAATAATGCTTTTTTTTCCAAAATTAACGCTATTTTTTTTGTTTATAGCGCAAAAAATAAAAACCGCAGAGGTGATCAAATACCACCAAAAGAAAGCTCTATTTGTGGGGAAAAAAGAACGTCAATTTTGTTTGGGAGCCACGACAGCGCAATTGTCAGTTAAATTGACACAGTAAAGTGAAAGATATTCCTGCGCTACCCAGTTGGAAAAAGAAAAGGAATAGGTAAAAAAGATGAGAGCTGTGGAAGATCTATGCAATTGGACAGCTGCACACACCATAAAAGGGCCAAGCATGAACCCAAAAAAGCAAAGTAGAAGAGGGAGGGGTGCTGCGTTAACCAGAAAAGAGTGCTATAGATCTCCGTATGTGGTCATTTCCTATGTGCTAATACCCAACAGCACATAGAATCGCATAAATAAATAAAAATAACAAGGTCGCAGGAAAAAAAAAAAAAAATCGCATAGGTTGGTGTTGATTGCTAAAAACCTTGTGAAGTGTAAAAATGCTAAAATGTATTAATAATCCAGGGAAGTGATGTAAATAAACTGGTTGTGAACAGTACAACGTAAATATATCTACACATAGAATCGCATAAATAAATAAAAATAACAAAGTCGCAGAGAAAAATCGCATAGGTTGGTGTTGATTGCTAAAAACCTTGTGAAGTGTAAAAATGCTAAAATGTAATAATAATCCAGGGAAGTGATGTAAATAAACTGGTTGTGAACAGTACAACGTAAATATATCTAAAAATCATACAATGCATATATATAATTAATAGTGCAAAAAACCATATAATAAAGTGCTAGTGCTCAGGTGACCTGAGTGTAATTATTCAGACAAATTCAAACAAAGCATAAAGTGAATAAATAAATATTATAAATCAATATTGCAGTGAATAGTGGCCAAAATTGGTATTAAAATGCCTCAATACAGTGATTAAGAGTGCTAGATGTCCAAAGGTAATAAATGACATGCCAGTAATCCAGCAAAAAAATGTGCAAAAAAAAAAAAAGTCTTATAGAAGTGCACAGACAACAGTGCTCAAAAAAACAGCAGTGAGGTGTTTTGGGATGCAATACACTCTGTGTCCTCTTCGTGCAACATACACTAGTGTGGGTAATGGCCCCTTACCTAGCGGTGCTAGGTCAACCGCAGAGATAGTCGCTAAAAGCGCAGGATCTTGAGCCTCAATCATGTCCCTATGTCCACGCTTGCCAGCGTTCCAAGATCCTTATGGCAGCTGGATGTATATAGCTATGGTCCTAGCTGGGGTCCTAGACCAGTGCGGCTCCTAGCTCCTCCTCCACAACTCAGATGTATATAAGAAAGTGGATATGCAGGACAAAGATACCATATAGTATAGTATGTTTTGAACAGGGGGGTCGCTTTATTCAAAAACATAGGTAAAAAGTACTCACATTGAGCAGTATACAGATCAAATGCCTATCTCCTACGAGCAGCAAGCTCGTAATGCTTCCAGCAGTATGAACAAGCCTATTCCGTCCCTACGCGTGACGTCACCGATCACGTGAGCTCTATAGCACTCTTTTCTGGTTAGCGCAGCACCCCTCCCTCTTCTAAATCGACACAGTGCTGAATCGCAAACAATGCTCTGGTCTTTGGGCAGCCAAATGGTCCGGGGCTTAAGTGGTTAAATTGGCTTTTTGGTAAATGCTTTTTCCAATGTAACAGAAAAAAAAAGGGGGAAAAAGAAATGAAGCCAGTATTTAAGTTTTACTAAACCCAGGACCCTGCATTCGCTATATCTGGTCTCCCACAGAACATGGAAATGCAATTATTTTAGTAACTATAAACTGATAAATACATTTTCTCATCAGCAGTGTATGTCAGCCTTGTGACTTCTATCAGTGTCTGGCCAAGCACTGGTTAAAGCTTGTATGAGGAGTTTTTATTCTACTCTGACAGTCATATGAGGCTGCAGACCCGCTGTCTGGACAGTGCTGATCACATGCACCCTGCCAAAAGAAAAAAAAAAAAAAAAAAAAAAAACCTCTCTAGCAATACACACCAAGCTGAGCATGAGCAGACTGCCTCCAAGGTTCTGTACAGTACTATCAGGAGATGGATTGGGGACTGTGGAAGAAGGGGAGGATCAAAAGAGAAGACAGGATCAAACAGCCTTTTTACACAATGCACAGGATTAACCCCTTAGGTTTACTGTTGTGGGTTTAGTAACACTTTAGGGGTGATTTTAAAGAAGTCATAGGTGAAACCACATCAAAGTATATAACTCAGGACCCCATTTTGAAGTGGTATAGGTTTTTTAGCAAATGGCTATACTGCCGGCAAAGCGCCTCCCATGCTCATCCTTAGTCCTGAGCGGCACTCGGGGATTCGTTGGGCCCACAAAAGATATATACAGTTGTGCTCATAAGTTTACATACCCTGGCAGAATTTATGATTTCTTGGCCATTTTTCAGAGAATTTGAATGATAACATAAAAACTTTTCTTTCACTCATGGTTAGTGTTTGGCTGAAGCCATTTATTATCAATCAACTGTGTTTACTCCTTTTAAATCATAATCACAACAGAAACTACTCAAAAGTTTATATACCCCATTTCTTAATACAGTGTATTGCCCCCTTTAACATCAATGACAGCTTGAAGTGTTGTTTGGTATTTGTGGATGAAGCTCTTTATATTCTCAGATGGCAAAGTTGCCCATTCCTCTTGGCAAAAAGCCTCCAGTTCCTATAAATTCTTGTCTTGCATGAACTGCATATTTGAGATCTCCCCGGAGTGGCTCAATGATATTGAGGTCAGGAGACTTCAGAACCTTCATGTTATTCTACTGTAGCCAATGACAGGTGCTTCTTGGCCTTGTGTTTTGGATCCTTGTCATGTTGGAATGTCCAAGTACATCCCATGCGCAGCTTCCTTGCTGATGATGAATGCAAATGTTCCTCCAGTATTTTTTGATAACATACTGCATTCATCCTGCCATCAATGTTGACCAAATTTCCTGTGCTTTTGTAGCTCACACATCCCCAAAATATCAGTGATCCACCTCCGTGCTTCACAGTAGGAATGGTGTACCTTTCATCATAGGCCTTGTTGACTACTCTACAAATGAAGCGTTTATGGTTGTGACCAAAAAGCTACATTTTGGTCTCATCACTCCAAATGACTGTGCCAGAAGGTTTGAAGCTGGTCTCTGTGCTGTTTGACGTATTGTAGGCAGGATACTTTGTGGCATTTGCGTAGTAATGGCTTTCTTCTGGGGACGCAACCTTGCAGCCCATCTTTCTTCAAGTGCCTCCTTATTGTGAATCTTGAAACAGCCACACCACGTTTTCATAGAGTCCTGTATTTCACTTGACGTTATTTGTGGGTTTTTCTTTGCATTCCATACAATTTTCCTGGCAATGGTGGCTGAAATTATAGTTGGTCTACCTGACCGTGGTTTGGTTTCAACAGAACCCCTCATTTTCCACTTCTTGATTAGATTTTGAACACTGCTGATTGGCATTTGCAATTCCTTGGATATCTTTTTATATCCCTTTCCTGTTTTATACAGTTCTACTACCTTTTCCCGCAGATCCGTTGACATTGTCATTTGGGTAGTTTCTGTTGCGATTATGATTTTAAAAGAGTAAACACAGTTGATTTGATAATAAATGGCTTCAGCCAAACACTAACAATGAGTGAAAGAAAAGTTTTTGTGTTATTGTCTGAAAAATGGTCAAGAAATCAAATTCTGCCAGAGTATGTAAACTTATAAGCACACATATATATATATATACACATACACACACACACACACATATAACACGCCCAAGCTCATCTCTTCACCACACACAGCCAAGAGAATTCTTGTTGGGCAGTGTATAAGTGCTCGGATGAACACACTCAGAACGAATTTTAATGGTTCAAAGAATGTCAGGCAAAATGGTCGGCCCTCACGCATGTTTAAATCTGGCCCTCTTTGAAAAAAGTTTGGACAGCCCTGACTTAAACCTTCACAATCGGTCTAGTGAAAAATGTCATTACACAGCGTAAACCGATAATGAAGAACATACAGTATATATGTGAAGCATGCCTCCATTATAAGCCTGAAGTGACCCCTAGGCTGAAAAGCTAAGGGTCCATTCCATCCGGTGAGTGGGGACACAGGAGGGGGCATTTTGCACACCTTGAAAACTTTGGAGCACCTCGTTCACTTTATATGGACACTTTTTATTGAATTTCATCACATGTTTAGTCATTGATGTTGTGTTTGCGCGTGCTGTAGTTTATACATCGGATACGAGACACTTTTTTGGGACCAAAAAATAGCCACCAATTACTGTATAAATGTCACTGGCAAGGAAGGGGTTAACACTAGGGGGTGATCAAGGGGTTAAATGTGTTCCCTGTGTGTGTTCTAACTGTGGGGGGAATGTGGCTGATGAGGAGGCCGAGGAGGAGGAGAGAGATTGTTGTCCCTACTTAGTAGGAACACACAATATGTCTCCTTTCCCCTGACAGAACCTGGGATTTGTGTCTATCTATAGAGACACACACACAGATCCCAGTTCTTGCTCTATCACGAGCGATCGTGGGTGCTCAGTGGTCATCGCGCCCACTGGGCACGTGCGTCAGCTCCAGGCACATGCTGCGGGCACGCGTGCCTGCTACTACGTCTTAAAGAGCTTACATACAGCTACGACAGCTCACCCAGGGGAGCCATCCTGCCGCTGTATGACTGCGACAGCTGGTCAGGAAGGGGTTAAATAGGTAAGGGGTGGGGTCACCTGGTGGCACCACCACCTTGTGATGTCACCAACTGGTGCATGCTGGGTCAGTGACCTCACTAGGGGCGGTGTCACCAGGTGGCCCCCACTCCTTACGCCTTCACTGCGGGCACAGCGTTTATAATTTTTTGGGTCCGGCAGGCGTCGTGATCGACAATGAAATCTACATTGGGGACACTTTGTTTTTTTTATTAAAAGGAATTGTCAAAAACTGACTGCGGTCTTGATTTTTGACACTTTGTGAATGAGTATGGAGTACGTTGTAACCCTACTCATTCACCAGAGAGGGGGCCGCACTTAAAAGGGGGCTTCTAGATTCCAATTCTAGGATTCTCCTTTTTCTATTGCCAGCAATTTTTTTTTTTTTTCATTCAGCTGTCAGCAGGGGGGCTTCCCAACCAGCTATGCAGCGAGCAGTGCATTGTGCTCGGCAGGCGAACATCCTGCCAAGCTCCCCGCAAATGCGAGTGTTTGGCGAACAGGCGATATTTGGGCTGACCTGCTTTGCTCAAACTGTTCACCCAGCTCTAAAAAGGTGACGGATATCTGATTTTTTTTTTGTAAATCAAAAAAGGGAAACTGGCCCAAAATAGTAGAAATTTTTTTTTCTTCTTAAATTTAGATGTATATTTCTTGTTGCTGCCATAACCACCAAAGAACAAACGCTGCTGAGCACAGCGATACCACATATGTGTATGTTGTTTGTACCTGTAGTACAGCCCAGAAACAAGTGCGCATTTTGCTTTTTTTTCCTTTGTCCCATCTAAAACACAGACACACCAATTAAAAAAATCCTGCCCAAAATATACCTACCTGGACTTTAGACGCACACTAAACCTGGCACTGACCTAGGTATTTTTTGAGATAGAGATAGAAACAAAGAGTAATAAGAAGAGAGAGAGATAGAGAGAGACACAGACACTCTTCACAGTGACCGATTTTTATATAATTTACTTTTAAGTCCCATAAAACACACTTAACAAGCAATGCAAAAAAAAAAAAAAGTGCATAGGGTGTATACATGGTCCTCCTCCAAAGAGAAAGGACCCTTGCCCTGATCCCCCGGGGCACAAGGCTCAGGGACTGGGGTACTCACTGGTCCATCTGGCCTAAACCAGGCAGACCTGCTAAAACAGTGCAACCCCAAGTACTAGGTGGGGCTCCCCCAAAAAGGGAGACCCCATGAGAGGGGGAGAAGGAGACCAGGTGTCCACGTTCTTTCACAGCCTGGCCCTCAGCCAGACAAATGCAGCCCCATCTCTACCAAGAAGGCATCAGTACTTAGCTTAGGGAGAGCCTTGCCTACAAATGGGGATAAACCTAGTACACCAGGCCAGATTTAATCCAGGAGGAAGAAGGCCCTCCCACCGCCATCACCATTCCTTACCCAATTATAATCAGAAAGGATACTTGCCAGTGCCCCCACCCAACAGGAGGGACCAGCATTCTTCCTCCTAAAAACTGCTAGAGGATACTACACTTGATCTTAGCCACAAGGCCGAGAAGCCAATCAGGCTACCACAGCGATCAGGTGACCCGGAAATCGGGAGTTCTGGGTACCGATCGTTAGCACAGGACCCACAGCTCTCGGCAAGACCCCAGTCTCTGTGCCTGAAGCACGCTGTGCAATGCACTCCCAGCACAAAGACAGATACACATATATGCGGCCCCATGACAAAAAGCCCAGTCCAGTGAGGCTGCATATATGTGTTATGTCGGCATGAAGGGGTTAAGCAAAACATTTTTTGTAAAGGTTTCTTATATGGGGATCCTTCCAGCAGCAGCTCTTCCTGTTGCAGCCTGCCAACGCTAAGCCGCTGCCTTGTAAAAAGCTGTTGTGATCTTGCCATGTGCACTCCCTTCAGTTGGCTATTGGGACTGCATATCTGATAGCAACCTGTCATGTGGCAACCAATCAGGTCTATTTGTGAGGCAAATGTAAAAAAATTAGGAAAAACCGCGCAAATATACCAAAATAATCAATAAGTGTGAAAAGCTGCAATCCCCACAACAAACATCAATTGTGAGTAAACACAGAAAAAAAATATATAAGGGGTTGCGCTAATACCTGTGTACCATAATAAAATATCTACAGTGAAAAAATACTCATAACGTGGCTATAAATAAACCAAAAATAATGTGCAAACATTGACTGTAGATATATAAAAAAGTCCCATCAAGTGAAAAAATCCAGAATGATATCTTAGTGAGTCCACAACATCAACAGAACCCAACAAAAGTCCAAGTGATGATTAGTGATAATCCGTGACAACAAAAGAGAGTCCACCACCAAAAAATGGAAGGGGTAGCTCCTTACCAGATGGCCATGACCCCCCACAACAGAGGATCACAGCAAGCAGAAATCTTTACAGGCCAGAATTAGTAACTGCCTTTGGGGACCCCTCTTTCCATAGCTCCATTCCACCGACCACAAGTCAATTCAGTTCTATTACAACTTTTTGATTGTTTTTTTAATAAGTTTAAAAAAAAAAAAAAAAAAAAAAAAAAAAAAAAAAAGATGTCTTGTCATCTAATGGGTTTGCAGGACTCCACCACGAGGGGGCGCTGCTGTATTCATTTGGGTGAGGTAGATTAGAGACCACGATCTATTGATTCTGGTACTTCCGGTCTCTTAAATTTAGGTTTAGATGTTAAGACGGAGGAACGGGGATTTTTATATCCCCAACTCCTCCTTCTACAGTGCCTTTTTATTTACCAAACAGATATTGTGGGTCTCTATGTTTGTATTGGGTTAAACCATTCAACTTAGAGTTTCTGTTACCTACTAGACATTTAATACTGCTAAGATGTGAAAATGGTTTACCCTATTTTGTTTACTTTATATTTTACATTTTGTTTTTATGTTCATCAGGCATGCCATGCATTTGCACAATGTGTATGTCCAGATCGGCTGTTTTAATGTAGCCTCTGTCGATCGCTTGCGCTGTGGAACGCATCCGGATCCCGGAAGTGTTTGTGGTGGCTTGGGTCGTCCATATTGTACAGCGATCCACAACGAGGCTTGGTTTAGGTCTAGGATTATTTAAGGGAGGTGACGCGGCGCGCCGCCTGTGCCCCTGGAAGACGTGATGTCACGAAACGCGTAGGGCGGAGCCAGACGACGCGCTGACGTCACCCCCAAGCGAATTGTATTCCAGCAGGACGGGTTTGTCCGAGCTCCGGTGGCCACGGAGCTGGACTTAAGGCCGTTCATTACATCACGCTTTGTAAGTGTGCATTTTGGTATTTGTTTTTATATAAATAAATCTATCAGTTTTACACTATGTGAGCCCCCTCTGTGTTTTATGGGATCCTTGCCATGGGTTCGTTGGTGTGACTGACGATGAGAGGACCTCTGGTGGATATCGTTGGCAGTTCCTAATTCTGGCCTGTAAAGATTTCTGCTTGCTGTGATCCTCTGTTGTGGGGGGTCATGGCCATCTGGTAAGGAGCTACCCCTTCCATTTTTTGGTGGTGGACTCTTTTGTTGTCACGGATTATCACTAATCATCACTTGGACTTTTGTTGGGTTCTGTTGATGTTGTGGACTCACTAAGATATCATTCTGGATTTTTTCACTTGATGGGACTTTTTTATATATCTACAGTCAATGTTTGCACATTATTTTTGGTTTATTTATAGCCACATTATGAGTATTTTTTCACTGTAGATATTTTATTATGGTACACAGGTATTAGCGCAACCCCTTATATATTTTTTTCTATTTGTGAGGCAGCGTATTAGGGTTGTCATCTTGCAGCAGAAGTGCTGTGACCAATAGGATCTTCAGGTAGACTGCAAAAGATTCACAAAAAATGATTAGCATGAGAAAACTGTATAGAAACAAATATTGTGTATGACCGTGCTCAAAATATCAAGTGTTAAAACTACCTAAAACAAGAAAAAGAGTGTTAAAATACTACTACCGGTATATAAAATATTCACTTTCAAAACATTGTGCAGCTCAGTTCACAATGTGTCCATATTTTATTCCAGAACACTGTGTGCTTGAGACATAATGCCAACATATTGAAAAACATTGCTTCAACTTCAGGCATATATTTGTAGATTAAGTGCAGGTTCTTCAGCTCTCTGGACATAAAATATACTATGCTCCCTAGACGCCAGAATTTCACTTTCCCTAACAGATAAAAAAAAAAAAACTTTTAGCAGCCCATTCTTACAACCACCTTGTTGCTGGTAATTCTGCAAACACTACTTTGAGCCTGGTGATTATATATATATATATATATATTCCAAATCAGAGACAAGAGAAAAGTCCAATCTTTTACACAGATTTTATTTAGAAAAATCACAGCATACAAAAACATAAATGCAACCATTTAACAGGATTGCAGAATAGCAATTGTAACATTTATCCAGCAACCTTTGGCAGCCAAATAGGATTAGAGAGGGCAGACAAGTGAATAAGGATTTCTGATTGGTTGCTGCTTTGATTTATTAACACCAATAATTTCAAAGTATTTTATTTTAGAAATAAGAATTTGATTTCATTCTCTAATGAACACTGACCACAAAAGAAAAACAAACTAACCAACTTCTTATTATCTACACAGCACATTGCTGAAATATACAAAAAGATTTAGCAAAATGGCCAGCAGCATATATTAATGCCCCCATTTTATATAAACAATGTGCAGAGAAGGAAGAATTGGGGTCCAATGTTAATGCCATCAGAGTCAATCAAGTACAGCAGAGTTTCGAGAGGAAAATGCTATTGTCGTCAAGTAGAAAAACAAAATGGCTTCAAGTTATGTTTAGAATGCTGAAACACGCTCTTCACACCACAAACATCCTATAAGAAACTACAGTTTTCATGGCAATATGTTTTTTTTAATATTCCCATTATGAAAAGAAAGTTTTTCATATTTACAGGAGTTAAGTTAGTCTTTTTCCTCATTGGTCATGCAGTACCCCCTACAGACTGTTGTCACC
This sequence comes from Aquarana catesbeiana, assembly GCF_042186555.1. Lineage (NCBI taxonomy): Eukaryota > Metazoa > Chordata > Amphibia > Anura > Ranidae > Aquarana > Aquarana catesbeiana. The sequence goes on from NC_133326.1 coordinate 573,489,980, forward strand.
TTTTCTGAGCCAAGCCAAAATGGTGAAAATTAAGAGTTCATGAAGTAACTTGTGACAAAACTGAGGCATGAAACTACGGCCTCATTCCTCAGAAATCACTAGTTCCTGACCATCGTCTCTTATGTTGGCTCAACTCACAAAATGGCAACCTCCACTATTGTACATGGCTGATCCCTTTAAAGATTCATGTATTATCCCTTACTAACCATGACACTATGACAAAAAGACACTGAGAATTCAGTAATAGGCAGGAGAATCCTCAAACTTGTGGGTTGGTGGCATAACGTTCCGAGACGCTGAGGGCTGAGGCATACTCAACACCTGCTTCTGCTTTGTGAGTCACAGTGTGAGAGGTCTGCGTTTCATGTTGTTTGGGCTGCAAATCAGTAGCTGGAGTCCTGTCCGGATAACAAATGACAAAAAAAAAAAAAAAAACACTCATTGAAAAATGCAGTAAAAATTTAGCAATGGCTGAAGACATATGAATTATAATCAAATTGGAGTTTACTTTCAGCAACAGTAACAAATGTGTGGGCATTAGCAGGAGGACCCAATAGGGGCTGGCAGCCACCAACTGCTTAGGTTTTATCAAATGTGAGGAAGAGGAAGAGGAAGAGGAAGAGGAGGAGGAGGAGGAGGATGATGAGGAGGATGATATGATTCTGTATAAGCTATAAAATCACAACTAGGAGTTTAACGAGGGCTGAGGACCTCTCTAGCCCCTTTAACATTGGCTGCTCAGGTATCTGGCAATCGACAACACTGCCACATGAGAGAAGAGGAAGAGAGTAGACCTGTGCACTGACAAAAAATGTGTTCGTTTTATTTGTTTTTTTGCTTTTTCTGAATTTTTAAAATTTCCGAATTTTCAAATTTCCAAAAATTTGAAAAAAAACAGAAAAATTCGTAACAACAACAACAACAACAACTATTGAATTATAGGTATTGAAATTTCCTTTCAAATTTGGCTGTTTGTGAATGTAATGAATACAAATTTATCTGAAGTTACGAATGCCGCATCTAAACAAATGGAATGGAACAAAATTAATAAAAAAGGTTTATTATTGTTATTAATTAATATTATATCGTTATGTTCATTTGTTTAGATAGGGCATTTGTAATTTCAGATAATTCGTAACTTCGGATAAATTTGTACTCGTTACGTTCACTAACAGCTAAATTTGAAAGGAAATTCCAATACCTATAAATTTAACATGTATTATTATTAGTTAGTTATTTCAGATTTTCGGGTTTTTTTGAATTTTCAGATTTCCATTCTTATTCTTGGATTTTCAAAATTTCCAAATGTTAAATTTATGAAATTTCGAATATTCGAATTTCCTAATTTCAAATTTTTCCAATTTCCGAAATTTCGAATTATCGGAAATTCATAATTTCGGAAATTGAAAAATTCAGAAATTTCGGGATTAACAAATTTGTCAAAATACGTTAAATGAATTTGGAACTAAACGAATTGCACATGTCTAGAAGAGAGTCACATTCTTGCCAAACCTGGAAGTGCTGTGTATTTCTCTTCCCCTCCAAAAGCTGACCAGCATGAGTGAAGAAAAAAAGTATAAGCTTCTGTAGGAGACAATTTTAAACCCATTACCTGGCCATGGGTAAAACACTGGTTTAATTTAACCACCTCACTACCACAATATTGTAAAAAATAAAATAAAAATATATGGGTAGGTGGTGTCAATATTTGGTATCGCAGAAATTGTGTATGGGAGGCCATTGCACCCCTTGAATGCCTGTGATCAAGCCATCATTAGCACAGAGCTAATCTGAGTGGTTCTGTGCCTTAAGATCGCAGTGAGCCTATTACAGCAATCAAAAAAATGTAAACAAGCTGAAAATTATATAAAATTTTTGGTACAGTGTTGCATGGCTAGTTGTAAGTCAAACTATCACAGCACTGACAAAATGGCCTAGTAATAGTAGGGTATATATAGGCTACTATTCAATTGCAAAATAAAAAAAAAATAAAAAAAAAATCTAAAATTATCGAGCCTTCAAAAAGACAATTCAGCCTGCCTTCTCTATGTTTGTTCCTCCAAATAGGCAATTTAATAATATACCAAGCCTTCCCAACACTTGAAACACTATAAAAATGCAGCTAGATACTATCATGCCAATGCCAACGCCACCCCCTACCCCATACAGTCTGCTTACTTACAGGTTTCCTTTTACCCCACTTTATTGCTCCAGCACCCTTAGCGTACTTGCATGGTATTGATGTATCAGACATTCCTGGCAGAAAAAAAATGCGAGGATAGGCTATATAGCAACATGTGCATACACATGGGTAATAATTCTTCCAGCCTTTTTTTTTTTTTTTTTTTCAAAGGAGTGTGGTGTGTATATACACGTATTATGCACATGAAAATAGTGACCAGCAATGCAGGTTTTTGAAATTTATTTAAGGATCTGTATGCATGGCAAGTCTATACCTGTGCACAGGCCCATTAAAAACTATGAGCTGCATTTAGATCACAAAAAAAAAAAAACCTTTGGATTACAGAGTAAGAATAAATATTAATAAACTGTTTTCAATTAGCATACAAATATATATTTGAAATCAAATCTTTATTATATTTTGGCAACCTATCCGTGTGTTTAGCTGGTTAGTGGGCATGGAAGAGGGAGGGAGTGGGCTGTCATTTACCATTGTGTATACACCCACATGTGTGACTCTATAGTCACATAGGCTGCTCAGATGTGATAGAGAGGAAATGCTCAGTATAGAAACTTACTGAAAATGGAGCATGTGCAGAGTTGCCACCAGAACTGCAAAATCCTTAACTGAATTAAGGACATGAACAGAAGGTGGAGATAGAAAGCAGCAGGATCAACCAGTTTTTTTTTTGCACAATGCAGAAAACGAATCTAAGAGACCGCGTGAGTATAAACAGCATGTAAAACCATTTATTGATAGGGTCACTAAACCCACATCATAAAACAAAACAGAGTATGAAAACAACATTCTGCCATGAAAACACTGTCCATGGCAAAAACGACTTACATAAGATTGGTGATAACAGCTGCCAGGAGTCCCGCTAGGACAAAGAAAGTCAGCACGCTGAGGATTGAGGTGATGACGATCATACCACCACTCCTTCCTCCAGGCCACAAATCAATGCTTCCTGGATCTTGACCTATGAATACAGACAGATGTGTGAACCAATAGTTATGATTTTTTCAAGGAAAGAAATAGAAAGAGGATGCAAAAAAAAAAATAAATAAATAAAATATATATAGCCAGTCAGTGAAGAAATGTGGGACCCTCTTTGGGAACCACTCACTCCAATCTGTGAATTATAAATGTTTGCTTCAGAACTGAGGGGTGGCTTCCTCTAGCAGCCAGGGAGTGCACCGTCCTGCCAGGAACCAAGTAAAACTGAAATATCAGATTGGGGTTGGTTTATGGGATATAAAGCAAGGCCGACTCCTAGAACCTTCTTACCTCGATTTGTAGTAATGGGAGGTGACCAGTCAGTCTCATACGTTTTAACAGATCCAGTGTAGAATGCATACTTAAAGCTAAAACAGAAAAGAATGTCATTAGTTTAGCACTAAAGGCATTTCCAAAAGTAAAACCTCCATCTAAAATCTAGGATTTTGTAGAAGGATTAAAAAGGCATAGGGTGTTCGTGAAGCTCCCTCACAAACCCCCCCCCCCCCGTTGTTACCAGCCCTCTTAGATAATTAAGATCCACTACTATGATGCTCCCTTGTTGGATACAGTCCCTCTTTGGTTTTGTGTTTGTTTGAAGTCAGATGCGCCCATATTATAGCAGAACTGAAGTCCCGTTGTAAAAAGAACGAGCAGCAATGTCTCTTCTGCAATGAAATGCCTCTACCTACCTACAGAGCTCAGCTTACAGTGCCAGGCCAGTCTCTGTATGCTGACCATCATACAAGAATATGGTTTATCTAATAGTGAAATGGGACTTTTGAGGCATAGCATTTTACATAAAACATACTACACGGGAGAATCTTATCAAATGATCTCAAGGCAGCTGGGACCATAGTCACCAAGAAAACAATTGGTAACACACTACGCCGTAAAGGACTGAAATCCTGCAGCGCCCGCAAGGTCCACCTGTTCAAGAAAGCACATGTACAGGCCTGTCTGAAGTTTGCTAATGAACATCTGAATAATTATGAGGAGAACTGGGTGTAAGTGTTGTGGTCAGATGAGACCAAAATCGAGATCTTTAGCATCAACTTAACTTGCCGTGTTTGGAGGAGGAGGAGGAATGCTGCCTTTGACCCCAAGAGCACCATCCCCACCATCAAACATGGAGGTGGAAACATTATGCTTAGGGGGTGTTTTTCTGCTAATGGGACAGGACAACTTCACCCCATCAGAGGGACGATGGACAGGGCCCATGTATGATCAAATCTTGGGTGAGAACCTCCTTCCCTCAGCCAGGGCATTAAAATGTGTCGTGGATGGGTATCCCAGCATGAAAAGAACCCAAAAACCCAAAACACACAGCCAAGGCAACAAAACAATTATAGACTGATTATTTCTTTGTCAGTGGGCAACGTACAAAATCAGCAGGGGATCAAATACTTTTTTTCACCCTCACTGTAGTTCATTTGGGCCAAGCCTACCCAAACAAACTTTCCTACACCAACATATGCATCCGCTGGGAAAGCTGTATGTAGGCTCAGCTACATATAGTATACAGCACTGTGTTCTGGGTGAGACAAGACCTTCCCTCCTTACACCAGAATAACCTCCCCATCAAAATAGATTCAGGCTGAGCAGCGCCCACATATTCCTAGGTAATCTTTTATTCTTTTCAAGGATTTTGAGATCATTGATGTCATTAATCCACCTCTCCCACCAATCAGAGGAAGCTTTGTATTCATTTTTTTTCCCTCAATATCTTTTGTTACATTTACTTTATATCATATATAAAATTGATAACATACATTTAATCAAAAAATTCATTCTCATCTTAGAATATTTGTTACCAATAACCCCTAGACCCCCCCTCCCCCCTGCTCTCGATCTGGGTCCTAAATAAGTATCTACCACTGCATATCTACCCTTTTCGCTCTCTCCTAGTCAAGCTCCCATTATTTCTGCAAACCTTATTGTATGCTTAAATTTGAGCCATTCCTTCCATTTTTCCACAAATCCTGCCCATCCCTCCTCCCCACTAAATCTCAAATACTCCATGTTAAAAATATCATCTACTCTATTTACACCAGCTCCTCAGAGTAGGGCTCTCTGGGTCCTGACAATGCCTAGGGATTAGGCTTTTAGCTGCATTCAGTAGTGAGGGAACCAAATATTCTCATATAATGGTTGACTTGAATTTTTGTCAGATGGCATAAACACTCCCATGGATCTTCTTGTACCACCATGTTTGTTATCTCTTATTATCTGTATTATTTCTCTCCAATATAGTCTAATTTTTGGACAGGTCCACCAAATATGGGACATGGTTCCCAGTTCTCCACACCCCCTCCAACACTGCAGGGTCTCCCTTTGATACTTATGGGCCTTGTCTGGGGTTATGTACCACTGCGCTAAGCATTTGAAACTCATTTCTATCATATTACTGTCCTGTGACGTTGCGAAAACCAAACAAAAAATTTTCCTCGTCTCCATCTCATTCACCTGTGTCCCCAATTCTTTCTCCCATTTGCGGATGTATGGCGGTTTCCGCATCCCATCTCTTTCCATTAGATTTTATACATTATAGATATCCCCCTTCCTTTTTGCTGTGGCCATACAGAGTTTCTCCATCGGGAGCAAATTGTCTGCTGACGGCACTGGTTGGGGGAGAGATTCAATGAAATGTTTCAGATGGAAATACCGCCAGTCATCTATTACCATCAAGTCGTTTTTTTGTTTTAACTCTTGAAATGTGCAAAACCTACCCTTCACCATTACATCCTTTAATTGTGCATTCTGCTTCTTAATCCAGTTACCAAACTGATTATTTTCACTGGGGAAAAGTAGTCTGTGTCTTTAAGTGGGATACATGGGGAATTATATCCCCATTTTTCTCTTTTGTGTATCATATCCCAAATCTCTAATGCTTTTTGTGTCATCTTATGTGTTTTCTCCTCTATATTCCTTAAATGTGCGGGAACCCAAATTATTTTCTCCAAAGCTATCTTATTTATTGCGTTTTCCAATGCCACCCAACTTTTATCTTTGTTCCCAATCTATAACCCCTGAAAGAAGAACCGCTTTATGATAGTTCTTTAAATCTGGTACCCCCAGGGCCCCCTGTTTTCTGTAATGCATTTGGGTGGCAAAAATATGAATGCAATCTATACGCTGGGGGGAGAACCTCTGGGGGAATCTAGGATGGAAAAGGACCTGGGGGTCCTAGTAGATGATAGGCTCAGCAATGGCATGCAATGCCAAGCTGCTGCTAACAAAGCAAACAGAATATTGGCATGCATTAAAAAGGGGATCAACTCCAGAGATAAAACGATAATTCTCCCACTCTACAAGACTCTGGTCCGGCCACACCTGGAGTATGCTGTCCAGTTCTGGGCACCAGTCCTCAGGAAGGATGTACTGGAAATGGAGCGAGTACAAAGAAGGGCAACAAAGCTAATAAAGGGTCTGGAGGATCTTAGTTATGAGGAAAGGTTGCGAGCACTGAACTTATTCTCTCTGGAGAAGAGACGCTTGAGAGGGGATATGATTTCAATATACAAATACCGTACTGGTGACCCCACAATAGGGATAAAACTTTTTCGCAGAAGAGAGTTTAACAAGACTCGCGGCCACTCATTAAAATTAGAAGAAAAGAGGTTTAACCTTAAACTACGTAGAGGGTTCTTTACTGTAAGAGCGGAAAGGATGTGGAATTCACTTCCACAGGCGGTGGTCTCAGCGGGGAGCATTGATAGCTTCAAGAAACTATTAGATAAGCACCTGAATGACCGCAACATACAGGGATATATAATGTAATACTGACACATAATCACACACATAGGTTGGACTTGATGGACTTGTGTCTTTTTTCAACCTCACCTACTATGTAACCATGTCTCTAGTTAATACTTGTAGACTTATTCGTGACTTTTTCCCTTTCCAGATGAACCTAAGAGAGTATCATGTTTTAAAATAAACTTGTGGTAGAGGGATCAGCAGCATCTGGTATTTATACATAATCTTCGGTAGGAGGCTCATTTTAAATATATTAATTCTCCCCAGCCATGACACATGTCTTGATGCTATTTTATTCATGTCACATTTGATTTCGTTCAGCAATGGCAAGAAGTTTGAACAAAAAAGCATGTCCAGGGACAGTGATCTTAACCCCTAGATATTTTAATTTTTTCTCTCCAGATAAATGGAAACTCCTCTTGATAGATGTATACCTCCTGTGATGGCACGTTGATTTTTAAAATCTGATTTATCCGGGTTTATTTTAAATATTCGATATTTCTCCGTATTGTTTTAATCTTTTCATCCAGTTTGGAAGAGTTAATCTGGGTAGTGTTACAAAGAAAAAAATATCGTTGGCATATGTGGTCAACTTATGTTCCTCTTCTCTTGCCATAATCCCCCTAATGTTTACATCCTGTGGTATTTTCGCCAAAATATTTTTGGATTTTAGCAGTTTACTTTTATCCTTGCTGTGGGGTACTTCTAGAGCGCTCTGATTCACTGCATGAATCTGGTGCCTACTCCCCTCTCCACCAAGGTATCTTGCATGAACCCCCAGTCTACCCTGTCAAACGCTTTTTCAGCGTCTATTGACAGGCTCTTTAATTTTATGTACCACCAGCAGTGTTCTAATTCCGTTATCCCGGCATTCTCTTCCGGGGACAAAACCTGCCTGATCAGTGTGAATTAACTCCTTCATTATCAGTTTCAGCCCTCCTGCCATTACCTTCGTGAACAACTTAATGTCAACATTCAACAGTGAAATAGGCCTGTAACTAGAACAGAGTGAGGCATCTTTTCCCTCTTTCGGTATTATAGTTATGGCCGCCTCCAATGCCTCCTTCCTTATTGCCCACTTTGTTCCTATCCCATTTATATATGAAAGCTTTGTATTCATTGATAGAACACAAACATGCCGTTAATGGCTGAGCGCTGCTTTTTCCGGGTGTGAGACACACGGTGGTCTAGTCACAAATCCGGAACACAAGGCTGTATACAGTATGTATCTGAGGCTACCTACAGTTTATACAGTGTGACCAGCAGGCACAACTATTAGTATAGGAAATAGTTTGTTTGGGCCTGCTTAGCCCAAAAAATAACTAAATAAATAAGAGCGACAGTAAAGCTTGACATCAGCTTTAAGGGTCAGTATTGGTGGCATCAGAACTGCGTCTCTCACCATGAAAGTCCATGAGAATGCAAGAGTAGCCTAAAGCGGTATTAACCCCAAAACTAAACATGAATATATTGCAGCTTACCAATCCTTAGATGTGGTGTGGCTGCATTCGTTTTCTTTTCTTTTTGGCTTAAATTTTTTTCTACAGGTGATCTAGCCAGTAAACGCACACCTTGTATTAGGGAGTGCCCCCAATCCGGATGAAGGAGCACAGCTGCATTGTCAGTCTGGGAAGCAAGGCGTTTTGGTGTACTAGCAGATTTGGATACACTAACAAATTTAGTCCAAACTCCAGCACACAATGCAGTTACAGCAACAGTTTTTTCCTTTTGGGATAAAGGTTTTACGTGAATAAATAAAAGCTGATCACTGTAAGCACCCGTCAGTGGTAAATGGTTTGTCTCAACACTTCAACTGCTAAATTTGCAGGGAAGATTGTTCTGTTGAAAGATCAACAGACTTACCGGTGACAAAAATAAATACATAAAATAAATAAAAGGGGGAAAGCAAGCCAAAAAAACAAACAAAACAAAACAAAAAAAAAAAAAAACACACCACACACACACACACACACACACACACGAATGCAGCCATCACATCTTAATAATGGGTAAGCTGCAAAAACAATAAACTAAACATTTTATTTTGGGATTAAGATGCTTAAAAGCAGCTTAGATGTGAGCAAATGGGCCTCGCTCAATTATGCTTTAGAGCAGGGGTCTCAAACTGGCAGCCCTCCAGCTGTTGCTAAACTACAAGTCCCATGAAGCATTGCAAGGCTGACAGTTACAAGCATGACTCCCACAGGCAGAGGCATGATGGGACTTGTAGTTTCACAACAGCTGAAGGGCCACCAGTTTGAGACCCCTGCTTTAAAGAGTTAGTTTTATATTTATTTGTTATACATGTAGGGTTCTCCCTTATTTTATCCTAATGAGCCTACCAGGTCGACACTTCCTGTCCTATGCCGATACTCGCTCACCATGCTGTATTTAAGGAAAAACAGCACTCACAAAAATGGTTTGTCGTTAGGTAATTTTGGTGAACTAATTGTTTCTACATATATGTTAAACGTTTGTTACAAATATTGTACTTCTTTGCTAAGAAGACTATACTGTCTTGGAAAGAAACAACTTGTCCTACTCTGACCATTTGGATTCAGCTGATAAATAAGTTTGCCTTTATATAAAAACTTACTTTTGAACTTAGAAACCTCCTCTCTTTGGCTCGGATCTCGTTTAGGATGTGGCCTGGAAGACTGCTCAGGGACGTCAGTCCAGTCATCTTTTCCATTCTCCAGCCGGTTCCAGGTAGGGGGGTTTCAGTCACTTTGGGGATGACTGTTTTCATGCCATGGGACGTATTTCCCTGGGGTGGAGTCTGGCCCTCCTTCCTCGGTTCTGTTTTAGGCTCGGTTATCGGGTCACAGGCTGAAGCACGACCCGATCGCATCAGGTGGGACAAGTATTCTGTGTCTGGCATGGTTTCTCCATGTTGTCAATACTCATTGCCATAGTGCATGAGCCTCATCCACCTTCTCCATCACATCCTTCAGGTATTTAGCATTTTGAACTCCTACCAGTTGTTCTTTGGCACTCACCCTCGCACTTCCCCATACCAGTATGGCCAGGCCAGGGCTTGGGAGGGGTTTCACTGAGCACTTCTCTGGTGTCCGTTTGAAGTTTCAAACTTCTCGGCCATTCATTTTGCAGGGACTCTTCAGGGCAGCTATTGCTCCCCTTCCCCCACGCATCCTCATTCACAAGCCGTTCATTCTCATTTCTGGGTCGTCTCGGACTTCAGGCTCTGTCCAATCGTTCACGGGACGTTTAGTTGGGTTCTGGGTAGCTTCGCAGGTCTGTAGGGGGTTCTGTCTCATCACCAAGTCAGGGGGGGGTGTTTTCTCCGGTCAAAAGGGGACACTTTTCGGATATATACTGTTGCCATCCGGGCGCACGCTACTACTCTCGATGGATTGTTACCTTCCCTTCTTCACCTAAATTTGTGTCTTTTTGCCCTCTTTTCAGGCATACTGACCAGTCAGGCCAAGGCACACCTCAGGCCTTGATGCTTAGGAGTATCACTTTCTCACTCGAAGACTGACTACAAATGGGTGTCTAGCCCTCTTACCCCAACAACGCTAGATTCAGGAAATTAGTATGGTCCCCTTTATTTGCCTTTTGTTACTCTTGGCATTGTAATGCTATTCTGATTTGTCATTGCTTTTCCATTCATACGTAGACACAACTTAAATATATACTACCATTCTCTGTACTATTGTGCTTTGTCAAGACACGGGAGGCATAGTCGGATTGTGTTGTACCCAGTTTATGGTTCTCTTGTAGAACACTTGACATTTTCAATTTTTTTTTTTTTTTTTTTTAAAGCTAAGGGAAGAAGAGCAGCAGCAGTGTTCTCACTCTAGGACAGCAATTGTGTTAGGACTGCAGAACATCTGCTGTTAACACTGCTTGGCATATCAGTTTACCAAAGAAGTGCTGTCGACTCAAACAGGATGTTACAAGCTCTGTAGATTTTTGACTAATCAACAGCAATTTCTGTACTTGAGTTTTTACAGCTGTGATCTTCAAACTACAGCCCTCCAGCTGTTGCAGAACTACACATCCCATGAGGCATTGTAAAACTCTGACAGTCACAGACATGACTAGGCATGATGGGAATTGTAGTTCCTGAACAACTGGAGGACCATAGTTTGAAGACTCGTTTTAGAGCATGTATATTAGAGATGTACTAAATAGGTTTTTTTTTTCCCCCCCACAGACAAATTTCTTAATTTCTTGCACAGCAGAAGATTGCATTGTTCCCAACTATCCCTCATATAGGAGGGACGGTCCCTTTTTTGGAACCAAATCCCTTGGTTTCTCTTCCCAAAGTTGTCCCTGTTTTTTGTCCCAAAAAGTGGTATAATTGCATTTTTTTTGTGGATAAGGAAGGAAAGAATTACATTTTTTCAAGCGTTACAAAAAAATAAAGTACAGCCAAAGCTTGTTTGGCTGTACTTCTCCCATGGATCACAGGAGTGCAGTTCCTTCTGCACTCCTGTAACCTGTTTTCAGGCTGACGTCACAGAGCCGGTCCAGGCTGGGAAAAGGTCAGGATCCACCCAGGAGCCTGGACTGGCACCTGGCTCAGCTGACTGGGAGTGAGGGGGGGGCAGAGCAGACATCGATGACTGACAGTCACCAGCCCTCTGCTCCATTCTCAGTGCTCCATGAGCAATCAGCAGGCAGGGGGACCGATGCTGCATCCACTTGGGCAAGTAGGATTAAAAAAAAAAAAAAAAAACCTATACTTCTCTTAATGCTGCCGGGGTTCCCCCTTAAGGAGATTAACCCTCAATTTGTCCTGGTGATCCTTGCAAAGAAAACAAACTAATTTTAAAGCCTCATGCACACAGGATGTTTTTGCAGCTGCTCCTACTAGCGTCTGGCAGTTTTTCCTGCCTCCAAACCTTTTATCCTAGTTTTATCAACATTTAGAGGCAGGAAAAAAAACATCTGCCAGTGCGTCCAGGAGCAGCAGGGTTTGGGCAGGAAAAAAAAAAAAAAAAAAGCGCTTGTAAAACGCCTCTAAAAGAGTGTTATTGTTAGGCACATTTAAACACTTGTGCGTTAGTTTCAACTGTTAAAATTAAATTATTTTTTTTTACTTTTAGACAAAATTTAATTTTAACCGTTGAAACTAACGCACAAGTGTTTAAATGTGCCTAACAATAACACTTGTTTAGATGCGTTTTACAAGTTTTTTTTTTTTTTTTTTTTACTTTTATAGACAAAAACACCCACACACACGTCCACTGTGCATGAGACCTTAGTGTTGTCACCTGACCAAAAGGCAAAAAGGTAGATCTTCCTTTACTGGTTTCCAGAGACAATTTTTTTAAGAGGGGAACCCCCCCCCCCCTCACTTCCTGTTGCCTGTCAGAGGAAGTGAGAGGCTAACTCCTGAATAGGTCACAGACAGAAAAACAAACTGACAAGGGTTTTCAGTCAATCTCCACACTCTATCCAAAAGGTTTTCTTTAGTTTTCAATACATACAGTGGGGACGGAAAGTATTCAGACCTACTTAAATTTTTCATTCTTTTGTTATAATGCAGCCATTTGCTAAAATCATTTAAGTTCATTTTTTTCCTCATTAATGTACACACAGCACCCCATATTGACAGAAAAACACAGAATTGTTGCCATTTTTGCAGATTTATTAAAAAAGAAAAAAAGAAAAAAAAAAAAAAAAAAACTGAAATATCACATGGTCCTAAGTATTCAGACCCTTTGCTCAGTATTTAGTAGAAGCACCCTTTTGATCAAATACAGCCATGAAGTCTTTTTGGGAAAGATGCAACAAGTTAGTCACACCTGGATTTGGGGATCCTCTGCCATTCCTCCTTGCAGATCCTCTCCAGTTCTGTCAGGTTGGATGGTAAACGTTGGTGGACAGCCATTTTTAGGTCTCTCCAGAGATGCTCAATTGGGTTTAAGTCAGGGCTCTGGCTGGGCCATTCAAGAACAGCCATGGAGTTGTTGGGAAGCCACTCCGTTATTTTAGCTGTGTGCTTAGGGTCATTGTCTTGTTGGAAGGTAAACCTTCGGCCCAGTCTGAGGTCCTGAGCACTCTGGAGAAGGTTTTCGTCCAGGATATCCCTGTACTTGGCCGCATTCATCTTTCCCACGATTGCAACCAGTCGTCCTGTCCCTGCAGCTGAAAAACACCCCCACAGCATGATGCTGCCACCACCATGCTTCACTGTTGGGACTGTATTGGACAGGTGATGAGCAGTGCCTGGTTTTCTCCACACATACCGCTTAGAATTAAGGCCAAAAAGTTCTATCTTGGTCTCATCAGACCAGAGAATCTTATTTCTCACCATCTTGGAGTCCTTCGGGTGTTTTGTTTTTTTTTAGCAAACTCCATGCGGGCTTTCATGTGTCTTGCACTGAGGAGAGGCTTCCGCCATAAGGCCCCGACTGGTGGAGGGCTGCAGTGATGGTTGACTTACTACAACTTTCTCCCATCTCCCAACTGCATCTCTGGAGCTCAGCCACAGTGATCTTTGGGTTCTTCTTTACCTCTCTCACCAAGGCTCTTCTCCCCCGACAGCTCAGTTTGGCCGGACGGCCAGCTCTAGGAAGGGTTCTGGTCGTCCCAAACGTCTTCCATTTAAGGATCATGGAGGCCACTGTGCTCTTAGGAACCTTAAGTGCAGCAGAAATTTTTCTGTAACCTTGGCGAGATTTGTGCCTTGTCACAATTCTGTCTCTGAGCTCTTTAGGTAGTTCCTTTGACCTCATGATTCTCATTTGCTCTGACATGCACTGTGAGCTGTAAGGTCTTATATAGACAGGTGTGTGGCTTTTCCTAATCAAGTTCAGTATAATCAAATACAGCTGGACTCAAATGAAGGTGTAGAACCATCTCAAGGATGATCAGAAGAAATGGACAGCACCTGAGTTAAATATATGAGTGTCACAGCAAAGGGTCTGAATACTTAGGACCACGTGATATATTTCAGTTTTTCTTTTCTAATAAATCTGCAAAAATGTCAACAATTCTGTGTTTTTCTGTCAATATGGGGTGCTGTGTATACATTAATGAGGGAAAAAAATAAACTTAAATGATTTTAGCAAATGGCTGCAATATAACAAAGAGTGAAAAATTTAAGGGGGTCTGAATACTTTCCGTCCCCACTGTACTCTTTACAAGTTTACATCAATTGTTGTGTATGACATGTACCCTGGGAGGTAGGAGACTGGAGCAGCAACAAGACCCAACTAAACAAAGACAGAACTTGAGTAGGCTATAACTCCTACCACCCTTTTCTCCCAGGATTTTTCACAAAGGCTTAATGTGGATGAAGTAATACCTGTATGCTGTGTTACTTTGAAGAGCACCATTGCAAGGGTTTTTATTAAAGCAGTCGGTGTCATTCCCCACTCGAACAACATAGTTATTCAGGGTATCCTGCACCTGGGAGAGGTCATAGAGCTGAGATGACGTTGGAGGATTGGTGCAATTGGGATTGTTAAAAACGGCAGCCACATACGGTCCTGTGGCTCCAATGTTTGTTGTTGAGTACCTGCTGTTGGCTGAGAGTACGAGGTTTGTGGCATCTGAAAAACAATAAAAGTAAATTTAAACCCAATCACTAAAATCTCATACCAACTTTAAATCCATTATTGCGATTTCAAAAGTTGCTTTTATTATGGCACCTTTCATTAAAATAATACTCAGATATCCTGCAATTAGGGCCTTTACCAGGAAATCCCTGAACAAAGTACCAGGTATCTGTGCCTTTCTCCCAGTTATGCTCCATGTATTGTCACACAATCATATGGGGGTGTAGAAAACACGTAGCTGTCTCAGCACACGTTACATCGGCATGGCTCAATGTTGTCACCATCAGAAAACCCGCTTTGAAAAATTACTTTTAACCATATAGTGAATCGTGTGTGGGCATTTTTTACATCAACGCCAATGACTTTTTTTGGGTTCCATTGAAGAGAAAAAAAAAAATTAGTAATGATGAAAAACAAATTCTTTGTTTGTGTTGCAACAAGTCCAGCATAATTGTTTGTTGTTTTTTTTTTAACCAGTGAGTGTTTTTCACATCATGCAAAAAATGAATATGAATGAATAAATGAATGATCATGGTAATGAAAACCATTAATAAATTTTGATCACAACTTTAGATCAAAACTGAAAACGAGCATAGCACCACAAAAACAAACAAAACAAATAAAAAAAATAGAAGAATGGAGGCTCTTCTAGCCACAAAGAATGTGCCAGCTTTATATTAATGGCCATAGTTTTGGAAACTGATATCTAACCAGTTTACGTAGGGGAGATTGTCAGGTGTCCACACACTTTTCACTATACAGATCAGAGAGGTACACTCCCTGCCATAACCAATTAACAAATTCTGTGGCAACAATAAATAAGGCCTAGTACACACTAGTAGTTTTTTTTCCCCCATTCAACCTGGCAGGGCTAAACAGGACAGAAAAAAAAAAAAAAAAAAAACAAACACACACCACACACCGCACAGCTCGGAGGACCGCTGTGCTAACCATGCGATGTTAGGACAGCAATCTCCCCAGCTGTGTTCTGAAAGGCAAGCATTTGGGATCTGTAAAAAGGTAAGGTCCCAGTGTCAATATATAGAGTGCTTCAAGTGTATGTTTGAACTAGGGACTCAGATTTTTTTTCCCTTAACAGCTGGAACATACAGTACATTCTTTTCATGAAAATTTGCATAGATTCCCATTTTACTCAATGTGACCCACCATGTTTCCCAATTCTATTTAACTAGAGAATGTACGCAGAAGACTAAGCAAGATGGTTAATATTTAATGCAAATGTGTTTAATTGAAATGAACTCCAGATTAAAACTTCTTCTCACTTTTGGATATAGTGAAGGAGTTAGAACCTCTGTAGGGCTAGAAGTAAGAGTAGTCCTACTCTACTTGTTCTGTAATGTTGAAGATGTTTCACCGCTTATCCAAGCAAATTCTTCAGTTTTAATTAGTGAAGTGGCTTCTTCCATTTTCATTATAGCTAAAAAAGCTGTTTGGATAAGTATTGAAACGTCCAGTTGAATGTGACTGCTACTGATTATACCATGGCTGGATAAAGGAGACTCTTCACAGACATCTAGGGCTTTATTGCTATCTGTGTTTCTATTAAAGCGTTTGTTAAGCCTTTTTTTTGTTGTTTTGTTTAACCACTTGTCAACCAGCTGCCGTCATTATACTGTGGCAGGTCGACGCGATCCTGCGAACAGTTGTAGCTGTACATTGACTCCTTTAGGCGGGATAGCAGGGGTGCCAGTGCTCGTGACCAGCAGTCGCTGCAATCATGGGCTTGAGAGGCAGAACAGAGACATGTGTAAACACACTCATCCCTGTTCTGTAAGGAGAGGAGATGCAGATCGTGAGTTCCTAATAGCTAGGAACCACGATCTGTCATCTCCTATAGTCAGTCCCCTCCCCCTACAGTTAGAGCACAGTCAGGGAACACAGTTAACTCCTTGATCGCCCCCTAGTGTTAACCCCTTCCCTGCCATTGACATTTTTACAGTAATCAGTGCATCTTTATAGCACCGATCGCTGTATAATTGTCAATCATCCCAAAAATGTGTCAAGTGTCCACCATAATGTCGCAGTCTCGCAAAATTAAAAAAAAAAAAAAAAAAAAAAAAAAAACACCCAAATCTGTCCCTTTTGTAGACGCTTTAACTTTTGCGCAAACCAATCAATATTGCGCTTATTGCGATTTTTATTACCAAAAATATGTAGAAGAATACATATCGGCCTAAACGGAGAAAAAAAAAAAAAAAAAAAATTAGTTTTAGCCACTTCCCGACCAGCGCACGCCGATTTAGGTCGGCAGAATGGCACGGCTGGGCAAATGGGCGTACCTGTAAGTCCCATTGAATTCCCCGCCATGCCATTGCGTGCGTGCGTGCCGCCACGCGCCGGTTGGGAGCTCCGCGAGTCGGGTCGCACGGACTCGATCGCCGCAGGGATACCCGTGATCGCCTCACGGAGAGAACGAACGGGGAGATGCTGATGTAAACAAGCATCTCCCCATTCTGCCTGTTGACAGTGTCACTGATCTCTGCTCCCTGTCATCGGGAGCAGAGATCAGTGACGTGTCACAGCTAGCCCATCCCCCCTACAGTTAGAAAACACTCCCTAGTACTGACTTAACCCCTCCCCCTAGTGGTTAACTGCTTCACTGCCAGTGTCATTTACACAGGAATCAGTGCATTTTTATAGCACTGATTGCTGTATAAATGACAATGGTCCCAAATAGGTGTCAAAAATGTCCGATGTGTCCGCCATAATGTCACAGTCACAATAAAAAACGCTGATCGCCGCCATTACTAGTAAAAAAAAAAAATAAATAAATATATATGAATAAAAATGCCATAAAACTATCCCCTATTTTGTAAACGCTATAACTTTTGCGCCAAACGCTTATTGCGATTTTTTTTTAACCAAAAATATGTAGAAGAATACGTATCAGCCTAAACTGAGGAAAAACTAAGTTACTTACTGGTAACGTTCTTTCCCGTAGTCTTTCAGGACAGCCATCTGAGAGCTTGGCTCTTCCCCTCTGTTGGAAACACCTGCGCCAGCTTCTATAAATTTCCTCCTCCCCTGCTGGCTCCTCAGTTCTTTAAAGAGCACCTCCAGTCCGCTGGGGAGACACAAGAACATATGATACACATAATTCATTATATCACATTTCCTGTAAGGAAATCTCTAGGTCTTAATACACAATTGGGTGGGTACCCAGCTGTCCTGAAAGACTACGGGAAAGAACGTTACCAGTAAGTAACTTTGTTTTTCCCCTAATCGTCTTTCAGGACAGCCACCTGAGAGGATAAACAAGCACTTATCCTAGGGCGGGACCACGGCTTGTAAGACCTTGCCTCCAAAGGTCTGACCTTTAGCCGCCCAAAGATCCACTCTATAGTGTCTTACAAAAGGTGGCAAAGCTGGACCAGGTTGCCGCTTTACAAATCTGTTCCGGCATTGCTCCAGCTCTTTCTGCTTGCGACGCAGCTATAGCCCTGGTGGAGTGTGCTCTGATACCCTCTGGGACCTGCATGCCTCCTAACCTATAAGCCTGTTCAATGGCTTCTTTTAGCCATCTGGCTATGGTCCGTCTTGAGGCCTTATGCCCTTTCCTCACTCCAGAAATCAAAATAAATAAGGAATCCATCTTCCTAATCTCTTTTGTTGCTTCTAAATAATGCAAGACGCATCTCCTCACGTCTAGACTATGGAACCTTACTTCTTGTTCTTTAGAAGGATTTGGGCAAAACGATGGTAACACAATCTCCTGGCCTCTGTGGAAATGCGAGGACACTTTAGGCAGAAATGCCGGATCCATCTTAAAGATTATGCGATCTGGAAAAATCTGACAAAGGGGGGGCCTGATTGATAGGGCCTCCAACTCACAGGCCCTTTTTGCTGTAGTAATTGCCACCAAGAAGACTGCTTTAAGCGTCAGCATCTTCAGGTTGCAACTATCCACTGGTTCAAAAGGGGTCTTCTGTTATAGTTTGCAGCACTAATGACAGATCCAACTTTGGAAAGACTGTACCTTGTATTGGTCTTTGCTCAGTGATCTAAAGAGTCTGATTACCCACAGATCAGATGCCAATCTCTTTTCCAGGTAAACTGAAAGTGCTGACACTTGACTCTTAAGCATGCTAAGACTTAGTCCTTTGTCTATCCCATCCTGTAGAAACTCCAGGACTGCTACTGAGCTTTGTATATGGACTTTGTCTGTACACCATCTGTTAAAAACATCTCCATACCTTTTGGTAGATGTTCCGTGTTTCAATCTTCCAGCTTTTCAGCATTGTGTCTATTAGACGGCCTGAGAACCCCTTTGCTTCTAGCAACTGCTCCTCAGACACCATGCAGCCAAGTTCCATCTTTGCACTTGGGGGCAGTGTACTGGACCCTGGGAGAGTAGATCTTCCTGGATCGGTAATAACCAGGGGGGGTTCCACCGCGAGTTCTCTGAGCATAGAGAACCTTGGTCTCCTGGGCCAATAGGGGCTATGAGAATTAGTGTTGTATTCTCTGTACGTAACTTCCTTATTACCGCTGGTAGTAGTACCGGTGGGGGAAAAGGCATAGCACTTGTTGAATGCCCACGTTTGTGCTAACGCATCTACCCCGAGCGCTCCGTACTCTCTTTTCAGGGAGAAGAACGCTCTGACTTTCCCGTTTTCCTTTGAGGCAAACAAGTCCACCTGAGGTATTCCACAATTTTGAGCAATCTGCTCGAATACCTCCTGCTTTAGCGCCCAATTGCCTTCTTTCACTTTTTTCCTGCTGAGGAAATCCGCCACTTTATTTATTTAAGTCCCCCTTCAAATGGACTGCTGACAATGAGAGTATGTTTTCTTCTCCCCATTTCAAGATTTCCTCTGCTAAGGTCCACAGGGTTCCGCTTCTCTGTTCCCCAGTTTGTTTATATAGGCGATCGCTGACACATTGTCGGACCTGACCTGCAAATGGTGACCCCTCAACTCTTTCTGGAACGTTTGAAGTGCATACCGTACTGCTCTCAATTTCTTCCAGTTGGATGATATCATCTCCTCTTTTCCCCAAGTCCCTTGTGATATCCGAGAGCCCAAATGTGCTCCCCACCCTACGCCGCTCGCGTCTGGTTAAAATTCTGCTCACAGCCGTCCTTTGTTCATGTTCTCTGTTCTCCGCCACCATAGGGTTCTTTTTACCCTTGCTGGCAATAGAACCTTGGTGTCTAAGGACTCCTGCCTGTGATCCCATATCCTTAACAGGAACACCTGCAGTGGCCGGAAATGCAGGCCTGCCCACTGTACTGCTGGGATTGCAAATGCTAACAGTCCCACTGTTGACATTATCTGCCTTATGGTACATGGTAAGTTGGCTTGTAATCTGATTACTTATCTCTGAATTTTCCCTATTTTCTCTTTGGGAAGAAACAGTCTTTGTTGCGCTGAGTCTATGACATAAATTGTAAATTGGATTATTCCAAATTTACCAGCCAACCTAGACTATCTAAAAACATTTGCGTATAGCTAAGGTTTTGTAGTAACTTCCTGGGCGACTCTGCCAACAGGAGAAGGTCGTCCAAGTAGGCAATGATGGATATGCCTTTAACCCGTAATGGTGCCAGAGCTTCGGCCAGAATTTTTGTAAAAATTCTGGGCGATGAGGAGAGGCCGAAGGGTAGAGCCTGAAATTGAAGGTGCATGATTCCTGCTTCTGTCTTTATTGCTAAACTCAGGAATTTCTGACACTCCTGGTGTATCGGGATGTGGAGGTATGCGTCCTTTAGGTCTAAGGAGACCATATAACAGTTTGGGGGCAATAGTGCCCTTACTGAATATATGGACTCCATTATGAACCTCTTGTAGGTTATGGACAAATTTAGAGGTTTGAGGTTGAGGATTGGTCTGACCTTCCCCAAAGTTTTCTGCACTCCGAATATGTGGGAGTAGAAACCTTGCCCTCTTTCTCCTTTTGGTACCTTGATAATCACCCTTTGTTCTTGGAGTTCCTTTAAGGATCTCATTAATCCTCTGGCCTTCTCCTTGATCCTTGGAAGTTTGGTGATGTATAACCTGTTTGGGGGTGATCTTGAGAACTCTAAACGATATCCTTCCTTTGTTCTCAGAATAAATTGGTTGGAAGATATTTCTTCCCAATGCGGGAGGTAGGCCCCCAGTCTCCCTCCCACTGCGAATACTTTGTCATTTCTTTGGGTTTGACCAGGACGACGAAAAATCGCCCCTCCCTTGCCTTTCCCTCTCTGAACCCAAGGTTTCCTCTGGGTCTCCATTTTGGGAGTTGTAAAGCCGGATCTTGTGTTCCCTCTTTGCCTCTTCTTACTTTGTTGTGGCGGTTTCCAATTTGCTTTACGCTTCAATGGGAACGCCTTCTTCCTATCTGCAGTTTGGTCCAGCACCTTTTCTAACCCTGGTCCGAACAGCAGATCCCCTGTAAAGGGAATCCCGCAGACTTTGGCTTTGGACGCGCAGTCACCTTGCCATGTCTTAAGCCAAAGGGCCCTTCTTGTGGAATTGGCTAGTGCGGAGGACCTGGCTGCCATCCGAACCAGTTCTGCGGAAGCGTCTGCGATATAAGCAAGACCTCGCAGCAGTGTGGGAAATGAAGCCAGAATCTGCTCTTTCACAGTTCCTTATTCAAAGTGAGCCTGTAATTGATTTAACCAGAATTCTAGGTTCCAAGCCACCACCGCGACTGCCATAGCTGGCTTCAGGCTTCCCACTGTCTAGTCCCATGATTTCTTTAACAATGAGTCCATCCTTTTATCCATTGGCTCAGAAAGAACCCCCATGTCCTCAAATGCCAAGTCCGTGTGCCTTGACACACTGATGCTGGGTCCTCTGTGAAGGGAAACCGTCTTTTTAAGGCCTTAGAAAAAAAAAATGGCTTTCAGGTTCCTGCCACTCTTTCTTAATAGCCTCTATTAGGACCTCATGAACAGGAAAATTCCTCTTTTCCCGTTCCCCTAGGCCCTCATACATCTGATCGTGCAAGGATAACGGTTTCTTTTCTGTTGATATACCTAGCGTAGTATAAAATGGCCCCCAAAAGGTGATCTACCTCTTCTAATGAGAGCTTGTATTGGGATGGCTTCCTGGAATCCCCATCCAGAACTTCACCCTTAGAATCTTGGGAGCCGGAAGTTGCACTGTCAGGTTCCTCTTCCACCTCCTCTCTAGGGGCTACTGAAGGACCTGCACTAGTGGAGGGTATTGCCTGTGCTTTTGGTACCGTTGTTGTCGGAGGAGCAGTCTGAAACTGTGGCAGTTGAAACCCTTCAAAAAAGTTTTTGAAGGATTCGAAAGTATTGGACAATTCCTTAACGGATGCCGCTAGCTCACCCTGCTCTGAAGAATGTTCTTGTACTAGTTTACTAATACAATCCTTGCATAATGTTTTTTCCCAGGAATCTAAGGGTAATTTTACAGGAAGGGCACCTCCTTTTTGAAACATGAGGGGCCCTGGTTTTCTCTGTTTTCTGAAAAGACATAAGAAAAAAACCCATACCATTAACACACAGTACCCTTCCCTGCATAATTGCAGGAGTGCAACACTTTCATTCGGGCTTGCTTGCCTCACCAGGGGCCCTATGAATCCACCCTCTGACACCTGAGGGTCTTTAACCTGCTCCCCCCCCTTGCACCTGTCCCACACTAATGATGGGGGAGGGGCGGTGGTTCAGGCAAGGGGAGCTCCACCCTAGGTTCCCCTTACCTTAACCAGGCTGGAGCTGGTCTCTGCTGGAGCAGTGCGGTCCAAGTCCTCTGCATCCGCCATCCTCATGTCACCTCCGGAGCTTCTGCTGTCTCTACAGCATGTACAGCTCCTCTCCAGCCCCATGCCTGGCTCCCTTTCAACGTTTGCGGCCGGAACCAGAAGCCGCGAACCCGGAAGTGCACGCCCCTTCTGGTCGGATATGACGTCACCCGCCACAGACAGCGCAATCCCAGTACCCGGCGTGTTACTATGCCACACGCTGCTGGGGGCATGAGACTGCAGGAGCTACGCTCCGCTTCACTGCGCTCAGTGATGAAAGGGAAGCCCCCCCGACCTCTACCTGCGCTCAGGGATGCGGGTGTGGCAATATCCAGAAGAGTTTTCCTGACCAGGTTAGTGTTATAACCGCTGCGGGTGTACACACTAACATTTTCCCTGGTCTCTCCTAGGAGTCTACTCCTCTTTCAGGACATGCTGCCTGAGCCTCCCTGGCTCTCCTGGCTGGTTCCTGTGGTGTCTCCCCTCTGGAGGAAAACACAAATAACTGAGGAGCCAGCAGGGGAGGAGGAAATTTATAGAAGCTGGCGCAGGTGTTTCCAACAGAGGGGAGGAGCCAAGCTCTCAGGTGGCTGTCCTGAAAGACGATTAGGGGAAAACAATAAATTATTTTTTGGGGATATTCATTATAGCAAAAAGTAAAAAAGAATGCGTTTTTTTCAAAATCGTTGCTATTTTTTGTTTATAGCGCAAAAAATAAAAAACAGATGATCAAATACCACCAAAAGAAAGCTCTATTTGTGGGGAAAAAAAAAAGTCAATTTTGTTTGGGTACATCGCACGACCGCGCAATTGTCAGTTAAAGCGACGCAGTTCCGTATCGCAAAAAATGGCCTGGTCATTGAGCAGCCAAATCTTCCGGGGCTGAAGTGGTTAAACTGCCAGCCGCTCTACTAGAGTCTGGCATAGCACACTGTGTAAATCCTTTCTAAAAACGAGTAGTGCAAATAGCCATTTAGAACTGTCTTCAGGCCGGTCACGTGACTTGCGGCCTCTTTTCAGCTCCGATACACGGCTACTGCAGAAGCCCTGTCTTGAAGCTGTAAAGCGGCCGCGAGTCACATGACTGGCCTGAAGACAGCTCTAAATAGCCATTTACACTGCTCGTTTTTAGAAAGGATTTACAGTGTGCTTATGCCAGCCTTTAATAGACAGGCTGGCAGTGAGAATTTTAGGTTTTTCATTTTCAATAATAGCGGTGGGGGGCAGATAGAGAGGTCGCTGACAGGCAGGAAGGAGGGGGGGGGGGGGGTGAGAGCAGAGCAGGGCAGGGTATGACGGAGGAACGTACTTTGACCACGGTGATCAGGGACGAGTAGCCCTGGTTATCGTGGTAAGTTTAGAGAGGGGCATACAGGAAGTGGAGGGTTTAGGGGTTTTTTTTCACAGTTTAGAGGGAGGCAGATTACACAGCCCAAGCACTGTGCTGTTTAATCTGCTTTAAAAGGACCAGAATCTGTATTTTTTTTTTTGGGGTTAAACACTTAAGGAAAATGACCCCCCACTAGCTGGCCTGGTAACATCCATCATATAATCCTGCACAGAAGTCAAGTGACCAGCCCTTGGTGAATTCTACATAGCATTAGTGATCTGCAGTGAGGGCATCCCCCTTTATAGGCAACATTGCTGGACCAGTCTCACAAAGCAAAATGCAGCCTGTCCTCGCTATAGAATGCTTTGATCCTCACTGTCAAGTCCTGTCTTTTTCAGGTCACTGTAAAGGCTAGCTGCCAGAGGATTTCCACACACCTGCCAAACAGAATGGCCGATCCGGGCCTATGCAAGCATTTTTTGTTTACAAGTCAAGTACTCCTTTTTGTCAGCTTACAAAGCCCCCAAACCCCCCCCCCCCCCGCGCAAGTGTCAGTGTGTAATGATCACATAACTCAGATCAGAGCCGCAGATGTACATCGGTGTCTCTTCTCCTCCCCGGCTCCTTCCCTTATCTGTGTAAGAGGAAGTCATCAGAGCCAAGGAAGAGGCTGCGGCTTCAGTCCCCTCTGCCATGCGTCAGTGTGAAAGGCAGCCGGCGAGGAGAGATGCCGGCTGCCATACAGAGCCAGTATTGTAGTGCGTAGACCACCGAACACCCTGCCGGCAAGTCGCTGCTCCAGCAGGATTCAGTAGGCATGGTCCTGGCGGTATGGGTTCCTCTGCCCGCCGCCCCCACCCATGCTGGCACCCTCAGGCGGCTACCTGGGCTGCCTTATGGTGGCGCTGGCCCTGCACCTACTGAAGCATTGGAGAGAGCTGCGGATTTCTAACTTTAAACGAAGGGGGTTTAAAAAAGGAGAAGTGTAACCAAAGCTCTTTTGGCCATACTTCTCCTGTAGATCACAGGAGTGCACTCAGTTCTAAACTCCTGTGACCTAGATTCAGCTGAGAGCAGGCTAAAGCCTACTGACGGCTTAAATACCAGAGGCGGTCCAGGCTTTGCAGGGATCCCTACTATAATGTCAGGATCCTCTTAGATGCCTGAACAGCAGCTGGCTCAGGCTCTCAGCGCACTGCTGAGATCCTGAGCCAGCGGCTCCAGAGAGTGCTGTAGGGGCAGAGCAGAGAGTAGTGATTGAAACAATGTTTTGGGTGGACTGACAAAAGATTTTTGGATAAAGTGGAGAATGATTGGCAATTAGCTGCTTTGTTAGGTTTTTATAGACATACTGTATGTCCCTCTGGGAGGACTTTCCTCACACCTTGTCCTATGGACAGAAGTGATAAAAAAAAAAAAAAAAAAAAAAAAAAAAAAAAAGAAGGGGGGAGAGGAAGACCTGAAGGGAATGGTCCACACTCCAAAAACAACAAAAATCAGCCATTAACTGACCCTATACTACCTTATATTTGCTTAAAAAGACCTTGGAATTGATTTACTAAAACTGGAGAGTGCAAAATCTGGTGCAGCTCTGCAGAGAAACCAATCAGCTTCCAGATTTTATTGTCAAAGCTTAAAAATTGAACAAGCTGAAGTTCAAAGCCGATTGGCTACCATGCACAGCTGCACCAGATTTTGCACTTTTCAATTTTAGTAAATCAACCCCACTGCCACCAGACTGTAGAGACCTTTCTTGTGACATCCAAAAGCCTTGAGACTGCTGCCATCTTGGATACGATGTCAAAAACCCCAGCACTGTCACTCAAGTGACACTCTATAGTGCATCTACCTAAAAGACTATATAGGAAGGTTAGGTAAGGGGAGAGGCAGCTGGGCCAGCACAGACAGCAAATAGACACTCCCAGGAGAGGAAATGGCTATGAAGTGCGAAGGGGGAAGTGGTAGGGTTTTGGCTCTTGGAGTGGTCTTGTTTTCTAGCAAGTTCGCACTGCAAGTGAATAGAAAAAAAAAAAAAAAATTGTATATAGTTTGTTTACCAAAAAGAAAATCTCGGCAAGAAAATGTCTGTTCCTTTACCTGCAATTTTTTTTGTACATTTTGTGATTAACTGATACGCTGTGCTAATTTCAACATTTTCATCTAGTAGTTAAGCAGTACTTACCACTCCGGACCACGTACAGATATACGGTCTCTGTAGTCTGTCTGTAGCAGTAGGGCTTTTCCAAAGCAATGGTGGTCTGGGTTGGGTTAAACTGGAAGATTTTACCATTTGCCAACAATGGCACCACAGCTACAGCTGAAGAATGGAAGGAATGAAAGCAATTGAATAAAGCTAAATATATGCAAAGAATACTTAAGCATATTGCATGGCAAAAAAAACAAAAAAAACAAAAAAACCACCACACATGCATTTTATAAAAAGAAAGTGTATAAAACATTTATAAAGAAGAGAGGGGGGGGGGGGGACTTAAAAACTACTAGAAGTACCCAATCTAGCCTGTAATCTACAGTAGCACTCTGCAATCATGCTTGGCTGCATGCACATGTCCCAATCGTAAACATACTAACTGGAGGGGAGAGCAGAGTGATGACCCATCAATCAGCTGCTTCTTCAGCATCCAATCTGCAGGGTCTATGTGAGCCTTCTGTCACTTGCATGACTGATTCCATTGAGTTGGATTTTAGATTGTAAGCTCTCACAACCCTTCTTACCCTCTTGTCTTAAAACTGTTGTGTAACCGTACTGTCTCCCTTTGTTGGTATATTACTGCACAAACTGTTGGAACTCGCTAAATCATGAATAATAATCACCAAACCCCCAAAAATATGTGTAATAATATCAACACTGGTTGAACAGGACTGCAATTCTTTTGGCAGGCAAAAGAACTCCCATATATGTTCTTTAATTGTGTACTCCAAAGTTTACTTGATGTTCAGGCTAAAGACAAGATGGGTGATTTTGAGGGTGAAAAAAAAAAAAAAAAAAAAAAAAAAAAAAAAGAAGAAGGAAGAAGAAGGAGGGGAATCCTAAAGTGTGATTTAATGTCTTTTATGTAAATAAAACTAGACATTTTGGAACTCATTTACAAACCACCTATGAAGAGCTGCATTGCTATAACATGGGAAAAGTTCAAGAAAAGTCTAGCTGAGTAATGCAAGGCTTCCTAAATTTTTTTTTTTTTTTTTTTAAATGCTCTAATGATCCCAAACTGACTTAAACATGCCAAACCATGGAACTTCAGGCAGCATAGCCAGGTTAGTGACCTCTTTTCTCCACTGCAGTTAATAAATATTAAAGGCCAACTTTCTAATTAATACTTACTGGCTCTGTGCAACGATATTGCACCGAGCAGTTCCTTACCTCCTCATCTGTCCCCCACCTGTGCGGTCCATTGCTTCTTCCTCCAAGTGCCCCCTTAGCAAGCCATGTGCTATGAGGGCACCTGTGCAGGCAGGCAAGCTTGCTCGCAGGCCTGGTTGTGTGTATCCATAGATATATACAGCACCGGTAAGTCATGCAAAAAAACTCCCTCCTCACAGAAGTTTGACTAAAAACAGCAGGAGCCAATGCCTCCCACTGTCCTCAGGGTCTCCTGTGAGACCTGGAAGAGGAGAGTGATGCTGCAGCTGGGACAGCGCTGGATTGGTGAGAGGAGGCAGGTAAATGGGAGTTAGAACAAGTAGTGGGATTTTTGTTTTACCTTAATGCAAAACAAAACAAAAAAAAAAAATACAAGGGTAAACAAACCTTTTTTAAGATTAGAACCACTTATAGCTTAGTCCTTCACTCACACCTGGCCTGTCAACTAAGAAAAAAAAAGGAGCATCTTCACTCGCCAATTAGCAAATTCCTTTTAGGCTGGACGGACACACACACACACACACACACACACTACAATCTGACTGTACAATCTCCATTATAGTTACTAAATCGATGTCATGCGTGTCACAGATCAGCTGCAGAGCTGTGTCTCACCTTTACTACTGTAGGCCGGCTGGCACCTGTTTCCTCCATCTTGTGTCAAGCTCTGCAGCTATGGGTTTCGCCGGCTCCACCCGTTGTAAAAGTGGGTGGAACTCCACTTTAAGCAACTCTTCAGCATCCCTCACTAAACTGTGCACTGTAAACGAATTAGATTTTTTTTTTTTTTTCCCCAGCACCTACTGTATATCTGCTGTATTCATTTTTCACTTCCACCTCCCTGGCCGCGGCCCATCGCATCATTTCCTGTTTGCAATGCCTTCTGGGAAGGGGCGGCAACTTCCTCTGACACTGCTGTTGCTATGGAAACCTGACCTGAAACCTATTACACTGCTTGTGCTGCACTGAGCATGTGCGAGATCTGCAAGGATGAGATCCAGGAAGAAATACAGTCTGGCTTCAGATGCCCACACTTAAGATGGCCACGGCCTGCTGCAAGTTTATGAAATAACAAACTACTGCTATAAACTAACAAAACAGACCTTAGTTTACAGACTAACTTTAGCTTTAACTAGAATACATTAAGCTTGTGTATTATAGGGGTATTTTTATTTAAAAAGTATAATTTCGGCCGGAACACCACTTTAATATAGGATTCCTTCCTGCTACTTCCTGTCCAGCCCCTCATATGTTTCTCTATTTAAATCCCTTCTGACCAGCTACTGGTTGCTTGAGCAACATTTGTTTCTAAAGCTCCCTTCATGTAACCTGCCTTAACCTGAACTCTTGTGAACTGATCTCTTGTGTACCGACTCGGCTTGTTCTGATTACGTTGTCTGCAGCCCGCCCTGACCTTGGCTCGCTATCCGGCTCTCCTTTGCTTCATCCACCCATCCATCCTTGTCTGACAGTGTCTTCTGGTACTTCCCACGCGAGCAGGGTGAACCCGGGGGTTGTGACCTGGGGTCAGCACGCAGCTAAGCCCAAACCCTCATGAGGGGGTCCCTGGCAGAATACTGTCTGGCCCTTAGACTCCACGCCTTGGGGGATCCCATGTCACCTGCTCGCCTGTGGGCTCACTGTAGGTAGTACCGTGACAGTTTGCTCAAGCCATGAGCGCCTCTGAGAATCGGCCACTGACCGAGGATCAAATGCAACATCTAGTTCAGAGATTTAGCTCCCAGCAAGCAAACCAAGAGCAAATAATGCTGGTTCTTCAGGATCTTGCCTCCCGTCTGGATCGTCTGCAACTCACTACAACTTCAGCTCCTCCCGTTCCTGCTTCTGCTTCAGCTGCTCCCATGTTACCTGCTACACCTGGCAATCCCTGCCTGCATCTGCCGTCGCCACCTCGTTTTTCTGGCGACCCTAAGGCTTGTTGGGGCTTCATTAATCAGTGTTCCATCCACTTTGAACTTTCCAGGCACCATTTTCCAACTGATTGCACCAAAGTCGCATATATTATCGCTCTCCTCTCCGGTGATGCTCTAGCTTGGGCCTCCCCACTCTGGGAATCACACGATTCTATCGCCTCCGACCTCCAACTCTTTTTGGATGCATTCCGGAAAACTTTTGATGAGCCCAGCAGAGCGTCTTCAGCTGCTGGGGCCCTCCGTCTTCTTCAGCAAGGAATGACAGTCGGCCAATACGCAGTTCAATTCCGTACGCTGAACTCAAATGGAATAATGAGGCCCTTACTGCTACCTTCTGGCAAGGCCTATCTGAGCGTGTCAAGGATGAACTCGCTGGGCGCACCATTCCTACCACTTCTGATGACTTAATCGCATTGAGCATTCAAATAGACATTCGCTTCCAGGAGCGGGCCCTGGAGAAATCCATATCCAGTCATCCCCCTGCTGGCCGTCCAGCACAGGTAGTCCAAAGACCTGTGGAATCCTCTCCGTCTTCAACCTCTCACACGTTGGAAGAACCTACGTAGCTTGAGCGAACTCGCCTCACTCCCGAGGAACGTGCCCGACGCATGGGATTGGGCTTGTGTCTTTATTGCGATGAAGGACATCTTTTGAACTCCTGTCAAGTCCGTCTGGGAAACTCCAGGGTCTAGGTCACTTGGAGGGAGGTGATCTAGACCGATCCTTTGATTTTGTCCGCTTCCCTTGTTTCACCCTTCCCGTGGCTATCCACTGGGCTCAAAACGCCTATCAACTCTCTGCATGCATGGACTCTGGTGCTGCCAGGAATTTCATTGAACAACCAATCTTTAGCTTCCGAGTTGGGCATCACCTTTGTTGCCTTGGTTATACCCCTCTCTGTGACCGCAGTAGATGGCTTCTTCTTGCCTATGAGCCCCATCCGCTTTAAAACCCCTCCTATTGTGTTAAGCATTGGGGTTTTACATGATGAGGAGATCTTTCCTAATTCTGCCTAAATCCTCCAGTCCCATCATCCTGGGCCTTCCATGGTTGCAGAAACACTCCCCGCATCTTGACTGGAATTCTGGACAAGTATTGGCTTGGGGTCCTCGGTGTCAGCAACAATGCATTTCCAAGGTGCTACCTCCTCCTTCCATTCCCTCTGGCTGAGACCTCCACAACTCCCATGTTGCCTTCCCAACATCAGTCCTTCCGAGATGTTTTCTGCAAAAAGTCCGCTGATCGCCTTCCTCCTCACAGAGACTATGACTGCTCCATTGATCTTTTACCTGGGACCTCTCCTCCCCGAGGCCGAGTTTACTCTCTATCTATCCCTGAGACACAAGCCATGTCTGAATACATTCGGGAAAACCTGCAAAAGGGTTTCATCAGGAAATATAACTCACCTGCCGGAGCCAGGTTCTTCTTTGTAGCGAAAAAAGATGGTTCACTCCATCCGTGCATCGATTACAGGGGTCTTAACGCCATCACCATGAGGAACCGATACCCTCTTCCTTTAATTTCAGAACTCTGACAGACTGCGAGGTTCTTTACTGTTTTTTACTAAAAACTGGATCTTAGAGGGGCCTACAATTTAATAAGAATCCGGGAAGAAGACGAATGGATGATCGCCTTTACACCAGGGACGGACATTATGAATATCTTGTGATGCCCTTTGGCTTATGCAATGCCCCAGCGATCTTCCAAAATTTGGTTAATGAGATCTTCCGCGACCTTCTGCATGTCTGTGTTATTGTATATCTGGATGACATTCTTATTTTCTCACCAGACTTACTTACCCATCGTCTTCATATGAAAGCTGTGCTACAGCGTCTACGGGACAATTGTCTATATGCAAAAAATTGGAGAAATGTCTATTTGAACAAACTCAAGTTCCATTTCTGGGCTACATAATCTCGTCACAGGGCCTCCTCATGGAGCCATCCAAACTTCGGCCATTTCTGAGTGGCCCCAACCCTCTGGTCTTAAAGCCACCCAACGCTTTTTGGGCTTCACCAATTACTATTGCCAATTCATCCGTAACTACTCCACCTTGGTGGCCCTCATTACATCTCTCACCCGCAAGGGTGTCAATGCTCGGCTCTGGTCCCCTGAAGCCATTGATGCTTTCCTCAAACTCAAGGCAGCCTTCCTCTCCGCCCCAATTCTCCTACGTCCGGACATTACAAAGCCCTTTTCTTTGGAGGTAGAGGCCTCTTCAGTAGGAGTCGGTGCCGTCCTACTCCAAGCTCAGAAGGGCAAGTCTCAGCCTTGCTGATTCTTATCCAAGACATTTTCTGATGTAGAGAAGAACTATACCATTGGGGACCACGAGTTACTCACTATTAAACTAGCTCTTCAAGAATGGCGACATCTTCTAGAGGGTTCTCCCCATTGTATTACCATCTATACTGATCATAAAAATCTGCAGTATTTACAATCCACAAAATGCTTGAACCCACGTCAAGCTCGCTGGGCCCTCTTTCGCCCGCTTCAAGTTTAACATTACTTTTCGTCCAGGTGCCAAAAACCTTCGAGCTGATGCCTTGTCCAGGTCGTTTGATGTCAACGATTCTGAGAATCACCTAGATCAGTGATGGCAAACCTTGGCACCCCAGATGTTTTGTAACTACATTTCCCATGATGCTCCTACTACACTGCAGAGTGTACGAGCATCATGGGAAATGTAGTTCTAAAACATCTGGGGTGCCAAGGTTCACCATCACTGACCTAGATCCTGGTCCCATCATCCCTCCGCATCGTATTCTATCCACTACTCAGCTCCGGTCTACGCAGCCTCCTCCTGGTAAAACTTTTGTAGTTCCCACAGTTCGTCCCAAACTCCTTGCTTGGACACATGACTCCAAGTTCTCTGGACATCCTGGCATACCTCATACTTGTGACCTTCTTCAGCGTCATTACTGGCAGCCTTCTCTTCGTAGGATGTCAAGGAATACGTTCAAGCTTGTACGATTTGTGTACTATCCAAATCTTCCACGTCTGCCCCTGCTGGGTTGCTTCTGCCCTTACCAGTGCCCAATATACCTTGACGTTGTATTTCGGTTCTCCAAAACGGGTCACTTGATTCCTCTCCCGGGCCTACCTTCTGATCCCAGTCTTGCCACAACTTTCATTAAGGAGATTTTTCGTCTTCATGGGATGCCTTCTCACATCGTCTCAGACAGAGGAGTTCAATTTACTGCTCGGTTTTGGAGAGCCTTGGCCAGCTCCTTTGGGAATAAATTGGATTTTTCATCTGCCTTTCATCCCCAGTCCAATGGGCAAACGGAACGTGTCAATCAAAATGTAGAACGTTTTCTCCGTGCCTTCATCTCAGCCCACCAAGATGACTGGGTGGACCTTTTGCCCTGGGCAGAGTTTGCCTTAAACCATCACTTCAATGCCAGTTCTGGAAAATCTCCCTTCTTCACTGTTTACGGGCAGCATGCATCTGTTCCCTTTCCTGTTCCCATTTCTCCTCTTGTAACAGCAGCAGCTGAAACCCAAAGGTCCTTCAACTCAATCTGGAAATAAGTCTCTGAAAATCTTCATCTAGCTGCTTCCAGGCATAAAATGGTAGCAGATTGTCATCGCCGTCCGGCTCCTAAGTTCCTGCCTGGCGATAGAGTTTGGCTCTCTACCAAGCACATCTGACTCCGGGTGCCCTCAATGAAATTTGCCCTTCGCTTCATTGGTCCGTTTCCTATTCTCCGTCAGATCAATCCAGTTGCTTTCAAGCTCCGTCTGCCCTCTCATCTCAGGATACCCAATGCCTTCCATGTCTCCCTGCTCAGGCCACCGGTACGCAATCGCGTCTCTTGCCCCTTTTCTCACCCCACTCCTGTGGCTGATACCACGGATCAGTATGAGATTAAAGAAATATTGGACTCCAAGTACTCCCAAGGGAGGCTACTCTATCTGATTGACTGGAAGGGTTATGGTCTGGGGGAGAGGTCTTGGGTTCCTGCCACCGATGTCTCAGCCCCACGTTTGGTGACCAGATTCCATCAGAAATTTCCCTCCAAGCCAGCCCCCAGATGTGTAGGGGGACCTCGTAAGAGGGGGGGGGGGGGGGGGGGGTACTGTCACAAATCAGCTGCGGAGCTAATCTGTGTCTCACCTTTACTACTGTAGGCCGGCTGGCACCTGTTATTTCCTCCATCTTGTGTTCAGCTCTGCTGCACTCTGCAGCTATGGGTGTCACCGGCTCCACCTGTTGCTTAATATATGATTCCTTCCTGCTACTTCCTGTCCAGCCCCTTATGTGTTTCTCTATTTAAATCCCTTCTGACCAGCTACTGGTTGCTTGAGCAACATTTGTTTCTAAAGCTCCCTTCGTGTAACCTGTCTTAACCCGACCTCTCGTGAACTGATCTCTTATGTACCGACTCGGCTTGTTCTGATTACGTTGTCTGCAGCCCACCCTGACCTTGGCTCGCTATCCGGCTCTCCTTTGCTTCATCCACCTATCCATCTTTGTCTGACAGTGTCTTCTGGTACTTCCCTAGCGAGCAGGGTGAACCCTGGGGTCAGCACACAGCTAAGCCCAAACCCTCGTGAGGGGGTCCCTGGCAGAATATCGGCTGGCCCTGGGGGATCCCGTGTCACCTGCTCGCCTGTGGGCTCACTGCAAGTAGTACTGTGACAATGCGATTCTATACGTAGTCCATTTTTATTACTATACAGGATTTATATAGCACCAACAGTTTGTGCAGCTCTTTACAATATAAAGGGGACAGTAAAATTACAACACAGTTTAATACAGAAGGAATTAGGAGGGCCCTGCTCATGGAGCTTACAATTTCAAGGAAGTGGTACAAAAGGTAATAGCTGCAGGGGGTGTTCTAATGGAGGTGACTGAAGTATAGTTTTTTAGGTTGTGATGGGGTAGGCTTCCCTGAATAAATTAGTTTTCAAAAGATTACCTAATGATGGACAGGGTAGAGGCTTACCGGATATACTGGGATAGGGAGTTCCAGAGGATTGGAGGAGAGGTTCAGGAAAAGTCCTGGAGGAGTTCATGAGGAGGTAACAAGGGTGCTAGTGAGCAGAAGGTCTTGGGAAGAGCAAAGGTGCCGATTTGGGCAGTAGCTGCAGATGAGGTTGGTGATGTAGCTGGGGGCAGTATTATGGATGGCTTTGTACATTGTGGTTAGTATTTTGAATTTTTAAACATTGGGCTAGTGGAAGCCTGTGAAGGGCAGAGAGGGGAAGCAGTCACAGGTCGATTAGTAAGGTGTATAAATCTACGAGCAGCATTCATAGTACACTGAAGGGAAAATAGCCTGTGTAAAAGTAGGCCAGTGAGGTGGGAGTAGCAGAAGTCAAGGCTGGATATAACCAAGGAGTGAATAAGTTGTTTTGTAGCAAGGTTAGTCAGGAAGGGGCAGATTCTGGAAATAATGCAAGGTTTGGGTGGCAATATTTAGTCAGCGATTGGCTGTGGGGCCCAAAGGAGAGGTCAAAGTCTAGGATTACACCCAGCACCCTGCCATGTGCAGAGGTACCAATTTATTACATCTCAGTTTTAGAAAGAGCGAGTATGAGGAAATAGTGTGACATCCATACGGATATGTCACTCAGTAAATTTTTAATATGCGAGTAGACCGAGGGAGTGAGCTGGGGAGTAGAGAAAAAGATCTGGATATCGTTAGCGTAGAGGTGGTATTGGAAGCCATGTGAGGTTATCAACTGTCCCAGGAAAGAGATGTAGAGAGAGAACAGGAGGGGTCCAAGGACAGATCATTGGCGTACCCAAACAGAAAGAGGAGCGGAGGAGATAGTGTTGTACATGACACTGAAAGTGCACTGAGATAGGTAGCAGGAGAACCAGAAAAGAGCAGAGTCAGAGTAAGGTGTTAAGGGTAGAAAAGAGTTGACCAGGCTTGGATAAGAGGATTTGATGAGTGGTGTAGTAGGTTTGTTTAGCAGCATGAAGGCAGGAGTTGTATTTAAGGAGGACAGATTTGTAGAGGGTGAAGTCTTGCAGGGATTAAGTTTTGCACCACCCTTGCTCAAGAGCCTGACTACGTCTCTTGAGACTTCTGGTTTGGTCTGTTTGCCAAGGCCTGGTTCTGCAAGTAGAGAGAGGATTACAATACATAGTATTTGGCAGAGCTAAAGAAAATTATTAATTGTTATATAGGTCTAGCAAGTTTATGGCTCTGCACTAACACTCGGGGCTGTGAGAGGAAAGCGATGCAAACAAAACTATGCCTGTTCCTCCTCTCTGCTACCCATTCACAGAAGCCTTTATATTTTTTGTGAAAGAGTTCACATTATACAAAGGCTTCTGTGATTAGGCAGGAAGAGGGAAGGAGCAGGCATAGCAACTGCACTGACTAATGTTGAAGAAGCTTAAACCTGAAGCATCAGTCGGCCTGGTTTACACTGATGCAAAGTGGGCAGTAAAATGCCCATCTTACAGTTGTGGCATGGTAATGCCATTAAAATTCCCCGTTCAGCAAAAAAAAAAAAAAATAAGGGTGCTCTGTGCAATATTGCTATAAATAACATAGGTAATGAATAATAATATGCAGTTGGTACAATACATAAACCAGCTGCTATTTGCTAATAAACCACATACATAAAGTGCACATTTAAATAGATACGCAATTAGTACTAATTGCTAGTGAAGTGATGAGATATATATTGTGTACTAGCAAAATACTGATGAATAGTCCTAAATGAGTACCATCAGCTAGGCTACTACACAGGGCTCTTGATGGCAGCCTCACTGGAAAGCAAACAGCATCTCTTCAGCCTAAGCTGTCAATCAATCTCAAGGAGTGTTACAATGCGATGGCTCTGGTGTAAATATGAATGACTTGTATTCGTAAAAGATAGGTCATATACTTGCAGATGTCGACCCCAAAAAAAAAAAAAAAAAAAAAAAAAGAGAAAAGGCAATATGGTGAAGTATTGCGGAGCAAAAAGATCACTTGCGCATCATGGCGCTACTCACAGAATACACGGTTGCAATCAGGCATGTCAGAAAACTTCCGCGATCGCCGCTTACAGCGTGCGTTCCACGGGAACAGGAATAAGCGTCACTGGTTAGACGTGAGTCGGATGTTTCGTTGACGTGTTTCGCCCCTCCCCCAGGGCGTCAAAGATTTTTGGGGTCGACATCTGCAAGTATATGACCTATCTTTGGGGTCTCATGGGCTGTCCTGGAAGACGCTTGGAGAAAATTAGGCTTTGGGTGTTGGCGGTGCCTTCACAACCACTGTTGAGTAATGGCTGTGCATCGTCAAGGCGCAAGTGGCTGACGCTGTGTTCAAATAACTCAGCTGACTTCTTCAGGAGTGATGCTGGGGCTATGGCAGGAAAAGCTGTGGACAAGGAGGCAGAATAAGCCACTCTGTCAGCTGTGGTGGACTGCGCACTAGTCTCTGCTTGGGTGATAGAGGATGGTTTGTTAAGCCAGTCCACCACCTCCTCTGCATGCTGTGGCTGGATAGCATGGGCAACATCACTAAACAAACAGAGGAAATGATGCCCTGCCTGAGAACGGACCACGTCCACCTATGCCTGTGGACGCTGCTGTCCCCCTCACAGTGCCATGGGAACACCTCTCCTTGTTGGCCTCCCAGACATGATTTGGGGGGGGGGGGGGGGGGGGTGACTTCCAAACAAAGGGTAATAAGGATGGGGAAATGTGTACATGGATGCACTTTAAATCAATGGAAAGTTATGTTTGGAGCCCCCCCCACCCCCCTTTTCCTTACCTGAGCCAGATCGTTCCAGTGATGGGGACGAGCACAGCAGCTCCAGTCCTCATTGGATAGATTGATAGCAGCAGGAGCCATTGATCAAATCCAGTGACACGGGAGCCGGGGCAGAGTCCTGCTGTCTGTGTCAATAGACGCAGCAGGACTCAGGAGCGTGCCCGCATGAGTGCCCTCATGGAAAGTGGCTCTCCGAGGGGGCACTCAAAGGAGGAGGAGCCAGGAGCGCCGCGGGGGGACCCCAGAAAGGGAGGATCGGGGCTGCTCTGTGCAAAACCCTTGCGCAGAGCAGGCAAGTATAACATGTTTGTTATTTGAAAAAAAAAAAAAAACCCACTAACCTTTAACTTGAGTACTAATTACACAGACACTCCACTGACGCACTTTAATATGCTGCGGTAAACGTGCAATAAAGCACTGAAAAGTACTGCAGTAAACCTACCCTGACAAAATTAACCGACGCTAAAGTAAAAATGAATGGCCACCACTCACACTAGATTCACACTAAACTGATACTATACACTGACAATAGAATCACTATAGCACACTAACTCACTAGTAACACTGAACAGAGCCATCTCTCTCCATGCCAAGATCACACTGCAAATGGCCACTTTTGAAAGAATATTTTTATAGGGTGGGACTAAGAGCAATGAGCCATGATTGGATAGAGTCATCATGACAGTGTCCAATCATGGCTCTGATCGTGCTACGTGCCTTGATTAGGCAAAGTTTTATTGCTTCAGCTAATCAGGGCTTCCAATGCACTGTGCGGCAGCACAGTGCATTGTGGTCGTTCAGCAGGGGCGAACAAATGGTTGAACGCCCTGACAATTTCAATGTTTGCCAAAAAAGCGAACAGCCAATGCTCGGGCCGAATCGTTCGCCCAACTATATTGCCAAATAATATGAAGTCAGGATTCAGGCACCTATACTAACTGAATAAAATACATTTAAACCTGGGTTTTAAAAAGTTATTTTCTACACCATCTCAGCCACCAGCTCTGGACTCTTGGATGCAGCACCGTTGCTCATTGGCATGGCACTTTTTTTTTTTTGTATGGGAGGCAATAATTCTACATTAAATTTACCCTTTCCACACATTATTTCATCAAATAATAAAAAACTGATACGAATAACAAAAAGTAGCCTTTGTGGAGAGGTACATGGAGACTGTTATTGCTGACTTCCTATTTTACAAATGGAGGTCCCGATTCCTCTAGATCTTTAACGAGAC
The DNA here is from genome assembly GCF_042186555.1 of Aquarana catesbeiana. Taxonomy (NCBI): domain Eukaryota; kingdom Metazoa; phylum Chordata; class Amphibia; order Anura; family Ranidae; genus Aquarana; species Aquarana catesbeiana. Next base: position 573,527,784 of record NC_133326.1, read on the forward strand.
CTCATTTAGAATACAGTGTCCAGTTCTGGAGGCCTCACTTGAACAAGGATGTTGCTAAAATAGAACGAGTCCAGAAACGGGTAATAAAAATGGTGAAAGGTGTGGGGGATAAAACAGATCAGAAGAGACTTCAGGAACTTAAAGTGGAGTTCCACTCAAAAAAAAAAAAAAAAAAAAATTTTCATTAAATGTGCATGAAATAAATTTTTTTTTTTTTTTTTTTTTACTCACCTCTTAATGCCTGTTGCTAGGGGGTCCCTCGTAATCTGCCTCCTTACGTCACATCCCTTGGCGCCGGAAGGGAGATCAGCTCTGCCCCCTTCCTCTAGGCAATCATCTGGGACACATCACAGGTCCCAGATGATTGAGCGGCCAGTCACGGCGTGGTGCGGCTCGCGCATGCGCAGTGGGTGCCCGGCTGTGAAGCCACAGCCAGGCGCACACAGTTACAATGCCAGCGCTGCCGAGCGAAGGGGGGAGACAAGCGAGGCTTCGATCCCCTGCATTGCTGGACCCTGGGACAGGCAAGTGTCCGATTATTAAAAAGTCAGCAGCTGCAGTATTTGTAGCTGCTGAATTTTTTTTTTTTTTTTTTTTTTTTTTAAGCGGAACTCCGCTTTAATATCTGCAGTCTGGGAGGAACGAAGAGAAAGGGGAGACATGATTGAAACCTTTAAAAACATAAAAGGGGGGCGAATACGGTTCAGGAGGGCAGACTTAACGGACTGCTCATCTTTTTTCTGCCGTCACTTTTCTACGTTTAACCTCAAGTAGCATTATGAATTTGTGTCTAGGGGGGTAGGTCTGCCAGTTGACCATACAAACCAATCACATTTCATATAGTTATGTGTAAAACTAATTTCGAATTTTTACCTACAGAGACATCTCCCCAGTGCATGCTGGAGAGCCTTTATTCATCTCTATGGGGAACAGAGAATGCCATATACATAAAACCAGTAGGTGCCTACATACTTTATAGCACTTTCATTGGTCAACATTTCCTGGCAATGCAAGTTGATTGGCAGGGATGGATTTTCCTGGCTGATCACCATTATTATTCCTGAGGCCATCATCCCCCACAGCATTTCCTCCCTACACATGCAAGATTCCCCACTAAACTGGCAATTGAATAAACCTTCAGTTAGAAGAAGTGCTGGATTAATAAGGGGGCTATTGCCCCAGGCCCCCCTGTTAGAGGGGGGCCCAGACTTCCTTTATTAAAGAAATAAATTATAAAATTTGTTTTATTTTTTTTTTTAAATCAACAAAGTGTGTGGGTGTCAGTATATGGAGCAGTTAAAGTAGAACTATAGGCATTGTTTTTTTTGCCATTTTGGATAGAGCAAGGGAAGGAAGTAACCTGTCAGATTTATTTTCATCATCTGTGTCCCATTGCAGAGATTCTTTCAACTTCCTATCCCATAGCCAAACAGGAAATCTCTGCAAATTAAGGGAATTCCTTGGGGGTCCCCAGAACTAGTGTCCCCATTATTACTCTTCTGGGTACAGCCCAAAATTTGGGGATTTTCTTCTTTCAATGATAATAGTAAACAGGACAAATACAGAGGTTGAATCTCCTTAACAGGGGCACAGACAGCAATAAAAACAGACAAGTGTTCTAATCTATTTCTACTCTATCCAAAACTTTAAAAAAAATAATAAGTTTTGCCTTTATTTGTACTTTGCCTCTGATGTCCAGGCTTAAAGAAATATGAGGGCTTCTGGCAGATGTTTTACATTTCAGATTCTCATATTATTATTATACCATTTGAGATGTTTGTTTTGTAAAGCTGCCAACAAATGTTACAATTAGGATGTACAATCTCTTTAAAATGTAACAAAACCATGTAATGTGAGGGCCTACCCAAATAAACAATTCAACTTGCATTTAATTATGTAGGCCTTGTACTATATACTATATAGTTCTTGGTAGATCTAAAGAGATTGTACAACCAGCTTAAAGCTGAATTCTGGGTATAGCTATTTTTTGCATTGTTAAAATTAGTCCAGCTTGGGTCAATGTGTGCATGTATGTGCCATACCTGGACGACCTCTCTAGAAGGTGAACATCACTGTAGTTGGCAGCCACTGGGCCATACTGCCGCTTAGTGAACACAGAGGGGACGCTCAGAGATGTCTCCACCTTGTCAAATCAGAGAATGCTTTGCCCTTATTGAGAGAATGCAGATTGTTCTGTGAATTGCACCCATGCCAAGTGAGCCCCTCCTGTGGTCACTAAGCAGCAGTTCAACACGGGACCTACAGGACAGCAGCAACCACTGTTGTAGCGGTGCCTACTACAGGGATTTTCATGTTCCAGGGGAATCCGCAAGGTATTGCACATGCATACTTACATTGGTCTACACAAAAAAAAAAAAGTAAAATAAAAAAACAAAAATAAATAATAAAAAAACACCACACAACACACACCCCAACAGTCCTTGGATAATAAAGTGTAAGTAACCCCCCCCCCCCCCCCATTGTTTTCAGCCAAGGAAGTTGCCATCTTTGCCTCTGTTTAATCTACAGCTGCCATGATGCTGCACATGTGATCAGTTATGACACCAGCCGTTGGTTGCTTTGACAGTTTGGTTGAGAGCACAACCAATGGGAGTGTTACATTTCCAGCACATGCGGGAAATGAAATGGTTTTATTTCTGCTTTAAGGCCTCATGCACACTGGATACTAAAATAACGTTATAAAAACACCAGTAGCTTTGCAGTGAGTTTTTCAACGTTTTTGCAATAGCGTTTTTTCCGCATTAGCGTTTTTTTTCCTCAATAGATTAAAAACGCTGGTGAGCAGCGTTTGAGCGTTCATCAGCGATTTTTGACGTTAGAGCGTTATTGCAGCTGAAAAAAAAAAACTCCTCTCAGAACCCACTAGTTTTGTTTTTTTTTTTTTTTAAAAGCCAAAAAATGCCCAAGCCAAAAACTGCTGATAACAGCCTATATTTGCATGGACACATAGGATAACATGGAGTGTTTAATGACTGTAGGAAAAAAAAAAAAAAAAAAAAAAAAAAAAAAAAAAAAAAACAAAACACCACACACACACACACACAACGTCTGAAGCCAAAAACAGCTACTGTAAAAACATCCAGTGTGCATGAGGCCTACGGCTGGGTTCACACGTGTGGTGCGAATTGAAGCTGTTTTCCCAGCTAATTGACAAAGTTGTTCAGCGATTTAGGATTAGGTCAGAATTTTATCCTGTTCACACAGAAGCGTTCCCATAGAAGTCAATAAGTCTGTATTCGCTCCTGACCCGGACCGCGCTGCTCAGAAAACTGAGGCTGGGTTCACACTTATGCGAATTGGATGCGGGGGTTTTCCCCGCATCCAATTCACATGAGAGGAGAGTGTGACTGGCTCTCAATGGAGCCGGTTCAGGCTGGGTTCACACCCATGATGGATGGGGCTCGCAGCAGTCGTCCGGTGCATCCCCTTTCTGTTTCTATGACGAATCAGGGCTTAATTTTTGCCTGAATTCGGCCCTGAAAAAACTGAGCCAATGACGCACAGCGTTCCTGTGCAAGCTGCTCCGCAGCCGCAACGGAGATATACGTGAAGCGGCTTCATAGAGAGCCAGTCACAATCTCCTGTCATGCGAACTGGATGCGGAGAAACCCGTATTAGGTGTGAACCCAGCCTCACACATCTCCAGGGAGGCCGAGGAGCGCACAGCAGAAGGGTCCTGTGCGTCTTTGGCTCAGTTTCAGGTCTGAATTCAGTCCTAATTAGGACCTGAAACGCACCGGACCCCTGCTGTGAGCCACACACAGTCTGAACCCAGCCTGACAGGACTCTTTTTCAATTCACACTGAATCTGCACCAGACATATGTGAACAGGCACAATAGAAAGAAATGTTCTTTCACATGTCATGCACATTGGATGCGGTTCAAAATGCATCCAATTCACACAGGTGAACCTAGCCTTAGGGTGCAAGTGTGTAGAATTAGATTGACCACAATTGGCAGCAACAGACACAGCAAGGTATTCACAAACAATCCAAATGATCTGGTCACATCCACAGGTCTGTACGTGGAGCAATGGTCAGAGAATGTTCCAAAATCTGGCTGAGACCACTGTACAATTGTTCTCTGTTCTGCACCACAATAATATCTGGTAAAATTAATATTTTTTCCCCCCCCACTGGAAGGTTCTATGTCAACATATGAATACTGGCAAATATTTCACGGTCTAATGCCGCGTACACACGAGCGGACTTTACGGCAGACTTTCTGAATGAACGGACTTGCCTACACACAATCAACCAAAGTCCGACTAATTCGTACGCGATGACGTATGACCGGACTTAAGTAAGGAAGTTTATAGTCAGTAGTCAATAGCTGCCCTAGCGTGGCTTTTTGTCCGTCGAACTAGCATACAGACGAGTGGACTTTTCGACCGGACTCGAGTCCGTCGGATAGATTTGAAACATGTTTCAAATCTAAGTCAGTCCAACTTTTGAGAAAACAAAGTCCGCTGGAGCCCACACACGATCGAATTTTCCGACGAAATCCGGTACACTGGACCAAGTCTGCCGTAAAGTCCGCTCGTGTGTACGCGGCATTAGGGTCAGTTCACCCCACAATTTCTGCATGCCGGATGTGTTTCTGCACGATGGACATCTTTGATGCCGATGCATCGAAGATGCAGAGTTTCAGTACATCCCCCCCCAAATCTCAATTGGGGACATGTGCATTTTTTTTTTTTTTTTTTTTTTTTTTTTTTTTTTTTTTTTTTTTTTTTATAACTTTTGCCACGTTCCATACAGAAAAACAAAAAAACAAAAAAACAAAAAAACAAAAAAAAAAAAAAAAAAAACAAAAAAACACACCCACACACCACTCTACCTTTTGTTGACTGCACTGGAACACATTGCACTGGTTTGAATTAGGGCTACTGGAATCCATGTTAAACACCGTCCATGTGTTTTGATGCAGAATAAAAAATAAACACACTGGGCTGCATCTGGTATGAACCAGCACTGATCGTTCTCAGGGAGAGATCTGCTCATGTATGTCAAGCCTAAGCTTTTTATAATAATCCATCATCCCATGACCTAACTGCACAAAGCAGCCCAGATTATTAAAAAAATATCTCTTAAAAAAATACTCACCCAGATTATCCTGCAGCAACCAAGCAAAGAGCAGTAAATATGTCGTTTTCCCCATGACTGCAGAGAGATACACAGAGAGGACAACAATCCAGAACTCAGCAACTGAAACTCTCAATTCCAGTCCAGAACAAAATCACCTGCAGGTGTAACTTTTGGCTCCACCCTCTTCCATCCACCAATCAGAGTGCATCTAGAGGAGTTCCAGAAGGCTATTTAGGTAAGGTGTGGTGAAGTTTCTGTCCAACTGTGCTGTGCATATGTATACAAAACTGAGTACAGAAGTGTGATGGACACAAGTGATAAACACAAAGTTTGGGTGAAAGGATACTTTTGTATTTATATATATATATATACATGTAGTATTACATTATTTTTGGTGAGATATAAAATGGTAATTTGGAGCCCAGGCATGCAGGTGTAAAAAAAAATACTGATATCTATGCAGTCTTGCTTACTGGCTGCGTATAAAAAAAAAAAAAAAACTGCATGGAATAGACGGTGCTTCTCTAATAAAGCTCACCACACACATTACAATCTGGTTGTACAATCTCCTTCAGATCCAGACATTTCATGCTTTGCCTAAAAGCATTCTATAAATTGCCCGGGCATTCTATGCAATGCCTAATTTCACACATTGCCTGTAACAGATCCACCAACAAGTGTATAGTGTAAAGCCTTGTACACACGATCGGATTTTCCGACGGGAATTGTGTGATGACAGGCTGTTGGTGGAAAATCTGACCGTTTGTATGCTCCATCGGATAATTGTTGACGGATTTCCCGCGGACAAATTTTGGATAGTAGGTTTTTACATTTCTCGCAGAGAAATATCTGTTGTCGGATTTTCTGAGCGTGTGTACACAAGTCCGTCGGATAAAAGTACAAACACGCATGCTCGGAAGCAAGGATGAGCCAGAAGCGGTCGGTCTTGTAAACTAGCGTTCATAATGTAGAATTAACATTCGTGACGTGGCAAATTATGAAATCTCGAAATGCAGCGCACAATTCTCTTCTTCTTTAATGGGATAATAATGAAGCTGCTTTGCTGGTGATACTGATGGAGTGATTGCAAACTAATTTTCAAAGGCTTTTTTTTTTCTAGTGATATTAAGAATAATATTAGGGGGGTCCCTTGTAATCTGCCTCCTTACTCACCTCGGCTCCTTACGTCACTTCCCTCGGCACAGGAAGGGAGATCAGCTCTGCCCCCTCCCTCTAGGCAATCATCTGGGACACATCGAAATCCACATCAAAATCCAGGCACACGCCTTCGGACAAAAGTCTGAGGTTTTGTCTGCGTAAAATCTGATCGTGTGTACGAGACTAAAGGCTGTATTCACACCTGAGCATTTTCAGCTCGTAAAACGCCCAAAAAAAGCCTGATAAACGCCCAACAAGCAAAATCCCATTCATTTCAATGGCACCTGTTCACATCTGAGCGTTTTGTCACCTGACGCAAAACACCTGAAAAACGCCTTACGCCTTCTTTGGGGCAGATTATAGGCATTTTTCTGCTTTTTACATTTGCACAGAGTGGCCCCGAACATCCTCTTCTGAGGTCTCCCAGTGGTGCTCGTAGCTCCTCCCCACATTATATAACCCCCTGGGAGAAGCGATCTCCCGGGGGGGTTAACTTGTGGGCTTGCTCCCAAGTATAGCATTGAATACCGAATGTAGGACTCGGCCCAGCCCCCCGCCGCCCGCATTATTGGATTTGATTGACAGCAGCGGGAGCCAATGGTTGCGCTGCTATCAATCTATCCAATCAAGAGCTGAGAACCCCAGGCAGAGAGGAAGAGTGCGTCTACGGTGGGGGAATACAGGACTCGGGTGAGTAAAATGGGGGCAGGGGGGCCAGTCAGTGACAAAAGTTTTTTCACCTTAATGCATAGGATGCATTAAGGTGAAAAAACATGGGGGTTTACAACCCTTTTAAATAGCTCCCAGTGTACTTTGCCTGTAGATAAACATTTATGCATATGTGTGAACTAAGGATGAGCTCCAGCGTGTTCGCATGCTGAACGGGCCGAGCCCGCCAGGAAGTCGGCACGGCGCAGCGCTAATCACAGCTAGGGAGACATTTCTCTTCCTCTGCAGCCGCACATCGGGAAATGTCTCACTGATTGTGATTAGCGCTGCGCCGTGCTGACTTCCTGGCGGGCTCGGCCCGTTCAGCATGCGAACATGCCGGAGCTCATCCTTAGTGTGAACCTACGTGTTCTTGATCTCCTGCAACCTTTGCCAGACACTTTATGTCTACATGCACTCGCTCAAGCATCAGCTGGACATCGTTGCTTTGGACTGGCTTTCTGATTGTGGCAACATTGGACCATGCCTGTGAAATTATGTGGGTACTGTTGCGGGCAGTAAAAGCACGTTGTTGAGCTGTGGTTTTACCTCCCCGCTCCAACTATCCACCTAAACTTTGAAAAGCACCTGTGACCCGCTAAGGGCTTTACCTATGCTACGGCCCCAATGCTTTGCCTCAAAATTCCAAATTAAATGGCATGTCGCTTTCAGCAAAAATGCGACCCATTCAAATGAATGCAATGCACGTGGTTGTGGAGCGGCGGGTTGGTATTTTGAAGGTTAAGGCAGGCAGTGAGGAGGCAACATGTATGCGTCAGTAGAGTGACATGTATGAAAAACATGTTTGTTTTTTTTGCACATATTTTCCACGCACGTGTGCAGACTGCGCGAGTATAGAAGTCCCAAACCTGGCTGTGTCTGTGCATGACAGTTCACACAGACATTGAATTTTACAACAGCCTATAATGCACAGTAATGTGCCTATAATGCTCATCAAACACCCTGTGGGTTTTTGTTATTTTTTTACAAAGCTAAAAGTGATCCTTTTTAATGTAACTATATAAATGTGTTGTAAATGCCATAGTCATGTTTGCAGCACAGAGAATGGAGGTTGCACAGCCTGCTAAAATCCGCACACCGCGTTATTTTTTCCTTGCCAAGATGCAAGGCAATGCTGCCATAGCTACACTCGGGAATGAGAGAAATATGAGACCCAACACCTGTGGGGAAGGAGTATAACTCCTGCTAAATTTTTACTGCTATCTTGGACTACATTAGAAACATACTTGCCAACTGTCCCGAATTTCCTGGGACATTCCCGGGATTTAGACCCTTTTCCCAATTTAATCGTTTCCCGGGAGATGTCCCGGGAAATTCAGTTTTTCACGATTTTCGCCGCCGAGGTTCGCGCTGCCGGCCGGTAGAGGTCCGCGGCCGGCGTAGACGATTTTCAAGAAGACCGTAGAAGTAGGCTGGCCAGATAGCTACAATAGAGATTGAGCTGTGGCGCCGCCCACCCCCCGGCCCGCTCTGCCCCGTATAGTCTGGATGTCACAGAGGGGGGGCTGTATAGTCTGGATGTAACAGGGGGGGCAACCTGGATGTCACGGGGGGGGGCAGTCTGGATGTCACAGAGGGGGGCTGTATAGTCTGGATGTCACAGGGGGGGCCGTGTAGTCTGAATGTCACAGCGGGGGCCAGTCTGGATGTCACAGGGGGGAGCCGTATAGTCTGGATGTCACAGGGGGGAAGCCGCCAGTCTGGATGTCACGGGGAGGGGGGGCCGTATAGTCTGGATGTCACAGGGGGGGGCTGTATAGTCTTGATGTCACGGGGGGCAGTCTGGATGTCACAGGAGGGCTCAGTCTGGATGTCACAGGGGGACAGTCTGGATGTCACAGGAGGGGGCTGTATAGTCTGGATGTCACAGAGGGGGGCTGTATAATCTGGATGTCACGGGGGGGGGCTGTATAGTCTGGATGTCACAGGGGGGGCTGTATAGTCTGGATGTCACAGGGGGGGTCGTATAGTCTGGATGTCACAGGGGGGTTGTATAGTCTCGATTTCACAGGAGGGGGGTCCGTCTGGATGTCACGGGGGGCTGTATAGTCTGGATGTCACAGGGGGGGCTGTATAGTCTAGATGTCACAGAGGGGGGCTGTATAGTCTGGATGTCAGAGGAGGGGCTGTATAGTCTGGATGTCATGGGGGGGGCCGTATAGTCTGGATATCACAGAGGGGGGGGCCAGTCTGGATGTCACAGGGGGGGCTGTATAGTCTGGATGTCACAGGGGAGGGCGTATAGTCTGAATGTCACAGGGGGGCAGTATAGTCTGGATGTCACAGGGTGGGTCCTATAGTCTGGATGTCACGGGGGGGCCGTATAGTCTGGATGTCACAGAGGGGGGCCGTATAGTCTGGATGTCACAGGGGGGCCGTATAGTCTGGATGTCACGGGGGGGCCGTGTAGTTTGGATGTCCCGGGGGGCCGTATAGTCTGGATGTCACAGGGGGGGCCAGTCTGGATGTCGCAGGGGGGGAGTATAGTCTGGATGTCACGGGGAGGGGGCCGTATAGTCTGGATGTCACAGGGGGGGCCAGTTTGGATGTCACGGGGGGGGGGCGTATAGTCTGGATGTCACAGAGGGGCACAAGATGTAAGGAGGACTGATGGGGACAAGATGTAAGGTGGATTGATGGGGACACCACGGGCATGTAAGGAGGACTGACGGGGACACAGATGTAAGGAGGACTGATGGGGACACCACGACATGTAAGGAGGACTGATGGGGACACCACGACATGTAAGGAGGACTGATGGAGACACAGATGTAAGGAGGACTGATGGGGACACAAATGTAAGGAGGACTCTGCTGATGGGGACACAGATGTGAGGAAGGCTCTGCTGATGGGGCACCTGATGTAAGGAGGGGCTCTGCTGGGGACACCTGATGGCATCTGGTGGCAGGCAACGTGGCAGGTGACACGCTCAGGCTCCCACTGATTCTGCATTATGGTGAGTTGAATGATTTCATTTTATATTACAATGTAATAATAGAAATAATGCGCTTCAATCATCCTGACACCATAACAATCGCCGGGATGATTGAAGCGCTAACACCAGGTGTTTGGAGTATCTTAATCTGCTGATTGTTAAACTCTGGAATACACATATTGCTATTGTGGTGTAGGATCTGGGGCTGCTGTCCCTCCATCAATGTCCCCCCCTCCCTGTCCCCCCCTTTCCCCCTTTTCCTCTCCATCCCTCATTCATCTCAGACTCTAACCACACCCCCTTTGAGCCACGCCCACGTTTACGCGTAAACCACGCCCATTTTTCGGCGTCCTGTGCTTTGCGCGCCAAATTTTTTATTTCACCTATGTCACGCCCACAAATGCATGCCCTGCCCCCTAATTATAAAGGGACTCTGCCTACAGCCAAAAAAGTGTCCCTAAAAATATTTTTACAATGTTGGCAACAATGTTAGAAAGATTACTCTATTTTCCTGTCCTACCGACAATGGATTCACCTCACAGGAAGTGGGGGGGATCTAAAACATGGACACAGAAATAAAATCTAAAAAAATCTAAGAGGTTTCTGTTTTGGCCTTCTCTACTAAATAGAAACATTTTTATTTTCTCCTTTGCTGCCATGAGTTTCCCTCACTCTCTGGTAAACATTGTCGACAGGACAGAAGGTGAGGGGAAATCTCAGGCCCCTTTCACGGGAATTCCAGTCAGGTCCTTCTATCAGTTTTACAGGCGGATCTGGAAGGTCCATGGAGCTCTATGGATAGGGGGATGTAAACAGACTTGTATCCATTTTTTTACCTGCTTACCTGTGGGTCTGTAAAAAAAAGACAAAAACAGACTGCACCCTTTTCCATTTTTGCAGACTGGATCAGAGGTAGCCTGATGTAAATGGACAAAGATGTCCGTTTACATCCGGCCTCCCGAAGAGCTGACAGGGGTTCTCCCATGTCCACCCGGCAGAAACTGAGTGAGCATGGAGGTGACATCTGTCCTGTTCGGGTCCAATCAGCAGGGGATCTGTTCATAGATGCTGATTGGAGCGGACTCCACTACCTGTAAAAGGAACCTATTGGAGTCCCGGATAGCAGTAAAAAACTTGCAGGAGTTCTAACCCTTCCCCACTCTATTCAAAACTATAAAAAAAATGTTTGGCTGAATATACACTTTTAAAACTATAATGCCGTGTACACATGGGCGGACTTTTCGGCATCAAAGGTCCGACGGTCTTTCCGACGGACTTTCGACGGACTTCCAACGGACTTTCAAACGAACGGACTTGCACACATACGATCACACCAAAGTCCGACGGATTCGTACGTGATGACGTACGACCGGACTAAAATAAGGAAGTTGATAGCCAATAGCTGCCCTTACGTCGGTTTTCATCGGTCGGACTAGCATACAGACGAGCGGATTTTTCGACCGGACTCGAGTCTGTCGGAAAGATTTGAAGCATGATCCAAATCTAAAGTCCGTCTGATTTTCAACCGAAAAAGTCCGCTGCAGGTCCAATGAAGCCCACACACGGTCGGATTGTCCAACGGATTTGTCCCGTCGGACCAGTCCGGTCGAAAAGTCCGCCCGTGTGTACAGGGCATTAGGGATTGTTTTAACTTCCACGTTGTGATAATGCAATACAGCAACGCGTGTAACATGCATTATTGTGTTGTGTTGCTATTCATTTTGAATGGCAACCCAAGGCATTAGGACAATGCATCTGCTTTGCACAGCACTCCAACACATGGTAATGCGTTGCAGTGTGTTGTATTAGAAAAGAAGGGTCAAGTGCGTTTTTAAGGCATGCTAACGTGCATTGGCGACCCATTCATTTTAAATAGGCTGCCAATGTGTTCCATAACATGCGTCACGGGACATCGAAGTAAATATGTGCTTGGTTATGTATCAGAACCCTGAACCTCATATTTGCTAGTAGAGCAAGTCATGCACAGGTCCCATAGATAAAGTTGGGTGTTGTCATCTCATCTGTTTGGTGTTAAGGCACTTCATGGCTATGTAATGCAATGACCCCCATCTATAAGGCCATGTAGGGTGATTTGCATGAGAAGGTGGCTTTACCTTGTCACCCATATCTTATCTCAGCTGCCATCTCCCCCTCCCCAATCTATCGGTTGGTTTCAGGTTGGACAGTGGAATGTGGTTGGTCTGGAATTACCTTTGTGTAGTATCTCCACCATGATCCTTCTCTAATAGCCTGTTTTTCTACTACCGCATTTTTTGCTGCTAGACAACATTTTGCTCCCAGAAATAAACACAGCGAGGTTATTCATTTACACAATCAGCTTTGTTCATTCAAAATGGACCGGACAAAATGGAATCTGACTCTTTTCCATGGCTGAAGATTTATTTCAACATAATTGTCACCTCTGCATGCCTCCAGGGACAATCCCAGAACCCCGAGGTTGTACGTGGGACATGGCATCTTTTGTCCCTAATATGTACTTCCAGGGGCTTTCCCACCATAACATATGCATAATGCACATGTGTTGGCATGTAGTTTTACAATTTGTTGTGCTGCAATGCGTTTTTAACATGAATTGCAGTGTACTTTTTTTAGGTGTTTTTTTTTTTTTTGCCATACTCAAAGTCTGCTTTTCTTTGAGTGCAAGTGGCACTCAAATTAACAGCGACATTACAAAGTGAGAGGAAGTCAAGTGGAACATGGTTCCTCTATGGTTTTCTGGGTCATTTGGGCAGCTGTCCAAATGGATGCTGGTGCCCCATGTGACCCTGGTAGCCATCTTGGATCAGGCAAAGTCTATTTAAAAACCCTGACTCTTGGGGGTTGGTGCGCATTTCATGTGTGGATAGAGTGGGGACAGGTCATCCATCTGACAGAGACAGTGCTTAGCATCAGGGAGAGGTTCCAAACGAGAAGGGAAATTGCAGGGACATGCCATCCTTCCTGAAAGCCTCCCTACTTGGGTCCGGACCAGCCAGGCCACATTCTGCCCCTCGAGAAGAATGCTGTCTGTACACCTGGGACCTACTGCCACTACTCATTGATGTACATTCTGTGTGTGTGCCTGGTTGGGTTGTCTTCCCATTAGGTTTGTTGTGAATTACTGAACTTCAGTTTCAATACAGTTCTGTTTTCTGAAACTGGACTTTGTGTGTTTACTGCAGCAGCACCACACTGTAACCACCCACAAACACATGGTATAAGTGTGAGCTGTCACTGTTGAAAATAATTATATTTTGCCTAAGCCTCCAATTTGATCGTGTCTAGCCACCACCTGGTCCTCATCGCATTCAGCATCCTTGGCAATCTTGGTTTCCCAGCCCGGGATAACATGACTCTTGTGCATGCGCGTTGTTATTCTACTTTGACCGAGCACCCAAGGCATGCCGAGATGTGTAGCTCAGTGTACAGTCAGAAGGAAGATACTGGCAGATAAGGCTGGACCATACATTAATCAGCCCAGTGGGCTGATCGAAAAAATGCAACGGATTCCCCCATACACACACTTGAGGTGTATGGGGAAAACCCCCTTGCTGGGCTACTGTACTCTGACGGTGGGAATACACTAATCAGCACTGCAGTTGATTGGCTGCATACACTGATCAAATGAAAATTTACCAACAATCCAGTTCCAGTGGGAACAGCCATAGATTGATCAAAATCTCGAATTTCGATCCATCTATGGCCAGCTTTAGGCAGAAGAGACATATGTATGGTCAGCAATAAAAGCCCACCTGACAGTAACTTTTCTTATCAGGACCTTAGTTCTGCTTCAAGAGTTACCACCTCCAAAAAAAGGGTTCAGCATTAAACTCCTCTAGAGGTGTCAGATGTCTATGTCCCCTGCTGTAGCTACAGGAGCCTGCAGCTCACAGTGGGGACCAGGCATCTGACACACCAGGAAGTGTTTGTCATTTGCCATGTACTTGGTTTGGGGTACAGAGGAGGTGTGACACAGTAACACAAGCTAATAAACCTACTATAGGAGATCTAAGAGCTCACCTCTGTCCAAATATATCTCTATCTTTTTTGAGAACATTCCATGTGCGATCAAATCATTTCGCTCACCACATTCTTCACATTGCTTCGATTTGCAGAATCCCACCAAGCCGGTTCCAAGAATTATGTGAAAAATCTGGGACCTGTATGACTACCATCAAGCTACATGCAGCAAACACAGAAACCTAAAGACATTTTATTTATCTCTTCCATATGTCAGTGCTAGTGAGAATTGACTGCTATTGACACATGAAAAACTAAGAATGTACAAACCTCAGTGACTTTCCCGTCATAGTGTCTTTTTTCATCCATTATAATATAATAATAATAATAAACAGGATTTATATAGCGCCAACAGTTTGCGCAGCGCTTTACAACATGAGGGCAGACAGTACAGTTACAATACAAATCAATACAGGAGGAATCAGAGGGCCCTGCTCGTTAGAGCTTACAATCATCCATTAAAATTAAATTCTAGGAAGATATAAAAGGCACACAATAATGAAGCTCTGCCTTAAATAATACATCAACAAATATATATTTTTTAAATACAAGCAGTGTAAGTACCTATATTTTACATGATAGCTTCTTGCAGGAGTCAGTCAGTTGTTCTGCAATACATATAGCATACTGTTGGGAGGAGAGAGCAGAGCGACAGAGAGATGTCAGTGATCATTTGTGTGGTACTTCTTTCACTGTTCTGTCACAAGGTTGGAAGGGGATCTAGACGTATATAAGTAAACCTGCAACATAGAACTTTTAGGTTCCCTCCCCTGTTGGAAATGGTTGTGCTGTGTGGCAGAGTGGTGTAAATCTCAGGACTGGATGGAAATAATAAATTATTTGGCAGGTAAAAACAGCCCCCATATATGTATTTTTATCTATGTATGAATAGGTGTGCACAGCCTATTGTATTAGGGTGTGCACCCCAAAGTTCAAACACGCACGTGTGTATGTATGTATGTATGTATGATGTATGTGTGTGTATATGTATGTATATATATATATATATATAATGTAGCACCCTGGAGTTTATGGCAGGGTTGCTCCTCACAAATTTACTTGCCAGGAATAATTATCCTGGTTGATTGTTAGAGATCTATTGATTTTTCCCTAAGTTTGGCCTTGTTGCACTTTTCTCTTCTACCACTATGTGGCCGGGCACTTTGTGGTACTAGATACGAGAAGGGCAACGCAAGGTCAGGTTATGGTTATATGGGGTATCTCAGCCAACGTGCAGGGGTTTTCTTGAATCCCTTGGGCTGCTGAGAGAGCCTATATATTTGGGTGGAATCAGGTGATCGGTGTTCTGTACCACCTGGACGACTGTCTGGGTGGACGTGTGTTGTATTGCCTGGGCTGCTAGGCCGGAGATGGGGCCTATCCCGGGCACATCTGGCTGATAGGCTGTCTGAGGGCCTATCCAGAAGCAAGAGAGAGCAGCACAGGGTTGGGACTGTGGCTTGCAGTCCAACCAGAAGTGACGGTTCTGGCGGCTGGAAAACCTGTCGTGGTCGGAGGTAGAGGGGAAGCTGTCGCCAGTAAGGGACCATCTGCCTTATTACCAGGGACCACTGTAAGTAAGTGAAGCAAGTACCGGAGCAGCATTCTCACCAACCAGGGACAGTGAAAAATCGGGAAACTTCAGTGGGTATCAAGCCAGGAACCCAGCCAGTGGAGGTGACACTTGCAGAGCAGTCTTGTGTTTCAAGCCAGGGACCGAGCAGGCCAGTGGGGGGGTGGGGGGGGGGTGGGGGGGGGGGGTGAAGCTTAATCAGTATCTGTGAATGCCAAGCTAGGGAGGACACAGCCGAGAAGCAGGGGTGACTCTTGAAGAAGATACCACCGTGAAGATTGGAGGAGCTCAAGGAATTTAGTGGCAGTGAATCAGTGGGTCTAGTGAGAGACAGGGAGCTCAGTGGGCTAAAGATCTAAAAGGAGTGATTGTAGTGAAAGTGAAAGAACTGTTACGTTTGTGTTAGGAACTGTTAAAGACTGTTTGCCATAGGAGACAGCATTCCTACACATGCAGATGTGGCATCTTGCTGGATGCCTTTCCCTGCATGTCTGTCCTCCTATTGAAGTCTCTGAGTCTGCCAATTAATCTTGCAACTACCTAAGGGTGTCCTGGCCCTAACCCTCTCCCCCAAAAAAGTTAAGAGAAATAAACTTTCTTTTGCATCCAAGAAGTGTCTGGCGCC
The DNA here is from genome assembly GCF_042186555.1 of Aquarana catesbeiana. NCBI lineage: Eukaryota > Metazoa > Chordata > Amphibia > Anura > Ranidae > Aquarana > Aquarana catesbeiana. The sequence goes on from NC_133326.1 coordinate 573,543,932, forward strand.
CAATAACTTTAACTACTCTGCACCCACCATGCCTCACAACCCACTACATACAGAAGGATGTCAGCTATCCCTGGCCCTGGAGGTTCTCTTAAGATCAAAGAAGGCCTGGGACCTTGCTACACATATATATATATAAACACAGTTTACTATGCTTCAGTTGTGTATGAACTCCGTGAGTGATCGGTACTGTGTTCATCTAGAAAAGGAAGGGGCCAGTAAATGACATTTACCCCCCTGTGTGCGTGCAGCAGTATCCAGCAGGAGAGGAGAGGAGGAATGCTGGCATCACTGCGGGGTGGGGGGGTGCCTGAGCAGTAGGGGGAATCTGTGCTGCACTGGGTTTTTAGGGTGTGCCCAAGCACACCTGGCACACTCCATGCGAATGCGTATGTATGTATGTTTAGCTTCAGGTGAAGTATATGTTCAAACATTTTTTTTTGGTTACAGATAGAACAGGAAGGGGTTAGATCCCCTCTCAGGTTCTTACTGTAATCCATGACTGCCACAGAGATTTGCCCTCACTTCCTGTTCTGGTGAAGTTTTACCAGACTGGAAGTGAGGGGAAATCTCCAACAGCAACACGGAATTTAGTATATTAGGGGTGGGCTACAACCCCAGTCAGATTTCCATTTCTGCCTATGTCCCTGTTGCAGATTCTCCCTTATTTCCTATCTGGTGAATACATTGTCAGCTGGACAAGAAGTGGTGTGAAATATAAAAATATTGAGCCTGCAGTTGGGTTGGAACAAATTCTGAAGGATAAGGTCATACTCTGCTCACAAGGTCCTTTCCATTTGACCGCCCATAGAGGAAAGTGGGCTGTGTCTGTGTCTGCTCTGCATCAGTGGAGCGGACACGGACCTGTCATCTGCCTGCTTAGCAGGGATCCATAGAGAGATGCCCCGCTGAGAAAGTTGATCCGTTGGCACACTCTGCCAGTATGAAAGGGGCTTTTTTCCAGCATAACAGGAAAGATAAAAAACTAATCACAAAGGATGTAATAAAGTACAAACTTTTGTATGTCATAAGGTACTTGTTTTTCCCTTTCTGTTGGTCCCCTTTTACATTCGCACTGTCAAGCAGCAAAAACTAGATGACTGAGGCACATATTTACCTCTCCTCCGTCGCGTAGAGAGCCCCATACACATTGTCACGGCAAAAAAATAGGGCATGACGCAATCAACAGGCACTACTGCCTGCCACTGTGCCCTATAGATGTAAAAGGGGCTGAACTGAAACCACAGGAAGAGGCATTTTAGGGTGGAATCCTTCTTTAAACAGGTGTGAGGGAAGCAGCATATTCATGGGCCAGCCACTGCTGAAAATGCAATCCACTACGGTTTGTAAGTTGGTAACTAGACTCATGTTAAAAAGGCCTTACAGAGGTAACAGTCTCCTTTCGCATAGACAGTCAGGGAGGGGGTGCCAAATACAGGAGGTTGAGCTGTAGTTTTCAGTGTGGTATTTCAGTACAAAATCCCCATTGGCATTTAAAAAAATAAAGCCCAAAAAAGGAAAAAAACAGACATCCTGAACAACTGGCCGCTGCTTTCTGAAAAGTGATATACCGCACTCAGCTCCTAAATCCTGTTGTGGGCTAACAACATACAGCAGTTTGGTGGAGTGGGTGATGTCAGCCCTGCCAAGTTTTCTCTTGCCAAACTACTCTGCATTCTTCATGCTGTAAAGCAGGGGTCTCAAACTGGTGGCCCTCCACCTGTTGCAAAACTACAAGTCCCATCATGCCTCTGCCTGTGGGAGTCATGCTTGTAACTGTCAGCCTTGCAATGCCTCGTGGGACTTGTAGTTTCGCAACAGCTGGAGGGCCGCCAATTTAAGACCCCTGCTGTAAAGGCTAATCATTCTGTAGCCCCAAGATAAGGAGGAACAGTGCTATTTACTCTTCTTGAGACCTGTTTGATCCTAAATGGGAGCACATTTTCTGAACAAAGCAAACATGGAAGAGTTTTAAGGACATTAAGCAAAAGTTAAACTAAGATGGCTAAATTCTAGAGTAAAAAGACATCTAAATGAAAAAATGGTCTTTAAAAAAGAAAAGACAGAAGAGTCATCATTAGTATTTGAAAACTGAAAGGAATGCAACATAAAATGCAAGAGTGCAATCAGGGCAGCTAAACATAACACAAACAATGTGCTACATAAAGTAAATGAACCTGATAAAATTCTTGAAATATTTCAGTAGTAAAGAGGAAAGGATAGAACACGTAGGCTCCATAAAAGATGTTTACAGCCAAGGAAGCTGCCATCTTAGTCTCTGTTTATTCTGCAGTTGCCATGGTGCTGCACATGTGATCAGCTATGACAGCAGCCATTTAATAGCTTGAGAGTTCGGTTGAGAGCTGTCATAAGCACAAGAGTAACATTTATCTTTCAAGGCATACATAGTTTTGTATAGGTACCTCTGTGGCTGACAGAAATCCACATTCAAAAAGACTAATGCCGCGTACACACGAGCGGACTTTACGGCGGACTTGGTCCGGCGGACTGGGTTTCGTCGGACAATTCGATCGTGTGTGGGCTCCAGCGGACTTTGTTTGCTCAAAAGTTGGACGGACTTAGATTTGAAACTTGTTTAAAATTTATCCGACGGACTCTTCTTTCTAGCGGACAAACCGATCGTCTGTGTGCTAGTCCGACGAACTCAAACTGACGCATGCTCTGAAGCAATTACAAGACGGAAGCGCTCGGTCTGGTAAAACTAGCCTTCGTCTTGAAGCTAGCACATTCCTCTTCTGTCGTCTTTTAATACAGCCTTTTTTTAGGATTGATAATGCCAGAGGAATGAAGTTTTTTTTCTGCTTTATATTCACACAGAGTTCTCACAAACTACTTTCTTCATGATTTATCCTCCTGCCATGACTAATATAATATTTTGTAAAAGCCAGATCTCCATAAATTATAAATTTTAAAATCGATTTTGGACTAATTTTTTTTTTTTTTTTTTTACTTGCACAGGATTGGGTACTCTTTGCAAAGTCAAGCTTTTAAATAATTTCTGATGCTCTGGAGCAATTGCACTTGCAGAGGGCAACTGCCCTCTGCAAAGTGCACAGACTATTTGCTTTTCTCAAATCAACCCCATAGTCTTTTGGACCTGTACCTGCCTACTCCCAAAGAAAAAGGCGTTTTTTAATCAAAAGACATAAGCAAAAATTATAAGGTAACCAAAAATGTATTTAGTTTATTCTAAAAAATATTAGGAAGGCAACACTGGAGACACTTTTAGAATCTGGGAAGCCTTTCGTCCCCCAGGACACACATCAAGTTTGAGGACAAGAAAATTGGTATCTTGCGACTATAGGGAGCACAGGGAGCACAGTCAGACCAGACAGAAACCAGGCAATCACTTTCGACTCTTCCGTGGAGCCTTCCCTCTACGCTTCTCTGCAGCCTTCCTTGGAGGTTGTGCCTCTGGTGGTGTACTTGGGGCAGGAGGAGGAGGAGGAGTGGCTTCATCTGCCAGATATGTGGTAGCAGTAAGCTCCCCTCTCAAGCCCTTCTGGTAAGCCTCAAAAATCAGACCCTCACAGAGGAGGCGTTGGCCCTTTTCCAACTCCAGCAATCTGCTGGCTATATAGGTGCCATACGCCTCCTCTGCATTGGGTGGTTTGCTCAGGATGAGGCTTGCTTCCCGTATGAGGTCTAGGGATTCCTGCTCAGTTGGTGTCATTCTCCTGGGCCTTTTGTGGAGAATGCGGAGGGGAGGCACCTGACACTCTGTGCGGCTTCGACTTGGCCCAGCCACAGCCTCCTCCTCTCTCCCACTGGGCAAGGCCTCCTCCTCTCTCCCACTGGGCAAGGCCTCCTCCTGGCTGAGGTCATCCTGTGTCAAAAAAAGGGACATAAGTTGTAATTTTGTGTTATGCAATCACACACAATTTTCAGCTCATGACTTTCAAATATAATTACACAAAATAGTAAAGGCTATCTATTTGACAACACCATTATTTCAGATGATCAACAAGATCTGAAGTGAAGTATATATTTGGCCACTACTGTCTAGTGATATGTCTACATATTACTCTTTGTGCAGAAGTGATTTTTTAGGAAGCACTTTCAAAATTAACACCTTAACATCATTAATAACATTTACACAATCCCAAATTTAAAAAAAAAGGATACCTGGCTGAAGCTGGGCGCATCAACTTCATCAATGCTGAAAAGGCCCAGGTCATCCTGGGACTCCTCAGCTGGGGTGGAGGTGGATGGAAGGCTGGAGGGAAGAGTGGAGGGAAGGCTGGAGGGAAGGGTGGGGGGAAGGGTGGAAAGTGATTGCCTGGCTTCGGTCTGGTCATCCAGAAATCGCAGTTTGTTGTAGTACCACAACTTGGGTACATATACTTGGTCAGCTGCTGCCCCGGATCTGAGCGACTCCTGGATTTTTTTGTGTTCCCGCTTATACATGTTTCGCAAGATACCAATCTTCTTGTCCACAAACTTGAGGTCTGCCTGGGGGAGTCGAGTCTTCACAAACTCTAAAAGTGTGCCCAGTGTTGCCTTCCTAACATCCCTATTATAATATAGGGGGTGTTTGACCTCCCACAGGTTTTTCTTGTCCTCATAGAGCTCAATAAATTGGCCCAAAAATTCTTCCTCTTTAAAGGGATTCATTTTTTCTGCAAGACAAGACACAAGATCCAAACTTAAATGTCAGTCCCAAATCACAGGATTAGTTTGGGTTGTAATCTAGGGGACACATACACACACACTTTAATCTTACCTTCGTTTGTGACGCTCGCTACTTCCGCACGGACATACGTAGGCCATCGTAATAGCTTTATATACACTGCGCATGTGTCATGCTCCGCCTGCGTCGCCCGCCCCTGACGTTCGTAAGTACGATTTGGCCCCGCCCCTTCACTCTTCGTTGCGCAGTGGGAGTAGATAGCAAAAGATGGCGGAGAGATTAAGTGGAAGTAGCGCGGAGGAAAGCCCGGAGCCCCAAACATCCACATCCCGGAGGAGATATAAGGCCACCAACATGGCTTTTGAAGAGATGGTGGAGATGGTGTCCATATTGAGAAGGGAGGACTACGATGGCAAAAAAGGACCGTACACACGACCGAATATGAGGAAGGACAAAATAATGTCCTCAATTGTCACCGCTCTTGAAGAGAAATTTGGTACAAAACGTTCGAAAGAACAATTGAGGAAGCGGTGGTCTGACATCAAAAGTCGGGAGCCAGAACAATATTGGCGAATAAAGAAGCTGCTTAAAAAAAGTAAGTACTTGTGTTTTACTATTGAGATACTTAACTTGCATGCTGATCCTTATTTTGGGAGTTTTTTCAGCATCGTTCGTAAAGACCGTTCTTTAGAATAGATATGATACTTTATAAAGTGACGTTATTTTTTCGCCAAATACGATGGGACAGGGTTGGACATACATTTATGTCTTGATAATTTGTCGAATTCCCACAATTAGTTGATGTGGTGTAGGTGTGTTTGAAAATATAATGCTTCATCAAAAATGATTCAGTGTAATGTAGGGACAGGACACATCAGCTGTTTCCACATCTGGACTCACGAGCACTAGTGTACTATGTGACCATAAATAAATTTTAGAGGGGTAATACACATAGGAGATCATTGAGGTGTCAGCATCTGTGAAACTTGCCCGAAAATGAGCATTGTTTATAATTGTTGTTCAGAGGTAATGTTCATCCTGTCTTCAACATTTATTATGATGAAAAATTGGCCACAACTCATAACCAACGTTTTACTTTATTTATTAAAAGCTAAAATATCAGTGTGTTTTAACTATACCTTTTGTTCAATTCTCATAGGGGAGAAAAGACTCAGACAACAATCCAAGAATCTCAGGACCCCCCCAAGTCACCAGCCTGAGGCAGAAGATACCCCAAGCCCCAGCCCAAGACCACGCCCACCCGACGAGCTTGAGGAAGGAGAGGTGGAGGAAGTGTGTGAGGTTTCAAGCCCACCAAGTGAGTGACTGACACCCCAGCTTGAGTTACTGTATTTTGGCGTGCATATTGTAAACCTTGTTTTTATTCACTCATTTTAGGTGAGTTTCTGGTTGTGGAAGGCCAAGCGGCAGAGCACTTCACCACAGACAGTGCGCAAAGACTAATTGGCCAGATAATGCTGTGGAATGGCCAGATCGATCAAATGCGTGACCAAATTCACAGCATGCAACTTCGCCTGGACTCCATGCAACAGGAAATGAAGAACATGATTGATGTTTTGGGCCGAATATAATCACCATTGGCCTAAAAACATCAATCATGTTCTTCATTTCCTTGTGAAGTTTGTTTGTTAAAAAAATAGTATTTTACATTTTTGGGGTATACCCAAATTTACATTGTGATGCACACGGTGTGTCATCATGTGCTATCTTCCATCATGGGTTAGCAATGTACTTCTTTTTGTGTTTGCAACCCCTTCATCCAGAAAAATCTTTGGTGGTGAGAGGAACCAAAAATGGGATTGCACACACAAAACACGTACATTGCTTACCCATGATAGGAGATAGCACATGTTGACTTGACCCTTTTGTAAAGGTCAATTTTGAGCATCTTCTAACTTAACAATTTCTGCAAGGGTGACATTACATGCACCGTTCTCTAAATGTTGAACTTTGTAAGTTCTTTTTTTTTTTGTTTGGTTTTTAAAAACACTGTTGTTTATGTAAATCTTTTTATATAAAGGTCTATATATTTGTGAAAATATGCCTTGAATAATTTTGTAAAACAAAAATTTTTTACACAACGTAAAATAATTTAACAAAAAATAAAAAGAAAAAAAAGAAAAAAAATTTTGTTAAAAATGCACCTTTCAATGTGCACAAAGTAAAATTTTTTACGCAATACAATGTGTGTGGCTGATTCTTGAAGTCAAATTTTGTGGTTTGTTTTTGTGGGCCTGATTAACTAAAGCTAAATGCACTTGACACTACTACAAGTGCACTAGGAGACAGACATAACTTAAATGTAAACAACAATAAAAACAAGATATTTAGATAAAACAATTTTCTTTTTTATTTTTGTAAGAAACTTACAGCTGTTGCTGAATAGCAATGGCCCCCCGACCATTAAAATAATTGACATAACGGTCACGCACTTGACGTGCGGTTCGGGGGGCCAAGCCAATACGGCCAATTTCTAGGCCTGTCAAAGTGCTATCCTGTTCCAGGCTGGCCTCAGGCCCAACAGAGGATAGATATGTTGCTGAATGTCTCCTTAAAAAGTTATGCAAGATGCAGCAAGCAAGGATGACGTAGTTTAGTTTATAGTCCGCCAAATTAATTGAAGAAAGGAATAAACGGAACCGGCTGGCCAGAATCCCAAAGGCATTCTCCACAACTCTTCTTGCTCTGGCCAGCCGATAATTAAATACCCTCCTCTCAGGGGTGAGTGTCCTTTGGGGGAACGGCCTCATCAAGTTCTCACCGAGAGCTTCATCCGCAATAAAAACTGAGGGGAGTCCATCCACATTCTCGTCATCAGGTGGCAATTCCAGGCCACCGGTCTGGAGACGATGGCACAGCTCGGTCTGTGCAAAGACTCCTCCATCAGACATCCGGCCGTTCTTCCCCACATCCACAAACATAAAGTCCAAATGTGCCGAGACTACCGCCATCAAAACTACACTATGGAACCCCTTGTAGTTATAGAAATAAGACCCCGAATGCGGTGGTGGCACAATCCGGACATGCTTCCCGTCAATCGCCCCTACACAGTTGGGAAAGTCCCAACGGTCAGCGAACTGGGAGGCCACAGTCTGCCATTCCTGTGTACTTGAAGGAAACTGTGGAGTGCAAAAAAAATAAGATAAGGACTTTAAAACATAAATTGTATATCAGATTACACCAAAACATTAGTAAACAACAGCAGTCAAATATTATTAATATGTGTGTTTGTAATTGAAATGTTGAAAAACATAAGGCACACTTATAAGATTACTCACCCCCTCTGATGGCCCATTGATACATTTGAATGTGGGTGGAGGGGTTCTAATTAGGTTAACAAACACACCTGACTGGTTCAAACATTTGTGGGGTGGGGGAGGGACAAACAAGACAATGGAGCAGACAATATACATTGTTCAAGGGACTATAGGCTAGAGATATAAATGGACCCAGGATTGCATGGTGGGGAGGTTAATGAAAGAAATTATGCATGTAGGGCAATAAATGATTAAAATAGGCATGCACGAAGATAAAGGGGACATTCACAGCATATTGAAAGCATGGCAATTAGGTAAAGAGGACAGTTCTACAATACATCAAAAAACATTTTATACATATCATGTAATGTTAAAGGATAAAACTTACCTTCATATATTCCTTCTGCAGGACCTGAATAATAGCAGGACAGGTCTCTGGGATTATGATGCCCAGAGCCTGGGGGGAGATGCCTGTTGAGAACTTCAAGTCCTGAAGACTTCTCCCTGTCGCCAAGTAACGTAACGTGGCAACTAGCCTCTGCTCCGCACTGATGGCTTGCCTCATGCAGGTATCCTGCCTGCTGATATAGGGGGTCAGCATAGCCAGCAGACGCTCAAAGACGGGGTCCGTCATCCTGAGAAAATTCCTGAAATCCTTAGGATTATTCTCACGGAGCTCACGGAGCAAAGGCATATGAGAGAACTGGTCACGCTGGCGCAACCAATTCTTGGTCCATGAACTCTTCCTCGCCCTGTTCATGGACTGGACTCGGGTCAAAGTATTAACCCCAACACCAAGTCCCCACACAGCACGAACTCGAGAACGAGTACGTCCACGCGACATGGCTTCAAAACGGTCGGCTGCTCAAACAAACAAACTTATAACAAACGCACTGAAGAACAGCAAGGCCTATGAAGAACGACCTGAAAATCAGGAACGAGCGGACCAGAACGGCCTGCAAGGCAGGTTACGAACTGACCAACACGCACTGAAAAGCAGATACAAACCTCACAAGCACAAACTGAACCGCAGAAAACGAACGAAATAAGCTGAAGTGTGAAAAGCGCGAATCGTCTCTAACCAAACTTCTACTAACACGAGATAAACACGAGATTAGCAGAAGGAGCCCAAAGGGTGCCGTAGTGGGGCTTGAACTTCCTTTTTCTAGTCCCGTCGTACGTGCTATACGTCACCGCGTTCCAAACCAGCGGACTTTTGCAGTGAGCGCGTGTGGCCAAGTCCGTCCGTTTTTAAGTCCGGCGCAAGGAGCCAACAAAGTCCGACGAAAAGTCCGCCGGACCAAGTCCGCCGTAAAGTCCGCTCTTGTGTACGCGGCTTAAGAAATACTTAATGTGAGCAAATCTCCAGGATCAGATGGCTTACACCCACAAGTGCTCATAGAGCTTAGCCAAGTTATAGCCAGACCAATTGGAGAAGAGCAAATATGGTACCTATATTAAGAAGAGGCCGGAGAGCGGGAGAAGAACCGGACACCAGGAAAAGAGGCCAGCGAGAGCGGAGAAGTCGGAAGAAGACCCCCAAGTCGGAAGAAGACCCCCGGAGCTGCCTAATAAATTACTTTAAAAACCTGTGTAGTGTGTTTTTTTTATTGACACTTTTTTCCCTAGGTGAATGGGTAGGTGTACGCTGTACCCCCATACTCATTCACATAGGGTGGGGGCCCCCTTATTAAAGGGGGCTCCTGGATTCCGATAAGCCCCCCGCCGCAGACCCCGACAACCAATGGCCAGGATTGTCGGGAAGAGGCCCTTGTCCTCATCAACATGGGGACAAGGTGCTTTGGGGTGGGGGGGCCGCAGGGCGCCCCCCTCCCCCAAAGCACCCACCCCCCCATGTTGAGGGCATGTGGCCTGGTACAGCTCAGGAGAGGGGGGGCACTCGCTCGTCCCCACCCTCTTTCCTGACTGGCCGGGCTGTGTGCTCGGATAAGGGCCTGGTATGGATTTTGGGGGGACCCCCATGCCATTTTTTCGGTGTAGCGGGGTTCCCCTTATAATCCATACCAGACCTAAGGGCCTGGTATGCTCTGCGACGGGGCCCGCAAGGTGTCAATTTTGCCGATAAAAGTGGCGAGCTTGACTTCCTTTTCTAGTCCCGTCGTACCAGAGTCACATTCAGAATGAACGGATTTTAGTCCGTGTGTGGGCAAGTCCATTCATTTGGAAGTCCGCCGTAACTCCGCCCGAAAGTCCGTTGGGAAGATCGTCGGACCGAGTCTGCTGGAAAGTCCGGTCGTGTGTACAGGGCATTAGTATGCAAGATATGGAAGGAATGGCAGGGGATTATATGTAAAAAATTGGTATCAATTAAAATGGTATCATAGTATTAACCAGCATGGATTTATGAAGGGCTGTTTTTGTCAGACCAACTTATTACCACTCTATGAGGAAGTGAGCAGTCATGTAGGACAGTGGACTTTGCTAAAGCATTTAAGGTTCTGAAGGATAAGGTCATACTCTCCTCACAAGGTCCTTACAAGGTAGAGATCATTGTTATTGAAGAAGTTGTATGTACATAGATGGAAAACTGGTTAAAAGAATGTGTCCGGATAGTATTAATAAATAATAGCTCATTTTCTAAATGGTCTAAGGTAGGAAGGACCAGGGTTTGGTCCTGGGGCCAACTCTGTTTATAAATGATATAAATGATATTGAAGTGGGAATAAATAGCTTGATCTCAGTGTTTGCTGAAGGCACTTAGCTATATAGGGCAATAACCTCAAAACAAGATATAGAATCTCTACATGACTTGATAAAATTGAGGGGTGGGTACATGGTTGATGGGGTTCAATACTGAAAAATGTAAAGTTATTCACTTGGGAGCTAAAAATATGTTTGCAAGATACTCATGTGGGTGAAGGCATGTGGGGAGGTGTTGCTTGTTGCTAACTTACCATATTGCATAAGGTTTGTTCCCAATATGGATTTGCATTTTATATTTGCTTTAAAGGGTATAGCATGTCTAGTTATGTGCATCCATATACCTGGATATGTAATTAAAGTTGTCTAAAGGCTTGAGGTTTTTTTACCTTCATGCATGAAGGTAAAAAACCTTGTTTGTGTAGTAGCCCCCCAAATACCTGAATCCCACTGCGATCCAGCAATGTGCATAATAGCCTCAGCTCTCTCGGGAATCTCACTCCTCATTGGCTGAGTCAATGGCTCCCGCTGCTGTAAATCATGGCCAGTGAGCCAATGAAGAGGGGGCAGGGCCAAGCCGCGGCTTAGTGTGTGAATGGACATGCAGAGCCGTGGCTCAGGAGCAAGCCTGCCTTGGTGCCCCCATTGCAAGATGATTGCTCCAGGAGCACTGGCAAGAGGGAGGGGCCAGGAGCGCTGGCAGGGGACCCGTGAAAAGGAGGATCCGGGCTGCTCTGTGCAGAACCACTGCACAGAGCAGATAAGTATTACATTTTTCATAATTTTTTTTCCTTAAATCCTTTAATATCAGACCATGGGTTCTCATGTGGCCCCTTGGGAAAAATATTTGCCCACCCATGTTCTAGACCATTGATTTAACAAGAGTATGGAATGTCAGGCTGCAGCTCACTCAAAAGATACAAATATAATTCTACTATTTACCAAAACCCTGGTTCAGCTTCATTTTGAGTATGCGGTACAGTTTTGGTCACCAATCCTTAGGAAGGGTGTTCCCGAACTAGAGAGAGTCCAGAGAAGGGCAACAAAATAGTAAAGGGAATGTAGGACCCAAATTGGGTGGATGAGGAAGATAAGGAAGCATGAATTAAACGTATTATCCTTTGAAAAGAGATGCCTAAGAGAGTAAATGATCACAATATAAAAATGTATCATGGGTGACAACAGTATTGGGAATAAACTGTTTAATGTAAGAACTCTGAGAAGATACATGGCCATAACCTGAAGTTGGACGAGAAGTGATTAATCTTAAACTGTGTAAGGGGTTTTTTACTGTCGAAGCAATAAATACGTGGAGCTCCATTACACACACACACAGACACACACCCTCCTTTATTCAACTTTACTAATTATGAGATAACACTGGAAGTAAGCACGGGACACAGGACATATGCCTCTGATGATGTTCTCTAGCGAATGCGCTGTGTGGTAATCTGAGATCTCCTTTGATGCACAATGTGTGTAACCCAGGAGGCTGCAGGCAGCTGAATACATCATCCTTGTCTATATGAGAATCCAAGAAGTGTGGGGATATGTTCCCCAAATAGCATATTTAAAAAAATGTAATTTGTGACAAAGGAAAGGGGTAGGAGTAGAATGATGGAAAGTGGATGGAGAGGATGAAGGTCTGCGTCAAGTCACCATGATGACAATACAGCATACGATAGGTGAATATGTGGCTGTTAGTGGCGCCTGGGGTAATGATTTAGTGAAGTAGCTACCCCTTTAAGAATATATAACTATATGCATAAAGAAACAGAAGGTAAAAGAGTTGGCGCTGTGAATTAAGTAGTGGATTCAACATAGTAATCAATAGTTGTAAATTGGGAAATATTCGCAAACATATGAAAAGTCTAACTGTGACAATCCCAAAACCATAGAAATAAATGGATTCTTCTGGTTGGAGAATTCTTCAAAGACTTCACCACGAGTGCTCAAAAGGTCACCAGAGGTGTTTGACCACTTTTTAAGGTAGGTCAAAATGTGCTTTGTGAAATAAATCAGCATGATAATTTATGAAACTCTCCGAGGATATGGGAATGTATTCCACCAAGGACACAAAAGAGAGCTCCTATGGTATAGTACGTTTTATTAAAAATGGGTTTAAAAAGTATCAAAAAGAATTGTTTAAACATTAATTAATTTTGTTTGGATATTGTCGGTACAGAAAAGTGAATTAAATTTAAATAATTAAAATAGTGGGAATAGTGAATAGTGAGGTATTGGGTATTACCTCATGATACATATTCTATCTTTGGTAGGAGACTACAAGTAAAGTACTACACTTTAAATCTATATCCAGGTTTAAACCCTGAGGATATAAAGACTGGAGCCTGTAAATCCACTAAGTCTCCTTTTGGGAGACCCCTTTTGGTCATATCCAGACCCCTCGAATGGGGGTGAACTACCCCAAAATCTGAGTAAAGAGGGGTCTTTATCAAGTACCAGTCTAAAGTGATTGCAAACACTATGCTTTTTAAAACCTTTTTTGATGTTGTCTACCTTTTTGCCAAGGTTCTAGTAGTGCAACCTAAATATTGAAGTTTTCAGGGACACATAAGATATATATCTACTGTCACAGGTAATGAGTTGTTTGATATTATATTCTATACCTGTGACAACTAAAGAGAACTTATCTGTTTTTCTGGTTCTATCCCTCCATGTTCTACATGCTTTATACCTTCTACACTTATAAAAACCTGTGCGATCTAAGAAAGTGGGGGGTTTTCTTAGGGGTTGAGTGACATTCTTGGCCAACATTACCCGTAGCCCTGGTGCCCCCCTGTAGATAAATTTAGGTTTTACTGGAATAATTTTTTTCAAGGTGTGATCTCTTAATAATATTGGCCATCATTTTTTTATGGCTTTTTCTACTTCACTATATTGTGAGTTGAATCCTGTAACAAAAGAAAGATTGAATCTCCTGACTGATCCCTGTTTTTGGGTACCAATAGGGTGTCCCTATCCATCTGTCCCACCTGTTCTCTTGTGTTTAACAGTTGTTCTTTACTATAACTGTCACGTACCTAAAGGGAGACTGAAAAATGACAAGGTCGACCTCTTGTATCTCCAGCCCAGGTCCCGCTGAGAGTGGAACAGAGGGAGCTGAGGGACAGGAGGAACACGAGTGCCTGCAGATGTAGCATAGGATGCGACCTTGAGAAGGCAGGAGAACCATCAGATTAGGAAGGGCAGCCGTGCACCATGGGTCAGCTGAGTTTAAAGAGGCACTCTGTTTGGACTGCAGAACTGGGACATCAGGCGATGTAGAGTTTCTGGTAGGCTTGCAGCAGGAAGTCGCAGCTGGTCGCAGGACCGTAGCCGCAGACACTCGGATAGCAGTGTTGAGCCAAGCAGGGAACAGGAGCAAGGTCACTAGGATAACCGAGTTTGGTAGCAGGCGGGCAGCAAGGTACCAAGGCATTAGGCAGAAGCAAGGTCAAATGGGAAGCCGGGATCAGGAACCAGTAATCAGGAGTATAGCAGGGTCAAGAAAAGCCAAGTTCAGCAACGGGTATCAAGCAGGATAACAGCAGGATTCAGGGTATCAGGGAACAGCTGAAGACCAGTCAGCATTGATCAGGGGTCAGGACACCCTTTAAATAGGCCATCTGGTGCCAATTGGCACTAGGGACGCGCTCCTGCACGTGCACGCAGTCCGCCGCACACACACATGCGCATTGGTGTCTATGGGCATTTGCAGTCGCCCATGAGCCCACGCCAGACCTTTTCTAATGGTTTTCTTACAATAACCTTTTTTATTCAATTCACTTTTCTGTACCGACAATATCCAAACGAAATTAAATATTTTTTAAATAATTATTTTTCTATTCTAATAAAGGTGCACTGTTTTAACCTCAATTGCCCACTAGAAGGAACCAGAGTGTGGTTTGTCCGTACATGGTATACCCAAGTCTAGGGAACCATGGACACAATGGGGGTTTTTGGTTTTACATATATTAATATATATTTTTTCAAAAATAGTGGATACTATGTTATTTTGCACTAGATTTGGTAATAACATTGTTCAAATAGATGTGCGTGCGGCATGGACAGATGGATATATGGGAACAAGGTAGATCCCTTTCATCTTTGTCTCCTTTGTCTCCAATCTCCACGATTGAGAAGCCCAGCCAATCACGTCCATCTTTTCATCATAAAAGCAAACAGGAAACCTTCCTGATGACGCCAGTATGGTGAAACGTACGTCGGAGCGGGGATTCGTCATTTCCGGGTCCCAAATGCAACTTCCTTACTACTATCATATTCAGAACGAGGCGTGGATCGCACAACACTGAGAGTCTGATATATTCATCCGCACATACTGTAGACACCTTGGTGTCGGGCTTGGCACAATCACATGTGCGTACAATATTTTGATACTTTTTTAAACCCATTTTCAATAAAACGTACTACACCATAAGAGCTCTCTTTTGTTCCTTGGTGGAATACATTCCCATATCCTCTGTTGTTGATGGAGGGTGTCCCACAGTGGAGAGTATGTTTCATTAAGGATCATGCTGATTTATCTTACAAAGCACATTTTGACCTACTTTAAAAAGTGGTCAAACACCTCTGGTGAGTTGCCATCTACCTTTTGTGCATTTGTGGTGAAGTCTTTAGAGAATCCTTCAATCAGAAGAATCCATTTATTTCTATGGTGTTGGGATTGTCACATTTGGACTTTTCATATGTTTGCGAATATTTCATGATTTACAACTATTGATTTCTATGTTGAATCCACTACTTGATTTACAGCATACGATGTGTCACCTGATATTACCACTAGAGGGAGCCAAATACTCTCATTTTCAGTCTTGCCTGGAGAGTCAACACTTATAAATTAAAAAGAACTCTGGGGAGATAAATTAACACACTTTAGTCCACTTATGTATTCTTTTAAATGTCGCCAAGTAATCTTTTCTTTATTTCAACTAGTGTAAATACCGGAAATCTTTATACCAAGGTTCTTCAGTCATCTAAATGTCAGTGTGACTGTTTGCTCTTTTAGAAAATCTGCAGGCAGAAAGGCGAGAATGGGAGGGGGTTGGGGGGTCAGTAGCATTGAGTTTGCAGACTCTAATAAGTGAGGCCACCCTGTCTCCCAGTTTTGATTCTGCTTTGTCACCCCATCACAAGCACCTCTAATGGAGACTACAAGTCACAAATTGCTCAGGCATGGTCCACAGTTGTCACCGTGAAGTAGCCAGTCCTAAGCAATGATGTGGAGCAGACTCCAGAGCAAGTGCATTTAGACAGGAAGTGTCTGAAAGAGGCTGGAGGAGATCAGCAGCACTGAGATGCAAAAAAAGAAGGAAAAAAGATGAAAACAAGATCTTATGCGAAAAAAAGGCAATTGCTTATTATACACAGTGCTAAGTATCATTTGGTTGGGTTTACATCTACTTTATGCTGTAATAATTTTTGCCAATGTCCTTTAAAAGAGACTGTTTGCCAGCTCCCCTTGAGAGACTAAATAGCATTTGTGGTTTATTAGAGTCAGCATTAGTTGAAAGAGTAAATTGCTGAATTAATACGTTGATCAAAGCGCACATCCTGGTATGTTGCGTGGATCTTTCCTGCACACGCCGCTGCTGATTCAGGATGACAACATCTCCTGATATAGGCAGTGAGATCACTGCATAGTCCCACGACATCAGAGAGTTACTGTATTCTGGGGAGTCAGCCAAGATCCATCTGATGTAATTCCCATTCATGGCACAAGACAAAAGGCAGAAGAAGTGGTGTCTCACCACAATCAATAGGTCTATGCTACAAGGCCGAAAATATAGACTTCACTTGTCTAGAAATTTAAAAAACAGAAAGAAAAAGAAAAAAAGGGTTCACCTGTTTATTACTTGCCTCCTTTCAGACCTCATGCAGCATTACCCTTTAAGTAGCTGCTGGAAATTATGGGCTCTCCTATCATTTTCAGTGATGACCCACACTGTGATTGAACCTGACAATACGCCAACTCACTAATAGCAAATACACCAACACACCACCAATACACCAAAAGCAAAATTTGGGCTATATTAGAAAAAAAAAAAAGGCCTTACAGAAAACTGTCAGGGATACAGTAGTTTTCATGGCTGATAAAGGGGTTTGCTTGTCAAGGTTTTTCAGCACCCATAAAACGCACTTCAAAAATCAAGCAGGAAAAGGACCAATTCCATATATTCTTCTGTGTTCATTATTTGAGCATTGTGTGACGTTGTGCCAATCTGAACATTTGCATGAACCATTCAAACTATGCTAGGTGACGGTGTAATAAAAACAATTCCAAAACAGTTGGAACGCTGTGTAAAATCTACATGAAAACAGAATGCGGTGATTTGCAAATCTCATAAACCCATATGTTATTCACAGTAGAAACAAGAAAACCAAATGTTTAAATTGAGAAAATGTATAATTTTATGAAAAAAATTAATTAATTTTGAAATTGGTGGCAGCAACACGTCTCAAAAAAGTTGGGACAGGGCAACAAAAAGCTGTCATAGTAAGTGGTACTAACAAACTTGATTTGATTGTAGCCGTATTAGTGCAATTGTGACAGAGAAAATTGAGTACTGTCCGTGATACTTTTTTTATTTGCACTAACATACAATTTTTCAGGACAAGCTTTTGGGGTATGTCCCCTTCTTCAAGGTCCAAGCAGTACTCAAAGTACTGGTACTGCTTGGACCTTGAAGAAGGGGACATACCCCGAAAGCTTGTCCTGAAAAATTGTATGTTAGTGCAAATAAAAAAAGTATCACGGACAGTACTCAATTTTCTCTGGTACTAACAAGGAAGAGCTGGAAGAACATTTTGCAACTGATTAGGTTAATTGGCAACAGGTCAGTAACATGATTGGGCATGAAAAGAACATCTTAGAGAATCAGAGTGTCTCAGAACTAAAGATGGGCAGAGGTCCACCAATCTGTGAAAAGCTGCATCTAAAAATTGTTGTACAATTTCAAAATAATGTTCCTCAACATAAAATTTTTACGAATTTAGATATATCATCATCTACAGTACATACTGTAATATCATCAAAAGATTGTGAGAATCTGGAGAAATCTCTGTGTACAAGGGACAAGACTGAAACGCAATATTGAATGCCCGTGATCTTCACTCCCTCATACAGCACTACATTAAAAACAGGCATGATTCTGTGATGGACTTCACTGCATGGGCCCAGGAATACTTCTAAGAATCACTGTCTGTCAACACATTTCGCCGTTCTATCCAAAATGCAAGGTAAAGCTCTATTATGTAAAGAAGAAGCCATATCTGTACATGATCCAGAAATGCCAAAGTTATTTTTTTAATGTAATCTTTATTTATAACACATAGAATACAGCATAGCCAACAATGCCCTACTTATGAGGGTTTGTGAACAAGATAGCAGAGGTAAGTGCATCGATGTATGGGGCTGTTCTATCAAAAAGCGGCTACCCATCAGACTATGCAACAGAAGTGACGTTCTGTCATGGCCATCGTGGTACACCTGCACTCATCTGCAGTAAGGCAACAGTTAGAAGTCTGCAAGCAGACATCTTTTTACACCCACCCGAAGTCTTGCATTTCACACTTATTTTTGATGGGCACAAGTGGCTGCATATGATGGGCCACAAGTGGCTGCATATGATGGGCCACAAGTGGCTGCATATGATGGGCCACAAGTGGCTGCATATGATGGGCCACAAGTGGCTGCATTTGATGGGCACAATAGCTGCAATTAATGGGCACAAGTGGCTGCATTTGAGGGTTTTTTTTCCAGTATTTTTCAGTTTGTTTGTGCCCCCCCAAAAATTTTGAGCACCAGACGCCACTGGTTGTCAGGGTCATTGGAAGGAAGCCTGTCTATTTTGATTGGGTGCCGAGGCTGGGAGATGCAGAATTTCACAGGACACTCCCCGCAGTGTGGGAATTATATCTTTAGGTGCTGTGGCCTCAGGTAGACCACAAATGCGAATGTTCACCCGCCTGCTGCGGTTTTCAAAGTCATCCAGCTGCAGAGGAGGGCCTTAATTTTCTGATCTTGCGCTGAGGACTGATCTCTAAGCATGGAGAAAGCAGGAAAAAGCAGGAAAAGCATCATCAAATTTTTGCTCCAAAGTCTCAAACCTGTGACCCATCTCTGTAGTGTCAGTTTTCAGTTGCTCAATGTCCTGTTTAAAGGCCAGCTCAATCTGGCTAGTAAAGCGCACTAAATCCTCTTTAGTGGGAAGAGACCATAGGTGTTGTCTGATATCCCTGTCCCCAAACAGCTCAGCAATCTCAGAGCCCTGATCTTGTGATGTGGTGAAGCGGGGGGAGACAAGGGGGATAGAGTCGCTTAACACCCTAGGAGAAGGGATGGGAGACAGTGCAGGCTGAGCCTCATGGTGCTGCAGGGCCATTTGTTCCAGCGCCATCTTGGATTTCCCACTCTGCTGCCAATGACTGTCTGGGGAGAAGGATTCCAACGATCCCTGGCGGGTCTTGTATGATCTGCGTGGCTGCGAGGATTCCCGCCAATGCTGTGACATAGCTTGGGCCAAAATTGGGGGAGAATCACCCCTGTAGCTGCTGATAAAGCTGCGGACCAGATGGAGCTTGAGAGCAGCACATCCTCACTCCTCCATATTCAGACCACGCCCCAGGCCGAAGCTAATTTAAAATGGTCTGTTGCAATGTGGAAAAGTGTTTTGTGGTCAGACTAATTCAAATTTGACATTCTTTTTGGCAATCGTGGGAGCAGCTTCTCTGGACTAAAGAGGAGAAGGACCACCCGGCTTGTTATCAGCGCTCAGTTTAACCCCTTCTCACCGACCGTACGCAGATATGCGTACTCGGCTTTCCGGGGTTATACCGGGATGATGCCCGCAGCTGCAGGCATCATCCCGGTACCGTTGTTTACAGCGGGCAATCGGCTACCCGAGTATAACAACCGATGCGGCTAAAAGTACACAGTATTCAGAATCGCCGTTTTCGGCGATCTGAATACTTTGAAGTGTAAAGGAGGGATGGGGGGTCTTTTAGACCCCCCATCCCTCCATAAAGAGTACCTGTCACCGCCTATTACTGTCACAAGGGATGTTTACATTCCTTGTGACAGCAATAAAAGTAAAAAAATTTTTTTTTTTTTTAAAACACAATTTATAAAGTAAAAAAATAAATAAAATAAATAAATAAATAAACATTTTTTAAAGTGCCCCTGTCCCTGCGAGTTCGCGCAGCGAAGAAAACGCATACGGAAGTCGCGCCCGCATATGTAAACGGTGTTCAAATCACACATGTGAGGTATCGCCGCGATCGTCAGAGCGAGAGCAATAATTCTAGCCCTAGACCTCCTCTGTAACTCAAACCTGGTAACCGTAAAAAAAATTTAAAGCGTCGCCTATGGAAATTCATAGGTACCGTAGTTTGTCGCCATTCCACGAGTGCGTGCAATTATAAAGGGTGACATGTTTGGTATCTATTTACTCGGCGTAACATCATCTTTCACATTATACAAAAAAATTGGGGTAACTTTACTGTTTGGATTTTTTAAAATTCATGAAAGTGTCCCTTTTCCAAAAATTTGCGTTTAAAACACCGCTGCACAAATACCGTGTGATAAAAAATATTGCAACAATCGCCATTTTATTCTCTAGATTCTCTGCTAAAAAAATATATATAATGTTTGGGAACTCTAAGTAATTTTCTAGCAAAAAATACGGATTTTAACTTGTAAACACCAAATTTCAAAAATAGGCTTAGTCATGAAAGGGTTAAAAGCCTGCATGTCTGATGGTATGGGTGTGCATTAATGCGTATGGAATGGGCAACTTGCACATCTGGAAAGGCACCATCAATACTGAAAGATATATTGAGGTTTTAGAGCAGCATATGCTCCTATCCAGACGGCATCTTTTTCAGGAAAGGCCTTACATATTTCAGCATGACAATGCTAACCCACATACTATATCTATGACAACAGTATGGCTTTGTAGTAGAAGAGTCCAGGTGTTTACCTGGCCTGCCTGTAGTCCAGATTTTTCAACACAATTGAAAATACAACGAAGACCCAGGACTGTTAGCAGTTAGAATCTTAAATCCGACAAGAATGGGGCAAAATTCCTCTCCCAAAACCCCAGCAACTGGTCTCCTCAGTTCCCAGATGTTTACAGAGTGTTGTAAACAGTAAAGTTGCTGCTCAAGGGGAGTCTGCCATGAACAATGAGTAAAGGCCCGTACACACGCTCAGAAAATCGGAAGTTAAATTTAGTCCGATGAACGATCTGCCGATTTGCTGATCGTTTAGTATGCTGCTTTTGACAGCCGATTACGAATTTTCGTCAGACAAAAACTAGATGTGCAGGCTCCAAAATTTTTGTCTGATGTGACCACAACATCCGATTTTCTTTTCATTAGTATGGTTTTCTGACAAAAAAAAAATCTGAAAAGCAAGACTAGGCATGCTCAGAAATTAAAAAGCATACAAAACAATTCAACACATTACGTCACTTCTGTCATCCGAAATTTTTCTGATTTGTGAGTACCCTCTTCAATTTCGATTTGAGACTAGCATCCAACAAAAAACTGACGAAAATTCGTCCAATAATCTGACCGTGTGTACAAGGCTTTAGACCCCATACACTATTAGATTTTCTGCAGATTTTTTTCTTTACCAAAACCATGTAGTGCAAGGGCCTGCCTGATTGCATACAAATTGAAACTCTTAAGGTTTGACCTCATATTATATGGTTTTTGTAAATCTGAAGACAAAAATCTGCAGAAAGTGTGTATGGGGCCAAAGCTTCATGTACACAGGACACTTTTACAACCTCTCCTGAACTATTTAACTTCACAGATAGTAACCGACGTTTAAAACGTCAGTTTTGCAGGGTTTACATGCCACGTTTAGCTGCGTTTGGGTTTTCGAATTAGAATGCGTTTAAAAATTTTTTTTTTTAAATAGCCAAATAGGCCTTTCAAATGCCTCTAAAAATCAGTCCTAAACACATTTTTTTGCGTTCCAAAAAATGCTTCTAGACTCAACTGCCTAGAAACGACTGTAAACAACTCTTTGTACATGTACTGATAAGATAACATAGAGGAGAGTTCAGGGGCAGCTTAAAAAAAAAGCCCAACTGCTCTTAAAGTGGTTGTAAACCCTATTTTGAAACTTTATGCTACAGGTAAGCCTATATTAAAGCTTACCTCTAGCTAACCAGGATATCTCCTAAACCTGCACGGTTTAGGAGATATCCCCTGTCCCCTGATCATCAGCACATGCGCACTAGAGCAAACTCATGCAATGGCACCTATGTGCCGCTGCACCAGTCTGCGTGCCGTTACCGGCTTCTCTCGCACGCATGCGCGGGAGTGACGCCATCGCGGCTCCGGCCAATCACAGCGCCAGAGCCGCGATACCTGGAAGTAACTCCGGGATGACATGTCGGCAGCCGGAGGGGGAGACGAGAACGGCTTCGGGGGCTTCAATCTGAGGTAAGTAATACATAATGAGCTAGTATGCTATGCATGCTATTATGCTTTTGTCTTTTTTGGGGAGTTTTTTTTAGAAGAGTTTACTTCCTCTTTAAACGTCTGTTTACCAGCAGCAGTGTACATGAGGTCTAAGCGCTGAGATGGCATAAAATGTATTGACTTCTCTCTGTCTTGCTGTTACTATTGAAGATGTCATCACAACAATAAAGCGGATGATTTTTTTCAGAGTGCAGCCATCCAAGTTTCCTTCGTTTACCGAGTGTTGTTAAAAGAAGGGATGCTACAATGTTTTAAACATTACCCTGTCCCAACTTTTTCAGGAATCGGGGTTGTACTTTGCCAGCATTTTGTTGCTCTCTCCCAACTTTTTTGAGACGTGTTGCTGCCATCAATTTCAAAATGACCTTTTTTTTTTTTTTTTTTTAAATGGCAATTTTCTATTTTCTTTTGTGAATAAAAATTGGGTTTATGAGATTTTCAAATCCATTGTATTCTGCTTTTATGTAGATTGTACCTAACATCCCAACTTTTTGGGAAATGGGGTTGTAGAATATGTCATCTGCACACCAAAATGGTTATAGATAAATCCATTTTATTCCATCATGATAAATCACACCATCATGCAACTTTCAGAGCCACACAGGACCCTTTTAAAGGCTTGTGTGACATTTTAGGTATTTATTTTGGAGGCAGAAACAGGTTTCAAACTCTTTATATCTAGCTCCTGTGTAAACTTAGCCTCACAGTCACATGCATAAATGGCAGATAAGGGGTCACCAGTCGAGTACATTTTCTTGAGACCAGTGTTCAGACCCAAGCAATAAGGACAAAACAGCATTTAAAGCAAAACCCCCTCTCTCTCTCTCTCCACTCAAAACACCTCAAACGACTCATTGCTGCATCGCCGTTGTCGTCATCATTGACATCATTGCTATCATTGCAGTCCATGATGAAATATCAGACGTGGTAATGCACGTGGTCAGAATAGCACCAGTGGCACAGCTCCTCCTCACAAAGTCCAATGTCTTTTGGCACACTGACTTATGAAGGACGGTGCTCCTTGTTACTGTGTGTGTAGCCTTGTGCTGCCATCTGTTGGTGTGTGACAAAACTAGTCTCAAAACTTTTTGACACCACCTCGTATATATTATACATAAGGACCAGTTCACACCACATGCAGTCCAGTGCATTTTTTTTCTGCAATAAAAGCGCATGAAAAGTCGGTTATATGGTTTTATATGTATGGCATTCTTTTTTTTTTTTTTTTTTTTTTAAAGGTAACTTTTATTATACAGTATATAAAACATACATAGAAAACAAAGACAACAACAAAAAGAGAACTGAACAGTCACATCTCAAGTATCACCATACAATGCAAACCAGATGTCCACTTTATACACCGATAATATATAATGGAAGGGCAGTTATACAACACAAGTTCACCAAAATACGTAAAATATAAATTGTCAAAAAGCAAATGGTATGGCATCATTAGTGTGATTCTGTTCTTTACTGGCCAATCACAAGCTGGGACCCAACCTTGACCAATGTGTTATGTAATATCAAGGAGCTGGCTTTGCTGACTGACAGAGCTGAAAGAATATCAAGACTGGCTTGAGAAATTTTCAAGAATTTCTAGTATATCAGAGCCTTCCAAGATCATAACTCATACCTACAGTATGTCAGAATTATAGGAAAAACAGCTCAGAGCCCCTTGAGACATATTATCGGAGATCCTGTCTCAGAACATTTTTTTTAACTTGATCCCAGTGCTCTTTTGTAGCTTCAGGCCTTTAAATCAGTAGGGCAGAAACCATCTATGTATATCTATTGGGTTGCATCGATACTAGTATCGGTATCGGTACCGATACTGATACCAAGGATCTGTCAGGATGGAGAGCGAAGGAAAGAGTCAGTATATGTGTCATTTACAGGCTCCTTCCTTTTCCGAATGGACAGAGTCAGTGATCACTGACTCTGTCCATTCGTAACTTAGCATCGTAGACTGTGTTACGATGCTTCAGTTTATGAATGAACAGGAGCCACTGTCTCATGTCCATTCATCTTCAGTGTAGCTGAGGCTGCAGAGAAAGGGACTGGGGAACCTGTGTCCTCAGTCCTTACCATGTCTCAAAGGGGAGATGTCAGGGTTCTGTTTAGACCCCTGATCTCCCACCAATGCCCCCCCCCCCCCCCAAACAGGGCTGGTAAATAAAAAAAAAAAAATAAAAAAAGGAAGAGAGAATAATAAATAATTGAAGGTTAAATTGTAAAAATAATAAAGAATAAAATAAAACACTGAAACCGTCCACTCCCCCCCAAAAAAAAGAAAGCATTGTAAAAAAAAAAAAATAACAAAAAACATATAAAATAAAAAGTAAAACTGTAAAAAAAAAAAAATAAAAAATAGTGACACAGTCCACGCCTCATCAGTGCCCATCAGTGCCACCTATCAGTGCCCATCAGTGCTGCATATTAGTGCCACTGTCACATGACATTAAAAAAGTATCAGTACTTGTATCTTGTATGTGTGGTATCTTCACAACTCTAATATCTACAGATATCTACATATCTCAGACTTTGTATATATTATAAGAGATCATGGTAGCGGACTGTAGGAGAGGTGAGTATATGATGAGGGAGTTGGAGGGGAATTAAAGAAAACCTGTTGCTTTGCCCTGGATGGGAAAAACACTTCCTTGCTTTAGATTAGCCAATAAAAGGTAAGTATCTCTTAATCTAAGGATACAGTGGCAATGAAACCCCTCTACTTCTACTGTTGGCAGAGTCAACTTTTGCAGCACACTGAAATCAAGGTGATTTTAATGAGATAACTGTCAACAAGCAGTCAAATCTGTCAAAAGTAAATAGATTTAAAGGGTGTATAAAACCAAAACCTGTTTTTTTTTTAGTTTTGGGTAGAGTGTTGAATTTTTAAAACTGAACTCCAGGCATAAAAACTCATTTAAATATATTCCTCAATGGCCACAAAGGATATAAATATACTCTGTGTACATCAAATGCCTTTGCAAACCTAGATATTACCTTGTAAAAGTAGATATGACATCAGCCTGTGCAGAGAGCAGAGCTGTGGGAGGGGCTCAGAGGGCCTCGCCCACTACAGACTGCTTGCAGAAAACTACAGGTGTGGGAGGAGAAAAGACCAGTTACCCTGCACAAGGAGAGAAAGCAGCAGTTACTGGTCTTTATTACAGGAAAATAAACACAAAGTCTCTCGCTGGATTACTGCACAGATCTGGATGAAATGCGCAAAACACACCAAGATTCAATTAAGAATACACATACTCTCATGTTTAGACAATATTTCTTTATCCTGGAGCTTTAAACACCCTGCAAGTACAAAAAAAACCCTGATCTGCCAGAGAGATTTCATCACCAATGTAGCCCTAGTCTAAGTAATACCCACCCTTCATTGGCTACGCAAGACCCTTTCTACCTCCTCCTGCAGTATTCTGCAGGCAGCCTGTAGTGCAGGGCCACCGATAGGGGAGGACCACAGGCCCTTCTGTAGGGTAGCCCGGGCACACAGGGGGATCAGCGTGGCAGGGTGGGGGGCCAATAACAGGAACGATGCACTGTGCTGCTCTCCCTGCAGCAGCTGAAAGACTGTTTCTACACCTCTCCCTCCCCCGGCTTTCAGCTCCTGGAGGGAGAGACACAGACACTGTGCATTGTTCCTGTAATTGCCCCCCCCCCGCACCAATCCACCCTGTCCTGCCCACATCCGATCATCATCCCCCCGTGCACCCCCCATAGCGCTGCTGGCTTTCTTCTCCCGCCGGGCGCTGCGGGTACACAGGGAGAAATGTCAGCTGTCAGAACTGAGAGCAGAAAAGGGACACAGGAGCGGACACATCAGTACTGATCGCTCCTGTGTCCATTAATAACTGAGCATAGTAAACTGCTTCAGTTTATGAATAAATAGGAGCCTCTGTCTCTGAGGCTGCTGAGAAAGAAATTGGAGAATCTGTGTCCCCAATTCCTTTCTCTGCCTCAGAGATGAGATGTCAGGGGTCTTTTATTTTACCCAAGCGCCCCCCAACAGCACTGAAAAACAAAAAAAATTTAAAATTGTAAAAAAAAAAAAAAAAAAATGTAACCACTTCAGTCCTAGAAAGATTTACCCCCTTAATGGCCAGGCAATTTTTTGCGATACGGCACTGCATTACTTTAACTGACAATTGCGTGGTTGTGCGATGTTGTAGCCAAGAAAAATAGAGTTTTCTTTTGGTGGTATTTGATCACCTCTGTGGTTTTTATTTTTGTGCTATAAACAAAAAAAGAGCGACAATTTTCAAAAAAAAAAAAAAATTCTTACTTTCTGCTATAATACATAACCAAAAAAAAATATATATATAAAAAAAAATGTATTCATCAGTTTAGGCCGATATGTATTCTTCTACATATTTTTTGTAAAAAAAAAAACAATAAGTGTATATTGATTAGTTTGCGCAACACTATAGCATATACAAAATAGGGGATAGATTTCTGACATTTTTATTATTATTATTTTTTTTTTACTATTAATGGCGACGATCAGTGTTTTTTAGCCGGAATGCGATTTTGCAGCGAACAGATCCCACAGCAATAGCCACATTTAAAAAAATGCAGATTCACACTGTACAGGCCAGAGCACCCATGTGAATGAGCCTCAAGACCTCATTTACACACAGAGCTTTAGTAACTCAATACAGTTTTACCTTTTAGATTTAGCAGGAACTATGTAAGTTATGCAATTTTTGTCGATTTTGTTTTTGTAGGAATACAAAACAGAAGCCATCTAAACCAGCTATTAGTTTTTTTTTTTTGGGTGAATATTGTTTTGATATTTTTTTTTTGGGGGGGGGGGATTTCTAACAGTTTCCCTGCTGTAGTGTGTAGGACTTGCTGGGTCCCTCCCACAGCTTGGCTCTCTCCACAGGCTATGTTCAGCACAGTGATGTCACGGCTATTTTTACGTGGTAATATCCAGGTTTGCAAAAGCACTTGGTACACACAAAGTGGATTTATATTCTTTGTGGCTATTGAGGAATACATTTAATTGACATTTTCCATGCCTGGAGTTCAGCTTTAAAGCTTAAAACGTGTGAATATGAAATGTGAATATACAGTATTGCAGAGATTTCCTGCATATGTTTTACCTATAGATACAATTTAATCTTTCCTCATGCCTGACCTCCTCCATGCCTCTTATTATTATTTAATTGCCCTTCTCGGTCCTCTCCCCGGTGCTCCAGCATCCTTTTTGTGAACTGGTGTCTAAAACTGAAGCGTGTATTCCAGATGAGTTCTTACAAATGCTTTCTATAAATCGTACTAATTGCTGCCGCCTGTACAGAAAAGAAGTAGACTATTGGGTACAATGAATACAGATAATAAACTCTACATGTGAATTATACATGATACGTTTCTATGTGCATTGTATACAGTTACAGCACGTGCTATGTGTTGCCTTCATTGTTATTGGTGCCAGTGATGCAACGTGACAATGATGGTTAGTTGGTGGTGGGTGACTAAAAATGTTTAAAGGTCAAAGAATGCCCATGTGATATGGCTTCTGCGTGACATTCCAAATAGTTCCCTTCACACAGCACGACTCCATCCTGTGCATTGATCACAAGTGGCACATGATCGGTGCCTGGCTTATCACATGCTAACTGGCCAGACCTTTAAGACCTCATCCACACTGGCACTGTCAAACCTATATGCAGAGGACATTTCTGAACTCATATAAATGCACATAATGATTTTTCAATCATGTCATTTACATTGTGCATTTAATTGCATTTAGGTGAGGTCAATTTATCTGCATTTAGAGAAAACAGAATTCTGTGTCCAGGATCCGATTAGAAATGCTAAACACATGTAAATGCGAGTAAACTGGCTAATCCTTTTAAAAAGCAGGAACATCTACATGCAGGAAAAAGTATTCTGGGAGGCATAAAATGTATTTTATACTTTGCAGATATCTTTTCTAAACGCAGGAAATGTTAAATACAGGATTGCCAGTGTGAATGAGACCCTTTTAAACCTCTGTTAATATGCATTTCCAGGGCACATCTAAATGCATATAATAGCATTTCGATTTTTCAATGGTGCCACATTTACCTGTGTTTAAGTGTGGTCAGTTTAGGCTCGATTCACACCTATGCATGTTGCTTTTGAGCGTTTTTGGAGGTTTTTTTTTCATGCTTGCCGCGTTTTTGAGACGCGTTTTTGCCGCGTTTTAGCGGCGTTTTTGCCGCGTTTTTGCCGCGATTTGCGTTTTGCGTTTTTTTTTTTTTTTTTCATTTTTTTTTACAGTCTTACAAAAAAATTACAAAAAAAAAAAAAAAAAACCGGCAAAAACGCACCAAAAACGCACCAAAAACGCATCAAAAACGCTGCAAAAAAGGTGCACTTGCGTTTTTGATGCTTGTCCATTGAAAACCATTACATGCAAAACGCTGCATTTTGCATGAGAAAAAGTCCCCGACCCTTTCCAAAAACGCTGAGATACAAAAAAGCATTGATGTGAACATGTTCCATAGGAACCCATGTTAAAAAATTCCCGTGCATTTCTGCAAAATGCAAAATGCATCAAAAAACGCGCTAGTGTGAATGGGGCCTTAGGCTGCGTTGAGAGAAAATAGAAATCTGTCTGTTCAAGATCTGGTTAGACACTCCAAAGCTGCGCGTACACATGATCGGATTTTCCAACGGGAATTGTATGATGACAGGCTGTTGGCAGGAAAATCCGACCATTTGTACGCTCCATCGGACAATTGTCGGATTTTCCGCGGACAAATGTTGGATGGCAGGTTTTAAAATTTTCTGCGGACAAATGTCTGTTGTCGGATTTTCCGAGCATGTGTACACATGTCCGTCGGACAAAAGTCTAAAGTACAAACACGCATGCTCGGAAGCAAGGACGAGACGGAAACGGTCAGTCTTGTAAAACTAGCGTTCGTAATGGAGAATTAACATTCATGACGTGGCAAAATTATGAAATCTCCAAATGCACGCACAATTCTCTTCTTCTTTAATGGGATAATAATGAAGCTGCTTTGCTGGTGATACTGACGGAGTTCTGCCAAACGTATTTATAAAGTTTTTTTTTCTAGTGATATCAAGAAGATTTTTTTGAGAGGGGGGGGGAGTTACCACAACACCATTATCACGTAGTTTAGAAGGTCAAAGATCTGTTGGTGTCCCTTGTTAATTTTACATTGTATTTTTTTAATGTAACTGCCTACTCGCAAACTGTCATTTGAAGTAAAACACAGCCAAATATTTTTCTATTCAATTTTTTTATTTAATAGGGATCACAAGAAGGTCCTATAAAAATCAAGAGGAAGGCAGCGATGGAGAAACTGTTGGAGTTGGTGAACTCTTTGTACCCAGGGCAGACCTCAATTATGTGAAGAGCAAAATTGGAAACCTGAGGAGTACATTTATAGGGAGCACAAGAATGTCCTGGACTCAGAGATCGGTAGCAGCAGGAGATGACTAATATGTCCCCAGACTGTGGTATTACCACAGCCTGTGGTTTTTGACAGACCAGACCGAACCTAGGCCATCGCTGTCAACACTCTCTTCTACATCGGCTGAGGCCATTTTTTTTCTTGTGCATTATTCCAAAAAACATAAATAAATTATACATGTTATCTGCCATCCAAATAAAAATGAAATAACTTAACCAAAAAGTGCATTCTCAGCATACAAAAATAAATAAAGTATAACAACTAAAATCATATTTTTTTAGCAAAAAACAAAAAGCAAATTAGTAATTATATGGATGAAAATCCCCAGCCCAGTGGGGTTGTTGGGGGTCTTGGGGCTGGAACTGCCAATGTCTGGCATGCTGCTGTGGTGGGTGGGGCTGCTGTGGTGGGGCATCCAAATCATAGATCTGGGTTCTTGATTAAATTTCTCCCCTCCTCCCCTTGTTGAAGAGCTGGAGGATTAGTTCCTCGCACATACTCCTTTGGTCCACATCCATATCCTTCAACTTATTTGCTGTCAGACAGCCAAATGCCTCAGCTGCATCTGGGGCCATAGTGATGGCAGTTGTTGTGTGGCTCAGGAAGGCAGCTGTGGCCTCATCTAGGTTTTTGCTCTTCCTGACTCTTTTAGCAGGAGGGTGTGTGTGTGTGTGTGGGGGGGATCTGGGACTCCGTGTGGCTGCTGGCCACGGGCTCCTCCTGACTGACACTTTCCTGTGTATGAAAATGGGACATTATTATTTTTGTAAAAAATTTGGTGCTCAATCACACACAATTTTGAGCTCATGACTGTTGCGAATTGAATGTTAAGAAATAGAACAGACTATCATTCTGACCCCAGTATTTTTCCTTCTTGTCCCAATCATTTTTTGCCACTACTGTCTATTGATATTGAAACCACTTTGTTAAGGCAGAAATGTAGGAACAATAACGTCTAGTTATCATCATTTTAGTTTTGGATACATATGTTAAACAATGCTATACCTGGGTCAAGCTTGGCTCCTCCACATCTTCATCCTGTGTCGAAAGACCAGGGTGGACCTCAGGAGCTGTGGCCTCATCCGATGTGGAAGGGATTGTTGACAGTGATGGCCTGGGTTGGGTTTGGTCGCAGAAAAAATGCAGGCTGTGGTAGTACCATAGCCTGGGGGCATATATGTCATCTGCTGATGCTCCAGATCTCTGTGATTCCTGGACCTTCTTGTGCTCCCTATTAAACATACTCCTTAGGTTCCCAATTTTGCGCTTCACAAAATTGCTGTCTGCCCTGGGGTACAGAGGCTTCACCAATCCAAGAAGTTTCAACATCGCTGCCTTCTTCTTGATTTTATTTGAGTAATCCCTACTTTTCACCTTCCACAGACAGGGCAGCTCCCGGTATTGGTTGATAAATTGAGGCAAAAAGTCTGGTGCAGTGAATTTATCCACCATGTTCTAATATTTCTCTGATGCCTGTAAGACAGAACACAAGACAAACTATAATGTCAGGCTTAACTCGTAATCTGGTCCCAATATAGGCCTCAATCTAAGCAGTATAGGCCACTAACACCACCGATGCCCCAATTTACAATTGTACCTTCATTTTATGGCTCCTTTTGCATGTTGGCGATCATTCATCCTCCACTCCCAGATCATTCCTACAGCCCTTACATTGATCGCACGTTATGGCTTTATATACAGAGCGCATGCATGAAACTCCACCCCTGTCCCTCTTTCTAGTGTGTTCTTCTTCTCTTTTGGGGCAGTGGGAGAGCAAATGGCGGCGAGACAGCAGTTGTGTGGCGAGAGCAGCAATTATGAAAACCCGGAGAAAGCCACTTCCAGATCCAGGAGGAGCTATAAGGCCACAAATATATAGTTTGAAGAAATGGTGGAGATGGTGAACATCTTAGTGAGGACAGACTATGATGGGAAGCATGGACATTACAGAAACCCAAATGCCAGAAAGGCCAAGATCATGGCTAAAGCTGTGAGAAGTCTGCACAGGAATTTTGGGGTACGATGAAACTAGGATCAGTTGAGAAAACGCTGGTCAGACCTTAAATTGAGAGAGGAAGATCAGTATAGAAAGATCAGGAAAGTGCTGTGAAAAGGTAAATATTTATCTTGTGTTCCTATTATCACTTTCGGGCTGGTCCGTGTTCTTTTTTTTTTACTGTTCTACAGTTTAAAATGCCAAGTTTTATTTTCATGGACACAGGAATCGTTCGCGGAACATTAAACATCGTTTGATCGACCACTAAATACTTTGTTATTGGGAGATGCACTTGTTATGGCCTATTTTGATGTAAATAAGTTCATTAGATTGTTGTCTAGATGTGTATTGTAACTAATGAAATGTCAACTTTATTCAGTGTCAGTGAAGGACACTCAGGAGGACACTCTGAGGACACTCAGCAGTTGTTACACAGCTGGACGCAGGAGCACCACTGTGGGACACCATAACACCCTTGTTATGGTGTGCCACGCAGGTAACCCTAGTATCCACTGGAGCATCTCGATGTGTGAAACTTGCACAAAACAGATAAGTATTCCTGCTTTGGAAAGGGAAAAAATCATGTACAGTATTCAACTTGGAACTCTGCCAAAACAGACAATTGAAAGACACTTCCAAACAATGTTTCATATTACTATTTCTAGTCTAACATACCTGTCTGCTAAGTATACCTTTTTTGGATTCACATAGGGGAGAAAAGAAGAGGAACATATGAGCTGTGCGTGGACACCAATATCAAACCGATGCGTTTCAGCACTTGCAGCCTTCCTCATATGAGTAGTTATGCTTTAGGCTCGGTTCACACTGCTGAGCTGTGACTTTGTTCTGTTTTTTGTCCTGTGTGAGGTGCAAATTTACCGCAAATTTACCGCGATTTTACAGCGAATTTCAGTAGTTGGACATAGCTGCGATTGATGTTCTAGCCAATGGAATCATAATGTAAAAAAAAAAAAAGTGTTAACTTCCTGTGTACTTCCTGGTTCTTGTGGTGAGTAGTGTGGTAGAATGCGCACATATCTGAACCATCAATGCGATTCAAGAACGATTTACATTAATGTCTATGGAGACTAAATTTGCAACGCAGTAAACTCG